>NC_082364.1:1575909-1889090 GCF_027477595.1 Haemorhous mexicanus
GGAGAAATAACACACTGAGTTCAAGGTGGGGGATGGAAAAATTATTTTTAAAAAATTCAGCTGTTCTGGCATCCCATAAATCTCAATTTATTTGTCCTTTTCTCTTTATACAAGCGTGAAGGGAAGCAAAACCATGTGCACTGAGCCTCCCTGGGGTCCCTGTCAGCATGCAGGGGGATGTTCAAGGCAAGATGCCTTCAGCTCTCAGCCACCTGTAGTGAGGGGAAGGGGCTTTGTGGAGTTTAATTTCATTTTCCCCCTCAGGTGTCTCTGTGCTGGGATCATTCACAATGATTTTTGTCCCCTGGGAAGAGGAAGGTGCTGGAAGGGGAAGGAGGAGCTGAAGAGTAGAACAGTGGGAAGTGACCTGAGGGTTCTGGTGAGGGCAGGTTGGACATGAGTCACCAGTGTGTCCTGGCAGCCCAAAGGCCACCGTGCCCTGGGGACATCAGCTGGGCCAGGGAGGGACTGTCCTGCTGTGCTCGGGCTGGGGCAGCCTCACCTCCAGTGCTGGGGGCACTTTGGGTGCCACAATATAAAAAAGACATGAAGCCATTAGAGAGCATCCAGAGGAGGCCATGAGGATGGGAAAGGATCTGGAGGGGCCCAGGAGGAGCTGAGGGCACTGGGATTGTTCAGCTGGAGCAGAGGGGATGAGGGCAGAGCTCAGGGGCTGCAGCTCCTCCCGAGGGCAGCTCTGATCTCTGCCCTGGGACAGGGACAGGAGCCAGGGCACGGCTGGGGCTGGGCCAGGGCAGGGCAGGCTGAGATCAGGAAAGGTTCTGCCCCCGAGGGTGCTGGCACTGCCCAGGCTGCCCAGGGAATGGGCACAGCCCCGAGGCTGCCAGAGCTCCAGGAGGGTTTGGGCAGCGCTGCCAGGGATGCCCAGGGTGGGACTTTGGGGGGTCTGGGCAGGGCCAGGACCTGCCCTGAGTGATCCTGGTGGGTCCCTCCAGCTCAGATGTTCTGTAATTTCCTGATTCTGTTTCTCAGGTGCCCAGTGCATGGGGGCTCCTCAGCCCCAGGTGCCAGGGTTCAGCTCAGCAGGGCCCTGGGGCAGCTCCTCCCTCCATTGCCCAGGCTCTGCTGCTGGGGGTGGCCACGCCAGGGGGATGCTGTGGGGATGTTGGGTGATGCTGTGGTGATGCTGTGGGGATGTTGGGTGATGCTGTGGGGATGTTAGGTGATGTTGTGGTGATGTTGGGTGATGCTGTGGTGATGTTGGGTGATGCTGTGGGTATGTTAGGTGATGTTGGGTGACACTGTGGTGATGCTGTGGTGATGTTGGGTGATGCTGTGGGGATGTTGGGTGATGTTGGGTGATGCTGTGGTGATGCTGTGGTGATGCTGTGGTGATGCTGTGGTGATGCTGTGGGGATGTTGGGTGATGTTGGGTGATGCTGTGGTGATGCTGTGGTGATGCTGTGGGGATGTTGGGTGATGCTGTGGGGATGTTGGGTGATGCTGTGGGGATGTTGGGTGATGTTGGGTGATGCTGTGGTGATGCTGTGGGGATGTTGGGTGATGCTGTGGTGATGTTGGGTGATGCTGTGGGGATGTTGGGTGATGTTGTGGTGATGTTGGGTGATGCTGTGGGGATGTTGGGTGATGCTGTGGGGATGTTGGGTGATGTTGGGTGATGCTGTGGTGATGTTGGGTGATGCTGTGGTGATGCTGTGGGGATGTTGGGTGATGCTGTGGGGATGTTGGGTGATGCTGTGGGGATGTTGGGTGATGCTGTGGGGATGTTGGGTGATGTTGTGGTGATGTTGGGTGATGCTGTGGGGATGTTGGGTGATGCTGTGGGGATGTTGGGTGATGTTGGGTGATGCTGTGGTGATGTTGGGTGATGCTGTGGTGAGATCAGGCGATGAGACAGGTGCCGTGGTGAGGAGACACCAGTGGCTGCTGTGGCAGGCAGCCCAGGGCATGTGCCACTGCTCTCTGGCCCCACTGCAGAGCACACTGTCCAAACAGAGTCCCCTCCCTCCAAAGGCCCTGCAGGAAGGGTGTGGGTGTGGGCTTTGCTCCCAAACCCTGCAGGCTCTGCAGGTGTGGTGGGGTCTGCTGGCTGCCCTCCCTCAGGGCACAGGGGGTGTCTCAGACCAGGTGAAAACACCTCTTCAACCAAACATCTATTTCCTGGCCTGTTGCTGAAGCACTAATTGTGGGATTTCAGTTGGTTTTGGATTTTATTTTGCTTCCTGGAGTAGCTGCTGTTTTTCCTGAGCTCCCAGCAGGATTTGCTGAGGAGTTTGCCATCCACAGCACCTGGATTTGATGTGCCCATAGCTGCAGAGAGGTGGGATTGGGATGCTCCCAGCCTTGGAGGATCCCAGGGTTTGCTGTGATCTCTGTAACCTCTCCAAAGCTCTTGCTGAGTGCTGCTGCAGCTGCTTGGGTCACAGGGAGTTTTAAAAGGTTTTTGCAGGTTCAGGAGTGCACAGCTGAGAGCAGGCAGTGGATGCTGATTCCCAAATTCCTGCACTTCAGCTGCTGTGCAGCATCTCCCACTCATGGGGTGATGGGACAGCCTGGGGGCTTTTCCCTCAGAGCAGTGGGAGCTGGCATGGACTGTTTAATAGCCCTTTTCTGACTGTTTAACACCCCTTTTCTGACTGTTTAACAGCCCTTTTCTGACTGTTTAACACCCCTTTTCTGACTGTTTGACTTCCATTTTCTGACTGTTTAGCACCCTATTGTATTTGCAGGGATCCCGTGTCAGGCAGGAATGATGGATCTGACTCCATGTTCTCAGAAGGCTCATTTATTACTTTATGATACTATATTATATTAAAGAATACTAAACTAAACTATACTAAAGAATACAGAAAGGATACTTACTGAATGCTAAAAAGATAATAATGAAAACTCGTGACTCTGGAAAGAGTCCTGACACAGCTTGGCCCTCATTGGCCAAAGAGTGAAAACAACTCCCAGCAGAATGCAGTGGAACAATCACCCGTGGGTAAACAATCCCCAAACACATTCCACATGAGCACAGCATAGGAGAAGCAAATGAGATAAGAATTGTTTCCCTTTTCCCTGAGGCTTCTCAGATTCTCAGGAGAAAAATCCTGGGTGAAGGGATTTTTCAGAGGATGTGAATGCCACAACACCCCCTTTCTGACTGTTTAACATCCCTCTTTCCCCCTCTTGGCACAGAACTTGTATCCAAATCCTCATTTTCGCTGGACTAGGACATTCACAACTTGTGTGCAGTAATTACACTCTCCATCGCTTTCCCATCAAGAAATAAATGGAAGAAAAGCACATCCCAAGGTAGCAGCACTGACCTTCATTTCAGAAGGTTAGTCACAGTCAGCTGGGCTATAATCCAGCCCTAAATTTACCCAAGACCTTGCTGTTCCCTCGGGCTGGTCACGTGCTGAGATGGGGGTGGGAGGCTGTTGGGAGAAGCACAAGTGCTCTGGGAGGTGTTTTCCATGGGAAAAGGTGGCTGTGAGGAGGGGCTGGGGCTGGATTTTTGGGGTCACTCTGCAGCAGGCAGTTCCTGATGTGTGTTGGTGGCTTTGAGAGCAGGAGGGTCTTGGGGTCCCCCTGAGGTCAGACATTCAAAGTTCATTAATCCTGTTCTCTTCCATGGCCTAGCAGGGCTGTGATGCTGCCTGTGTCTTCCTGAATGTCACCTTTGCCTGCTGATGATGGATAAACTTCTTCCCAAAGACTTTCCCTAAGGTGTGGTGCCTGATGTAACTTTAAAAGAACATGGGCGTCCTTCCCTCCGTCCCACATAGCTCCAAGTGATGAAATCCTCCCACCAGGGTTGGCAGTACTGGGATAAACCTTGGGAAAGGTCAGCAGCTCTGTCCCATTCCCTCCAGCACGTCCTCACCAGTCTCAGCAGCCTGCTGCTGGCTGCAGACACGGGAATATTCCAGCCCATGGAATGCCAGGGAACGTGGTCAACAGTTTATTCCCCACTCTGCTACCCAGACCATTTAAATCTTGTTTATCTCTTTTAAGGCCTTCAGGATGCCCCTGTGTTGTGTCTGATAGTACAGGGAAAACCTTCCCTGCTCTTCTCTGATGCTGTGATGAGGGAGGTGCAGCATTTCTCCACGTTCCTTAGGGAACCTATCAGCCCTCCTTTACAAAGGAACTCTGTCTCCTCCTTCCAAGGACGTGTTCTGCCCAAGAAGGGGGTTTGGGGTCTGTGTGGACTGTCCTCTGTGCACAATCCTCCTTCCTTTGGCTGTGGAAGGGAGGGAGAGGTTTCTGCCATTCCCTGAGAGGATGGTTACAGAATGTTGAGGTGAAAGACACTGTCTTGATCTGCTGTAAATCCAGCTGCATTCCTGCTCCTCAGCTGCCCTGACACAATGTGCAGGGCAAGAACTGGATCCTGGCATCTTTATTATCCCTCTAGACTTGCTCTGCACCACTTGCTGTCTTTGAAAGAGGAGGGGTAGAAATAGATGGCCATGAGAATTGTGTTCAGCTATTTCATGAAAGTCATAATCATTTCTAATCTCAACGTGCAGGGACTGCATCCCACGGCCCAATCTGTCACCCAGATTGTCCTGCAGTTGCATTCAGCCAGAAGTAAAAACCCATCCAGGGACAGAAATACAGGAAACGAGTGTCTCTGGGGCTGGGCAACTTTGTGATGATGGGACAGCCCAGGTGCTGAGCACTGGTGGGTTATCCAAACCAGTCCTACAGATCAGAGATGCATCCCTGGGATGGGAATGGATGAAGGAGCAACTGGTCTGTGGAGTAATGACTTGCTCCAAGTGTAGATGGAGAAGGTGTTCCTTCTGTCCTCACTGCAGGTGGGGCTGACAGTGCAATTCCCTGTGGGATGCCCAGAGCACAGGAGAATCCCAGCATGGTTTGTGTTGGAAGGGAATTTAGAGACCATCCCATTCCCCCCCTGCCATGGGCAGGGACACCTCCCACCAGACCAGGTCGCTCCAAGCCCTGTCCAACCCAGCCTTGGACACTTCCAGGGATGAGGAGCAGTCTCCTCAGACAGCAAGTGAGTCCCAAAGGGTACTTCATCTGGGCAGATGGCAGGGGTGACCAGAACTCTGCTCATCTCCTCCCAAAGGAGCCCTGTGGATCCATCCCTCAGCATTCAGGGCTGAAGCTATGGGGCCAGCAGGTATTCCACTTGTGCCGTGGAGTCTCTGTGTGTCTGTCAGGCTTTAATGCAGATTGTTGTCTCTTCTCCCACACCAGGAGGGCTGAGTGCCCTTGGTGACGGGCTCTGCCTGCCCAAAGAGCCTTCAGGCACTGGTGTGAGAGCCCTCATGTGCTGCAAGACTCTCCTCTGGGAAGTCCCTGAGCTGGCAAAAGGGAAGGACACTATTAGGGAAGTTGGAATCCCTCCAGCATCTGTGATCCTCTCATGTTTGTTCCCTGTGTGTTTGCCAAAAGCACCCTTATTTATTTCATCAGCTAAATGCTGCAAACCAGATGCCTGAGTTCCATCAAGGCATTTAATGATGATGATCATTGCTTCCCCTGATGCAGTGTCTCCTAGCGAGGACGATGCCACAGCAGTGCACAGCTGTTGACCAATGGGGGCCTGTCTGTTTTCTCCAGTGTTTTATGGTACTTATATATATTTTTTTTTTCTGCTAGGCCTCCTGGGTTTTTTTTCCTCTCTTTTTTTTTCCTTTTTTTCTGCTGAGTTGCAAGAAGTTCTGAGGTGGAACGTGGCAGCTGTTTAATGGTGCAGGAAGGAGCCTGGCGAGGCAGATGAGCTCAGGGAGCGAGGAGAGCCTCCCGCTCCTCTGTAGTGCTGCAGAAAGTCTGCTGTGTGACACAAACATGGTCCCACATCCTCCCAGAAGCAAAAAAAGGTTGTGGCTGCTCTTTCCCAGCTAAGCTGGGAGTAAATAACACAGATGAGTAAATAATACAGACTGGGCTGCACGAGGAGGCTTTGGCACAGCCAGAAGGGAAAATGGATCCTAAGGGGTTTGTTTCTGGTGCAGAGCCATGTTTTTCCTTGGCTGGATGCACCAAGATGAGCTTGAGAGGACACGAGGCAGGGCACAGATGTTGGGAAAGGCACACAGGGATAACTTGGCACAGGAAAGCTGCTCAGAGCCTGCATTTCCCAGCGGTGTGCTCGACTGCTCTGCTGAGCTGCTCCGCTGATCAGGATTGAGAACGTGCTGGGGACAGGTCAGGTTGCTCCATTTCATCTGGTGGCTCCACTGGGAAGGTGGGAGCAGGATCATGTCCTCGCATCCCAAGGTGCTCCAGGATGGACGGGCTGCAGCTGCTGTCGAGCCAGGCAGAGGCACACCCCAAAAGGAGATATCAGCCCTCAAGGCACTTCCTAAAGGAGATATCAGCCCACAAGGCACTCCCCAAAAGGTGATATCAGCCCACAAGGAAGACGTTTTCCCAGTGACAGTGGTGAGGCACAGGGTGCCCAGAGGTGCCAGGGTGGGCACAGGGTGCCCAGAGCAGCTGTGGCTGCCCCTGGATCCCTGGCAGTGCCCAAGGGTAGGCTGGGCAGGGCTTGGAGCAACCTGGGACAGTGAAAGGTGTCCCTGCCATGGCAGGGGTGGCACTTCCAGGCTGCTGCCATCCTACAGGAACCATACGTGGCTGTTCAATCCAGCTGTGGTGCCACCTTCCTTCTGGGAAGTGCTGTGTAACTTCTGGAAGTGTCTTAAGATCTCTTAAGAGACAATTAAGAATTTCAGTGTTGCTTTGATATTTGTTGAACAAAACACTGACACAACACACCAGGCTATTAGGGTTTGTTTTAACTTCCAGTTTAGTCTCAAAAAAAAAAAAAAAAAAAAAAGGAGTATGAAATGAATTAGCAAATTATTTTGATTGCTTTGTTCATTTTTCCAGCAAGAAAGTTACCCACCTGGAAAATACTGACTGGCTGCAGGCAGGAGCAGAATTTATTACCTGAGATAAATGGATCTGGGATAAAAGTCCCCTTTATTTTTTCATTTTAGCTGCAAAGGATGATATGCTTCTGTTCTGCTCTTTGTGCCCAAGATCAAATAAGAAGGAACTTTGCATAGGTGTGCCAATGCCTTTCAAGGGGAAGTTTCTCCCCCCACCCCAGCCTTCCTTTTCCTCCTGGAAGCAGCACCTTGGACTCGAGATGAGAGCAGTGTTTGACGTCCCTTTCACAGTGATGCCAGCATGACTCTGAATCCCAGAACTGGCACTCATTCTGCGTTCATCCCCTGTGCACAGGCTCTGATCTCTCTACCTTGGCCTTGTTTTATTCCCTTTTTTCTTCCTTTCTTCCTCCATTTCTTTGGAAAAGAAGGCTTTGTGGGAGAAGCTTTGTTTCATTTTCTGTGCAGGTCCCGAGGGGTGGCTGGCAGATCTCACATGCAGGGTGTCAGCTGCATTAAATGAACATGCTCAGATCACTGTAAATCCCTATTTACACATAATAAACACGAGGATATAAAACACAGAGGAAATAATACATTATTGATTACAGCAGTGGCATGTAATGTCCTCTGAAAGGCAGGTGGTGCTTGCCCATCCATCAGTGCTCTGAACACGGATCCTCCTGCTCCTTGGGAATTCAGGGCAGGTCAGCTCCGTGTGCCTGGCTCCCCTGGCTCCCTGGGAGAGAGGATGGGCAGGAATGGGGAAAAGTGGCTCAGAGCTGTTGGCAGATAGAACAGCAAAGGGAGATATCAGCCTACAAGGAAGAAGTTTTGACAGTGATGGTGGCAAGATCCTGGCACAGGGTGCCCAGAGCAGCTGTGGCTGCCCCTGGATCCCTGGAAGTGTCCAAGGCCAGGCTGGGCAGGGCATGGAGCAACCTGGGACAGAGGGAGGTGTCCCTGCCATGGCACAGGGTGGCACTGGATGGGCTTTAAGTTTTCTTCCAACCCAAACCATGTTATGGTATTTCCCCAGCCTGCAGCCCTGTCTTTTGGCACATTGGAATTTTCCTTTAGGCAAGAAGGTGCTTGAAAAAAATTTTCTTACAAGTGCAGCCAGAGCATTCAAATCTCATTGTCCTTCCCTCTTGGAGCAGACAATATCTCCCAAGAGGAGTGGGTTATGTGCAGGATGCCCTGGCCATGTCAGTATGTGAGCAAAATGAAAGCTTGGTACAACACCTGGTGGGGGCAAAGTCAGTTATTTTTTGGGATTGGGAAGGATGGCTCACAAGCCCTGACAGCACTCCTATGGCTATCAGTTGGATGCACTCCAATACAAAAAGTGTGGTGGTATTTTCTCTGTGGGTATGACTTTGTGTTAGGTTTTGTGTTTGTTTTTTTTTTTTTAAATGGTGATGTGCTCACCACCTGAGGTGCCCTATCAGCATCACTGCCCTGGCACTCGTGTTACAGTGATGAAGAGCAATATTTTGATGGTTGCTGAAATTGTAGGTGATGATTCCTTCCTTCTCAGCAGCAGGCACCATTCCTCATCTCCCATGCGATTCATGAAATTCATTCCCTTGTTTTATCTCTGGCTGAGGTTGCAGGCGAGAGAGGTCGGTGAGGCTTGACAGGCATTTGGAATAGGTTTTGTTGGGTTTAAATGAGTTGAGAGTTCAAAGCCAGGCAGGTAATGGAGCGGTTCTGCTCCCCTTGTTCACTTTGAGAGGATTGCAGGCCCTGCTGCTCCTCACAGCTCTGCTTCAGAGGCACCTGCTCCAGTCAGGAGAATCCTGAGGTGCAGCTGGGTTGGAGGGAGTGCAGAACAAGGGGGAATGGCTTCACACTGATGGGGGCAGGGTTAGCGTGGATATTGGTGATGCCTCAGGTTTAGCTTTTTTATTTTTCACATTCTGTGCTGCTTCAGTGTGTGGGTCTCAGCTTCATATTATGGGATGGTGAGCTCTCTTCTCAGAGCAGGGAGACAAAAAAATTCCTTCTCCAGCTGGGGACCAAGGACAAATGATCCCAATCTCAGGCCCAAGAGCACAAACAACATGGGCTGGAGAGAGAAAAACAAGAATGGACTTCATAACCTAAAGCTATAATTGGACAATTAATTCCAATATGCAAATGGAGCAGAACTTATAAAAGTGAGAGACCCTGTGACTGGGCATTCCTTTTGTGACCATTTTGGTTCATCTTGGGTTCCTTTTGTGACCATTTTGGTTCATCTCAGATGTAGCCCTGGCCGGGCTCTTGTGCTGCCCAAGGTGCATCCATTGAGGCCTCCTAATAAATCCTTACTTTATTCTTTAGCTCCATCTAGTCTCTGTTCCAGGTCAGCCTTCACAAAGCATCATTGGGAAGAAATTCTTCCCTTCCCTGGGAGGGTGGCAGGCCCTGGCACAGGATGCCCAGAGCAGCTGTGGCTGCCCCTGGATCCCTGGAAGTGCCCAAGGCCAGGCTGGAAGGGACTTGGAGCAACCTGGGATAGTGGAAGGTGTCCCAGAGGATGGAATGAGATTATCTTTAAGGTGCCTTTCAACCCATCCTTTTCATGGTTCTAAAGAGCACATTCATGAAATGTGGATAGCTTGACTCTGCACATGGGAGAAGCTTCCCACCCCACAAGCTGCCCCAGCCTTGGATCTGAGCTGTTTACTTACTCATGGGAGCTCTGCAGTGAAAACATATTAAAGTTCTCTTTTCCTGCAGCTTTTTTCCTCCAGGTATTTAATCTTAGTTTACAGATGAAATGTGCAGTGGAGAAAAAGATGCTAATCACACAGTTGTTGCACTCTGCTCCAGTCGCTGAAAAATTTATTACCATCTGTCCTGGACTGGACAGGTCTGGAGCATCACTCTGCTAACAGCTTTGGGGCAGCAGCAGAGAGACCCAACATCACAGCAGGGCACAGCCTGAGCCCCTGGGGCCACGAGAGACCTCACAGGGGGTGGTGCAGGAGAGCTGCACTTCCTAATCTGCTCTTGGCTCAGCTCAGAGGTAAGAAAGGTCCAGGCTGGGCTGGAAACTTCCAGCACTTGGCTGTGAGTGTCACCAGCAGCCTCCTGGTGTTTTATGGTCAGAGGAGATTTTTATCAACCATTTGTCAACACTCTCAGGCACCTGGTGGGATTCTTGGGGTGTCCTGTGCAGAGTCAGGAGACCAACTCAATCCTTGTGTGGGTCCCTTCCAACTGAGGATATTCTATGATTTAACTAATCAGCTCTTCCCACTTTTTTTAGCCAGCTGTTGAGGTGTCATTATTTCAGTCTCACAGATACATCATTATGTACCTCCCTAACAGGTCCCTTCCCTGGCTGTAACAGGGCACGTGGCTTTACATGATCAAGTTCTGAAAGGCTTTTATAAACCCAGAGCAGAAGGCAAGGTCAGAAATCAGACCAGAAATGGGATTTCTCTGGCTCCCAAAGAAAGGTGTTTGGCTGTGCAGCTTTCTGAGCATCTTGTAATATCAAACTGTCTTGGAGGTAAAGTGGTTTGATTTTTGGCCTGTCTCTGCCCTCAGTGGATTATTGGACTTACAGTTCAGAAAGACTCAAACTGCAGCTCCTGTGATGCATCTTAAATATAAGATTTTCACTTGGCTTTTTGCAAGACCAATGTTTCTTCCTGGCAGATCCTCCTGTAACTGTATTTCCCCTCCAGCGCCAGCAAGCCCAGCAGAATCTTGGAGCACACAACCATTCCATAAAGTCCCTCTCCTGTGGCTGTGTTTGCTTATGTCTCTCTTTTTTTTTAACTTGGACTGTTTTCATAAAACCTCACACCTTGGAGAACCCAAAATTGCTGAGCAAGGAAATAATCATCAGTGGTGCAAGGAGTGCTCATGTCTCTCCTGCAGCAATTAGCAAACCTTAACGCAGGCTTGGCTCTCTTTCCAATTAAACCCTGGCAAGCTGGAATGCACGATGTGCTAATGAAATGGGGAGTTTTGGAGCTCCACTGCTGGCTGTTTGGAGGATATGGGAGCTTTAGGCTGGCTGGCTGAAACTAAGCCATTGAAAGTAATGGGCTGGACAATCTCACCCCATTACTTTTAATAGGATTGAGAGAGAGCGCGGGGAGCAGCACAGGGGGAAGCAGGGGAGTTGTTTCCACAGATCATCCAAGTTATGGCCAACGCTGGGAAAACGCCCCCCCGGCAGCAGGAGCTGTGTGCAGTGACAGGGCTTGGCAGGGAGGGAGCAGGGAAGGAGCAGGGAAGGTGCATAAAGGCACCAGTGCCACGAGTCAGCCCTGAGTGGGGGCTGATTTTGGTCAGGGCACAAGGTCCTTTTGCTCCTTTGGTCACAAGGAGAACTGCTGGGTGGGGGAGATCCCACTGCTGGATGGGGGAGATCCCACTGCTGGGTGGGAGATCCCTGCTTCGTGCCTGCTTTGGTCCCTCCCTCATACCCATCTTCCCTGGTTTACCTTCCTGCCCCTTACCTGTGCTAATTGCACCTGCAGAGGTGGAAGCAGGGTTTAACTGGTGTGAACTACAATGATTTCAGCTGAGGCAGCTGAGCATGGCTAGCAGTGTTTGCATGAAGATCCAGCTAGTGGGACCAGTTGCAGAAATCATGAGTTTTCAGGTCAATTAAGAAATTGAAAATGCTCGAAAGGGGAGAGGGATGGTCATGAGACACAAATATCACTGGAGTAAAGATTTAGGCTGAATGCTGCAGCCTGAAGTTGTTGTGGCTGCTCAGTGTCTCTGGTGTCCTCTCTGGAGCTGGGCAGGGTGAGCAGTGCCAGGGCAGGGTGAGCTGAAGCACCCCAGCCTGAGGGCACTGCTGTGGATGACTGCATGGCCTGGGGGATGCATTTGTTCCTTGGACATGGAAGGAGCAGGGTCTGGACAGGGCAGCAATCAGCCTCCCACAGCCTGAGATTGCCCACTCACTTTCCTTTCTCCTCCTGCTGAGCGTGGCCAAAGCCTTCCCTGCCAGCGCCTTGAACCTCAATACCTCAATCAAAGCAGATTGGTGGTGATGAGATAATCCCTTAAATCTTATGGCTTTCTCCCTCTCCCTGTAATTGGTGCCTTGTTTCATGGTGGAGGGTTGGGACCTGTTCTCATGCTGCCCCTTCCATTTAGCACCACAGCTCTTCCAGAAAGTTTGAACAGAAGGGGAGGAGCAGGGACTGCAGCAAATGCACCTCCAAGTGGGATTAACCTGGAATTGCTTCTTCTTTGGCCAGTTTACTCATCTGTGAGGGTTGGGCAACACCACCACAAGGTTCCCCAAGCTGTTTAGGAACCTCAGCTCCCATTCAAATTCCTGGGAAGTAATTCAAGGTTGGATATTTGAGGAGGAAATGGGGATTAACCTGTGTCGTGGATCTGCCCTAAGATAACACATTCACATCATCTTGGAGAGGAGACAGCACAGCAAGGACTGGTCACAGCAGGTCTCCTGCCCCTTCCCACCTCACAGGCAGGAAGGCAGCTAAAAGAGATGGCTGGAAGCTGCCAAGGAGAGGAAAAATGAAATAGAAGCTGAAGATCAGAAATATTTTTAAAATGCCTCAGATGCGGAAGAATTGCAGCCGTGCTGTGAGGTAACCAGCAAATAGAATTTAATTATACAATACACAGGGGTAATGGAGCTTGTGAGGCTGGAGTGTGATTTCCCAGTAATAGGAGACAGCAGGGATCCCTGCTTGGGCTGTGTGTGTGTTCACAGAGAGCAGGACGGTGCTGCAGTGCTTTCCCTGCCTCAGAGGGGAGGGGAGGCCCACAGCTCCTCCAGCTTGGACCAGCTGGGCTCTTCTCGGGGTGGCCAGCACGTGCAGCTTTTGGAGCAGCTGGGCAATGGGATTCAGGGCCAGCAGGTTCTGGGGCACATGGGCTGAAGGCAGTGGCTGAAGTCAGGCAGAGGAAAGCTGTGATCCCAGCACGTCTCCGAGGACAGAAGGGGTTTGTGCTTCCCAGTGCTGCTGTCCATCTTCCACACTTGTAAGAAGGATGGCTCAGGCAGAAGCACGTCCAAGGTGGGAGCTGTGAGGAGCCATTGTTGATCCAGAGCACAGCTATAGATGTGACCTTTACGGTTCTGTGGGTTTATTTTTTATTATTTTTCTCTCCAGCTTATCCACAATCTGTCAGAGCAGCGTGGGGACTTCCAGGGTTTATTGCAAAGTGTTTCCATTGCCATGGTCTCTTCCCAGTTGAGCTTGTTTTATTGTGCTGGATATTCACCTAGGGGGTTGGTTGGTTTGTTTGTTTGTTTGTTTGTTTGTTTGTTTGTTTGTTTTTACCAGGTGCTCTGGGTGGGGAGTGAGGCAGGGACACTCCTGCTGTTGTGTGGAGCTCTAGACCTGCATGCAAATGTGGCTCTTTGAGTGACAAACAATGTTATTTACTCCACCATGAGATGTTCCCACCAGGCCCCAGGATAATGTGTTGTGGCTGTGGCTGATATTCCTTGGATTGGGGTGGGACACGCAGGGGTCCTTCAGCAGGAGCAAGGAACGGTGCCAGGGCTTTCAGTGAAATGAGAAGCCCCAGTGAAATCAGGCCTTCAGAGAAAACACTGCACTCTTAAGGAATCAAAATGTGTGGATTTTGTTCTTTCTCCCTGTCAGTTTTGTTCTGAGCTGGTTTTAGACCATCTCAGAGTCTCACAATCCTTGCTGTTGAAAGCCCTCCCAGGAGCACATCCTGATCCAATCACTGGAGATGGAGCAGGAAGGCTCAACACAGCTTTAGACCAGCTCAATCCATCTCCCAGACACCCCTGTCCCTGCAGCCCCCCCCAGCTCACACAGACCCCTTGTGCTGCAGACTCTGGGGCTTTTCCAGTCTCTGGGCCACGTCCCCATTAAGGCATTTGCTTTCCCTGTAGAGCTTTTATCCAGTGGAAGGGGTGCTGCAGAAAGCTGGGATGGGTTTCACACATGGAGGGTGGGGTCACTTTTCTGCTGTCCAGGGTTGAATGTGCAGCTCCTGGGTTTGGTGCAGTGGAAGAAGGTGGGTGGAGGAAGATATGTGCCATTGCAGCCCTTGCCAGGCAGGTCCCCAAGTCCCTGCAAGTGCAGGGCTGAGCTGCCAACAGAGCATGGGGGAAAGTGACAGCCAGCCCAGGGCCATCCCAGCCTTTGGCTGGAGCAGAGTAATTCCTGGAGGAGGTGGAGTCAGGCAGGGTGAGGGACACTGCCTGTTCCCCTCTCCTGCCCTGGCCATGGAGGAGCAGCATGGAGCACATGGATGTGTGGGCTGGGGAAAGCAGCCACTGCAGTGAGGCCAAGACAGATGTGCCCAACATCTGGCTGTCCTGCCCTGTCCCTGACTGCCCTGCCATGGCCCTGGCTGTCCTGCCATGGCCCTGGCTGCCCTGCCATGGCCCTGGCTGCCCTGCCCTGTCCCTGACTGCCCTGCCATGGCCCTGGCTGTCCTGCCATGGCCCTGGCTGTCCTGCCATGGCCCTGGCTGTCCTGCCCTGTCCCTGGCTGCCCTGCCCTGTCCCTGGCTGTCCTGCCCTGTCCCTGGCTGCCCTGCCCTGTCCCTGGTTGTCCTGCCCTGTCCCTGGCTGCCCTGCCCTGTCCCTGGTTGTCCTGCCATGGCCCTGGTTGTCCTGCCCTGTCCCTGACTGCCCTGCCATGGCCCTGGCTGTCCTGCCATGGCCCTGGTTGTCCTGCCCTGACCCTGGTTGCCCTGCCCTGTCCCTGGTTGCCCTGCCCTGTCCCTGGTTGTCCTGCCATGGCCCTGGCTGTCCTGCCATGGCCCTGGTTGTCCTGCCCGGACCCTGGTTGCCCTGCCCTGTCCCTGGTTGTCCTGCCCTGTCCCTGGCTGCCCTGCCCTGTCCCTGGTTGTCCTGCCATGGCCCTGGTTGTCCTGCCCTGTCCCTGACTGCCCTGCCATGGCCCTGGCTGTCCTGCCATGGCCCTGGTTGTCCTGCCCTGACCCTGGTTGCCCTGCCCTGTCCCTGGTTGCCCTGCCCTGTCCCTGGCTGTCCTGCCCTGTCCCTGGCTGCCCTGTCACCTCCCCAGAATCAGCAGATCCTGTCAGTTCAGATCTCCTGCTGGTGGGACAATACAGATGGTGATGTGTCCTGGTTTCAGGGGCTGACCTGGGCAAACACTAGGAGAGACGGGGGAATGCATGGGCAGGTGCTTGCCTGTTGCTTCAATTTCCCTGGAAGGCTTGTTCCAGCCCTTCCTGCAGCAGCTCACTGCACTGGAACAGAACGTTTGAAGACCTGGCTGGAGCAGCCAGTACAATGGGCTGGAGTGAAGCAGGTTCATCCCCCTTGGAGTGCAGGTCAGAGCCACCAGCAGGGGACTTGCTTGACCAACTCAGGAACCTCACAAGGAGGATCTGAGCTCCAGGGCTGCAGCAAGGCCAGGAGCACCAGAGGGGCTGAGCCAGGTTGAGCCAGAGCAGCTCTTGAGAAATACTCCAAAACTTGTGTGAACTGGGGGAAAATGCTGGAGCTGCATCTGCATCCTGTGAGATTGTGGAAGGAAACACTGACCCCACAAGAGTGGAGCCTAAAGAAGCGGGGTAAGGAAGGAGCAGGTGCAACACAAACTCCCATGGGACTGCTAATTGAATTTGGGATCATGGGCAGCCCCACCAGCCTTTTCCAATGCCTGGGTGTGTTTTTTGCCATGATTCTCTGACTGTGTGGGGTACCTGACCCAGCTCTCAGCAGTGCAAACAGGAGTGTGTTTGATATTCAGTAGTGAAAAAAACAGATTGTTTCTACATAACCTTTTATTTGGTTTTCTTTCAAATAAAACCCTGTGTGGAAGTTATAACTTTTATAGTAAGAAATACAGCAAAAATACTTTTTCCTGCACATGAGGTGTAGTTAAGCTGTGGAATTTGCTGCCCCAAGGTCTTAGCAAAGCATTTTGGACAATTTGACCAGGGTAAACACATGCCTGTGCACACAAAGCTGTGAAAGCTGTTTGTGTGGGAAGGTTCAAGTACCAACAGCCACCTTACTCTGGAGTGAATTGTTTTTCCTACTGTGGCTCCATCAGATTTCTTAACTTCAGGAAAAGGAAAAAAAATAATGCAAAGAATGACTGGATTTGAGGTTTGTGAAGATTTTTCTTCACTTGTCAGATGCTCCCCAAATTGGACATGTTTGTGAGAGGTTCAGAAAAAGTGCATCAGCCATGAAGGGCTGGGGAGGAGAGTGGGGAATACAGACAGATTCAGTTCTGAACTTTAGGGACCAAAGGCTCTGTGTTGCCACTAGAGAAAAAAGCCTCTTCAAAACACTCCAGTGCTGAGTTACAACTTGGAGGTGCCTCTTTTCCCTTCATTAGCCAGGGAACACAGGGATATCATTCTCTTTGCTCAGCAGCACAAATCCCTCTTCTTCTTTTCCCCTTCTGCCAGTTGTGTTTCCTGCTAAGAACAACTTTTAATTGTCTGGTACCAGGGCAGAGCTTGTTCCTGGCAAGACCTGCCTCCTGGGTGTTTTCTGCTCTTCCTCTTGAAGCTTCCAGTGCTGATGCCTTTCAAGGCACCTGGAAAGCTGAATTCCAATATTCAAGGCATGTACCTGTCCAAAGTTGTTTGTCCCAAAAAATGCCCTCCTGGGTTATGGAGACCCTGGTTTTCTACTGGGTTGAAAGAGGCATAGCAAAAATCAGCACATCCAAGCTTTCCTGTCTTTTTCCATTATGGTTTTTAACCCAAAAGAAATGTTTGAGAGAAGTTTTAAGGATTCTCCAGATCTTCACCCTTCAAATTCCCAGTAGGGACAGCAGCCCTGGCACTGGTTTGTGCTGTTGCTGTTCCCAAATGCAGGCAGGTGCCTCTCCAGTGGTGTTTAAGGCAAATTTAGGTCTTAACAGAGGTTCTGCACAGAGCTTCAGTTTTGGGGAGTTTTCTCTCACTGTGCAAAGTTGAGCTGTCCTCTCCAAGGTCTCCACCCTGTACAGCAATAGGAGAGGAGACTGGAATGATAAATTCTTTATCCAGACCTGGCTCCTGAATGGGGACAGTTTCCCACAAGCCCTGTGGATGTCCTTCTCTCTTTGCAGGTCTGTGGGAGAATAGCCAGTTGTGTTTTCCATCTTGGAGCAATGAGCTGGCAAACATCTCTGCCCCATCTGTTTTCTTTCATTGATGGATTCTTTAAAGTCAGATTGTGGTCCCACAGGGACACACTCAACTAATCCTCTGCTTTTAAGATTTTATTTGTGCAATAAATGGATGACAAGGTGGTTTGCGAGTACATAATACAATAAATGGGTTTATAAATGCAACTTTTTTGCAGAGCATTGTAGAATAAAATACAATACCACTCCAGCATTTAACACTGATCTGTGCTTCATTCATATTTCAAACAGTAATGTGCCCATTTTCTCATCTGGGAAGCCTCTTAGGTTTTTTAATACATTTTTATAAATTAACCAGGCACAGATTTAATAATAATGTGAATTTGTATGGCTTTTTTCCTCTTTGAAGATCTTGGATTGCTCTGCAGACTTTACAGTGTAATATAGGAATTCTGTGCCAATGGATCTGTTGGCTCTCTGCCAAAGGGCAGCAGGAGTTTGGATGGCTCAGGAATGCTCATGGATGCAAACGACATCGGGGGGGAAGCTTGAACCCTGCACTGATGGCAGGAGAACTTGGAGGAAGGGTGCTCCATGGCTGCCCAGGGCAGAGGCCTCTGAAGAAGAGGTTACAGGGATGTTTGGGATGGTTCAGAGCCTGGGAATCAAAATTATGAAAAACAAAGAAAATGCTCCTTCACGTATTTCTTCAAACTTTTGGGATGCAGCATCCCCAGACACAGTGAAGCCAAGAGCATGGAAAACCCTGGGAGATCAGGCTTTTCTGCCCATATTGCTTCTTTACCAAGGCACCCATGTACAGCAGGCAACTGAATCCTCCATGACAGGAACTCCTAAGAGGGAGGATGAGGATTCTCCATCAAAATCTCTCAGATCTGGTCACGTAGGATCTTCTTGCTGGCCATCTTGGGAATGTGTCGAGCTTCTTTCCTTGGAGAACTTCATGCTCTTTGAAGAACTCCCAGCTGAATTCTTTGCTCCTGGGATCCCCAGGTGAGATAAGGCTTTTCCAGCCCTCTGCCTTGCCCAGTTTCCACATTTTGGTGTCACTAACAGTAGGATATCTACCCTAGAAGTTGCCCATTCCCCATCCCAGAAGGTAGAGTTCAACTCATGGGTATAACAGGCAACCAGAAAAAATATTTACAGGTAGCAAATTGCCATCACTGTAGAAGGAAAACATGACAAAATGGAAACGTGATATTTATGTTAATACAAAGTTTTAAAAATTTAATTTTAGAGACCAGCTGTTTCTGCTTCTCTTATAAGAGTTTAATTGGTATATAATAGCATAGTTAATTAAATACAAATCAATAGTTTAAACCAGCTAATTGATATTTAATATGTATGGGGAAATATAACTTAGTTGTAATATCATTAGCTCAATATTAAATAAGCAATGGAATTGCAATTATGCCTTTACAACGATTATAAAGTTTATCGTTCTTTAATAAACTTGCAATTAGACAGGGTGAGCTGAAAAATTATTAAACAGGTATTATTGGGCTATTAAATGTTTATTATCATTCCTGGTGGGATGCAGCTACACAATAGTACATATTATGATTATGTTAATAAACCCTTATTACAGCTTTGCAGCTTTAGCCTTTAGTGCACCGGTGGTCTGGTATTTCCTTCCCTGAGTGGTGAGGGAAGGAATTGCTTTGAAATTGAGAAAAGAAATGCCATACAATGAAAGAACTGAGGAAAAAGCAGAAGTAATCTGTAGTTTGGGCCAGCACTTTCTTCCTGAGCATCTTTCCCCTCTATTTCCCAGGCTGAGGATCCCTTTCTCCAAGACTCCAAGGTCTTGCTTCTTTTAGTCAGCTTTTGCTTCATTGTCACTGAAAATTTGTGGTTTGAAGTTGCTTCTGCTTTGCCCACTGAGTGGCTCTTCTTCCAGTTTGGGGATCAATTAATGCAGGTGCTTCTGAGAGAGTGGAAACCATGGCTCTGCTGGGTGTTTTGCAACCAGGATACCTTAGCTCCCACTTCATCACAGTGCGTAGGACAATCAGCTGTAACTACTTTTGCCATGCTGAGAAATTCAATTCTCATCACAAGGAAATGGATGGGATTGATTTGGGGGAGATGGGGACACACAAGGGTTAAAACATTCTGGTTTTGGTGTGTCTCAGCAGCCCCCCTAAAGCCAAGACATTTAAAATGCTGCATATCTGCTTAACTATTTAAGCTTTAGGTAGCCACTAAAAGCCAAAACGGTGAGACATCCTTAGGCAGCAGAATCATCTTGAAGTATTTTACCTTTTAAAGGCGCTCTCAAGTATTTAAAGGTGCCTTTAGCTATAAAGATTTTTGCATGTTCTCACAAATTTATGGTATGAATTATTATAATGCAGTGCTTTTGTACAGCTCCTTTCATCATGGGATATCAAAGTGGTTTATAAGTGTTAATTATAGCACCCCGTGGGGAGGCAAATGGGAGACAGGCACCCACAGCAGCCTGCTGAGCCAGGCTCCAGAGAGGCAAGAACCCACATTTCACTGGGATCCAGCTCATCCTCAGCCTCCCTCCCTCTCTGAGGGCTCAGCTGGGCTGGGACCTGTGGGCAGCACAGCCATTTCCTGGGGCTGGAGTCCCTGCCCACAACCCCCTTTTTGGGAGCTTTCTGCTCACTGCAAGGGGAAGGTGACAGCTGGACACCTGAGTGCTGGGCATGTCCCAGGACACTGCAGCTCCTGCTGCCCTCAGTGCTGCCCTGGCCTGGGGAGCTCCAGGGCCACCATCATCAGAAGGAGCTGGAGCTGCTGGGGTGAGTCCAGAGAGGCCCCAGAGCTGCTCCAGGGCTGGAGCCCCTCTGCTCTGGAGTCAGGCTGGGAGAGCTGGGGGTGCTCACCTGGAGAGGAGAAGGCTCCAGGGACACCTCAGAGCCCCTGGCAGGGCCTGAAGGGGCTCCAGGAGAGCTGGAGAGGGACTGGGGACAAGGGATGGAGGGACAGGACACAGGGAATGGCTTCCACTGCCAGAGGGCAGGGATGGATGGGATATTGGGAATTAGGAATTGTTCCCTGTGACGGCGAGCAGGCCCTGGCACAGGGTGCCCAGAGCAGCTGGGGCTGCCCCTGGATCCCTGGCAGTGCCCAAGGGCAGGCTGGGCAGAGGGCTTGGAGCAACCTGGGACAGTGGGAGGTGTCCCTGCCATGGCAGGGTCCTTAAGGCCCATTCCCACCCAAACCATTCCATGATCTTGGTGATGTTTGTGCTCATGGTGTGTGCAGGGGTGGCAGGCCCCCTCACCCCAGGTCTGTGTCCAGGAAAACCCAGCCAGCAGCCACTCACAGGCCCCGTGTGCATGTCTGAGCAAGCAGAGCTGGCTTGCTCAGCTGCACTGTGGGCTCTGCTGCCTTGTCTGACACTAATCTAATTGTGTTGTTTTAATTACTTTGATACCTTGGTGCTCGTTGGAGGCTCAATAGCAATCGATGTGGTTTTGTTTTCCTATCAATAAAGACATAAAGGCTCTCACCTGCTGTGCTGGCTCTGTGCTGTCGGCCCCAGGGGCTCCTGGCAGGCTCAGGGCTCTGCCAGGCACATGGAATGTGTGTCCTCACAAGATCCTGCATGGAACCTCCCCCAAGGTCAGCAAGGTCTTATCGATCCTCCTTATCAGCCAGGGCTGAGGGAGGCAGCCTGAGCTGGCTGTCCCTGCAGTCAGAGGCATCCGACTCCCTGCAGGCCGACACCTTTCTGGGTGTGTTTGTGGCTGTGCACTTGGTGCAGACCATGGTGGAGCATGTTATCTCTGTTCTGGAGAGCAGAAGAACTGGTTTCCACCATCAGACCTGGACAATGGCTGCTCATTACTCCTTCCTGCCAATTCAAGAAACCACTGAGAGTTCTGGTGGTTGAGTCATCTGCCCTGATCTTTAGACATCTTCACCTGGGTTAATCACCACCTTTTATGTCCAGTGAAGGAGTTACAAGCACCCTCAAAGAAATTGTGAAAGCTGGAGTCACATTCTGGAGACACCTGTTTCTCTCTGGGGCATTCCCTCCAGGACAAGGCAGGTTTGGGGGAGCAATTAAATTTCAGCTTACTCAGATTATTTCAAGAGACTTGCCTTTGTCTGATCATCAGCCTCAGTGGATTGACATGTGTGATTTGTTTTGGTTAGATGCTGATTCCTCCCTGATGGGAGCCTCAGGAACAGGGGCCTCCTGCAAGGCGGAGCCCTGTATAATGCTAGAGAAAGTGCTTTAACTGGGCTTGTGTGTGGCATCAAAAGAAGTCTGGTTTTTCCTAGGTTTAGGCTCCAACTCTGCCTCATACTGTGCACAAGAGGAGGATGTCACCACTCTGCTGGGATGCTGTGGCAGCGAGCACTGCTAGGGAGGGAATCTCTATGTCTGGGTCTATACCCACGTGGATCTGGGGATCTTCACTCATCACATCACACTTCCCTCTTCCTCTGGACATGATCCAGACCTGCGATTCCGCCCCGAGTTTGCCTCGTGGCACTGAAAGCCGAGCTTGCCAGGCAGGTCCTGCTCCGCTCTCCAGCCTCCGGTCCCGCCGCCTTCCCCTCCTGCCAGCGAGGAGCGGCACAACTTCCCGCAGAGGGGCTCGGCACAGTCCACAGCCACATTAAGTAAACATCAAAGGGGCTTTGATCAGCGGGGCTCTGCAGAGCACAGAAGCCCCCGAGGAGCTCTGCAGGTCTGCAGGCAGCGTTGGGGACATGGTACCTTAATTTTCTGCACTGTGACACAGGAGAATTTGTTTGAAGAACGAGAGCTCTCTGCCTCTCTGAGATGCGCACGGGGAGAGCGCCTGTGCTCGCAGCCTACTTCTGGAAAAACCCACGCTCAGATCTCTCTGTTTGTTACCAAGAGTCAAAAAGCCCCATTAACAAATCAAGGCATCAAAGGCCTGTGCCTCCTCAGACTCTAGCACTCTCCTGCTCATAGGGTCACTTGCTTGCTTCTAAAGAGCAAGATTCCTCAGGCCAGAATTATCTTCCCTACTGAGGCCCATTTCCTGTCTCACTTTGCTGCCCACTAAGGGAGAAAGGGATGAAAGAGTCCTGTTGTTGCAACAAGCTGCTGTGGAAGAAGATGCAGCTCATTGCTCACTTGGAATAGAGGAGAGCTTAAGGACAGGCACAGGAGGGGATGCTGACCCTCCTGTCTTTAGATACACTCTCTTGGGGCCCAGCCAAGCTCAGCCGTATGAGGCTGACCAAAGACTTCAGTTAGGTGCCCACCTTCCTGGTGCTATTCCTGAAGGGTGTCTCCAGCAGGATTTGCTCCCTGCAGCAGCCCCAGGTGCCTGCTCCTCTCCCCAGCCCAGTCTAACCCCACGCTCTCTTCTCTTGCAGAACTGGGGCTCCCAGGAAGAGGATGCTGCCTAGTACTGGGGTTCATGTACAAGGAGAAGTACCGCAGGATGACTGAAGGTGAGCAGTTCCCTCACCTTCTCTTCTTCCTCTTTAGCAATCTCATTGTGAGGGGCTTCACCTCTGAGGGTGTGCTGGGCTCTTGCTCCCACCCAGGAGATAATCCTGCTTCCCCTTTGATCTCTGGAACATCTTAGAGGGCATGTGAGGAGCCCCCTGTGAAACTGCAATAGAAGAGCAGGAGCTTTGTAGTTCCATACATCCAAAGCCCACTGTCTTTTCCTACAGAAAGGATTTGTCCCACAGGAAGCTCTTGCAGCAATTGCTGCATCTACTCTTCTGTTCTAGTTGGGTGGCAATGGTCCCCATGCCACTTCCAGAATCCCAGTTTTCAGTGCCTCTGAACCTCACAGAGTTACCATTACATTGCTCTTCAAACTTCTGCTAAAATCTCCCTATTTTATATTCCAGTCATTCCCCAAGTATTTTATGAGCATTGATTAATCCATAGAAATATCATAAATAATTATGAAGCATAATAACTAAACAAAAACTATTTATGTTCAGAAGAACTGCCATCCTTGCTTCTGGTAGTTTCTTTTCCTGGAGCCAGCCCTGGTGCAGCACCCTCTGATTAATGTTGGATGAGAGAAGGAAGCCCAGAGCCCCTTGAGATGGGAGGGTCTCCAGGATGTGTCACAGGGAGTTTGGCTTCTGTGAGGTCACTCTGGGAATTGGAAACTAGACCCAAGCGTGGATTTAACCCTTTTTAGGGATTCTGATTGGAAATAATTCGGACAAAGGGTGTGATCTCTTGCCCTGCTGCCCTTCCTTTTCTGGAAACATCTAAGGTCAGGCGGGATGGGGCTCTGAGTAACCTGGTCTAGAGGAAGGTGTCCTGCTCACTGCTTGGGTTGGGTGACCCTGAAAGGTCCCTTCTAACCCAAACTATTGCATGATTCTTTTTCCCTGCATGGGATGGAGTTTTGCCAGCAGTTAGCCATGGGGGTGTCTGCTCCTGCAGGAAGCCTTTTTCCATGACAGTAAAAGGTGAGTTTGTTTCCATGAAGTAAAACTCTCATGGAGGCAAGTTTATGGTTCAAATATCAGTTAGAAGATCAAAGGTTCCTTCACGTTCCCAGGAGCCCTGATACTGAGCTGATAACATGGGGAAAGTACTTCACAAGGCTTCACCTCATGCTTGTTAATTACCACACGCTCTTTAAACATTGATTAGAGGATGTTTTTAATGGGAAGGGGCTGCCCCATGGGACATGAGTGTTGTGAGAAGGTGCAGCCTCCCTCTCGGTACCTTCCTGTCCCTCCAGCTCTTGGACAGGCTGTCTGTGGCTGTGCCCAGACCCTGGGGATGCTCACAGGGTGTTGGAGAGCTGGCTGGACCCTGGGCATCCTGCCAATCCATTGGGATTGCTCTGTCCCCTGATGGATTCAGAGCCTGCGTCAGCCAAAGTGAGCCCCCTTTTCAGGCTGAGCATGGCTTTGTGTGGAGAGAACAAAGAAACATGAAAGGCCAAAAGTAAAGCTTTTGTGAGGGAAAGGGAACAAAGTGTTCCTGCCTGACATGCAGCCAGTTTCTGGCCCCTGCAGGCTGCAGGGCCATTATGTTTAAAGGTACAATCTGCCAAAAAACAAAAGTCAGGGGGATTTCCATGGCTACAAAGACCACCTAGGACTTGTGTTTTCATTAGAAGCAGTTACAGATGACAATTGCAGACATCCAGCTTCCCAGGGTTTTGGTGGATTGCAGTTCAGATCCACACTGTATGGTGTGTGAGCTGGGGTGGGGTCAGTGTCTGGTCATCTACAGGAATTTCCTGCCCAAGGTGCCTGAGCCAGACTCTTGGGACCAGTTCTCTTGCCAGGGTGAGGAGAGAGAGCAGCTCCCCCTTTGTATTTGTGCCAAGTGAGAGCTTTGCCTCCCTTTAAAAAGAGGCTGAAGAGCAGCCCTGTTAATAATTACAAGGGAGCTGAAGGAACTGAAAGCACAGGAAGGCAGTGGGGCAGTGGGATAATATGAGGTGTGGGCTCTCCATTCTTGAGGAAATTGCAGGGACCGTTAGAACCTTCCTGTAATTTACTGGAGACATCTACAATGGCTTGGAGGGAGATAAGCACAAGAGGAGTTGGAAGCCTTGACAGTGTGGAAGAATCATTTTCTGATGGGAAATCATTTCTTAGGTTGGATTTCAGGAAGAGGTTCTGCCCCCAGAGGGTGCTGGCTCTGCCCAGGCTCCCCAGGGAATGGGCACGACCCCAGGCTGCCAGAGCTCCAGGAGGGTTTTGGCAGCTCTGCCAGGGATGCCCAGGGTGGGATTGCTGGGGGGTCTGGGCAGGGCCAGGAGTGGGACTGGATGATCCTGGTGGGTCCCTCCAGCTCAAGATATTCAGTGATTCTGTGATGGTTTGGACTGTCCTCACAGAGAAGATCCAGTCTGGATGCTCATAGATCAGTTTGGCAATCTCTCCCAGTGGGATGAAATAGATCTGGGTTAGAGGTGCCCAGCAAGGGCCTTTGGTGGCATTGTGCTCTTTGTTGACCAGTTGGCAAGGGATGATGTCCATTAGCACAGCTGGCTGCAGATGTGGCTCTTCCAGCTGAGCTGAGTCCCAGGATGAGGAGCCAAGATCAGTGTCCATGGATGTGCCTCTGCCCACGTCAGCTCCATCAGCTCCTCATCTCAGTCTCTGTGTAGTGATCAGACAGGCCCAGGTGCAATGTTGGAGCCTCTCCCAGCTGTCAGGCCCCACGTGATGGGCACAGCAAACACAGTTTGGGCACTGTCCTTGCCCTGCTATGCTGTATCAGGTGCGACCACTTCTCGCTTTGTAAAGCCCTCAGCAGGAAAAGTCTGGATTTGGGGTGGAATTTGGCTGGGGAGCAGCAAGGCACAGCTCCAGTGTGGCTGCTCTGCACTCATGTGATTGATGATGGGCTCGTCTCGTGCTGGGCCCCCACTCCAGTGTGCACTGGGAGCTGTGGGGAGGAATGGAGCTGGTGACAGTTGCAGACAGAGGGAGAGGGAGAGCTGTCTGCAATGACAGCCACGCAATAAAGACGCTTTGGAGTTAATCCTCCACCATCTGTCTTCATTCTGCTAATAACCCACTCAATCAGCTGCTGCCAACTGTTTGTTAACATTCAGAAACAGATACATAATCAGGAGGAGCGTGCTGTTAGCTCAGGAGGGGCTGGATTGCTCCTTGGGAACAGCTCTCCCATGGCCACGAGGGTGGAGCAGTGGGAGCCACAGCGGGTGGCCTGGATGTCCCAAGGCACCTGCAGTGCAAGGGAGGTGCTGCTGGGGCTGGAGGTGATGCTGTGAGCTGAGTCACCCTGCTTCTCCCAGGGCTTGTGCCACCCTGATTCAAGGTGATTTTGGAGTAGAAAGATGTTTTCTAGGAGGTGGGTTACCTTTGTCCCCCAAGAAAAAGGATTTTGAGCTACTCTGAAAATTTGGGCTTGTTCTTCTACTCCCACTTCTCCTTTCTCATGCAGTTCTTTCCCCAGGGGCAGGCAAAGGGTGTGCTGGAATATCTCTCTCTGCTCACCCATCATGCTTGGTCCTTCCCTGTCCATACCTGCAGGTCCCAAGCTGGGCTTGCTCTGCTCTCCTCTGCAGTGGTCCAAGGCAGGAATTCAGATGCTAGCTCCTGCAATTTTACTTCTTGTCTCCTGCCTTTGACTACTTGCCAGATCTAACTCGAGTCATTAGCAAGCGTCACTGCAGCAATTATGGCACTTTTTGGCTGCCATTCATAAAGCTACTAACGGGAACGATTAAGCACTGAGAGGTGTCAGCCTTCACCTCCACCACCTGTTCCCACCAGCCACCAGCTGCTGGAAGGTGCCTACAACAACATCCCCCCACTCAGGGCAGCGGGGCAGGGCAGCTCCCTGCCCTCCTCTGACCTCCCCTTCCCGTTGTTTTGCTGGCTCTCGTGTCCTCAGAGGTGGCATCTCCATGGGATGGACACAGCTCCTGGAGTATGAGGGGTGGGCTCCATCCCCGTGCCCAGCATGGAGCGGGGAAAGGGACAGAAGGATTTTGTGCAGCATCTTCCTCCTGGAGCAGTGAGTGGTTAATGATCTGTGCTGAGGGAAGGACAAACCCTCCTCTTCAGAGGGATGCAAACACTGCCTGCTGTGCCAGGAGGAGGCTGTGCCGCAGTTATCTCCAGCAGCAGCCGCTCTCCATTTGTGGATTGTGCATTCAAGGTGTCTCCACTCACCACACAAAGCACAGCAGAACCAGCAGCCTGTGCTGCAGAGCTGCAGCTCCACATAGCAACGAGTGCTCTGCCTTCTGTGCCAGAGGGAGAGCTCGGCAGGTCACCTCTGCTGGGTCAGGGCTGCAGAAATCAGTTCAGGGAAGGACTGCCCAGATCCTGGGGGCACAACTTTTCTTTAAAAGCCACATGGGGCTGTTGGGCAGCATAAGACAATCTTCAGTTTTGGGAGGGTAAGGAGTGAGGCTTTGAAAGTTTTGCAGTCTGAGCTGCAATCTCACCTTGGCTCTTCTGTTCTGAAGGTTTGGGATCTTATTTGAAGGCACTAACGGAAGGGACTAATGGAAAGCTCTGTTCTTTTGTTCATAGAATCCAAAACGTTAAGGGTTGGAAGGGACCTTAAAAATCATCTGGTCCCAACTTTGCCCTGCCACATTCAGGGAGACTTCCCACTAGATTGGGTGCTCTTATCCAACCTGGCCTTGGACACATCTGGGTATAGGGCATCCACAGCCTCCCTGGACAACCTGTGCCAGTATCTCTCCACCCTCACAGTGAAGGATTTCTTCCTGAAATCTGGTCTAAATTTCCATTTGTACACATTCCCCCTTGTCCTGTCACTACAGTTCCTGACTGAGTCCCTCTCCAGCTTCCCTTGGCTCCTTCAGATACTAGAAGATGCTGTAAGGTCTCCTCACAACCCAATCTTCTCCAGGAAGGTGCTCCCATCCTCTTGTCAAGTTCATGGCCTCCTCTGGCCTTGCTCCAGCAGCAAGTTGTCGGGAGAAGGGGGAAAGATAGAATTCATCCACATACCTCAGATATGGGACAGGGTGAGTTGGCCCAGAGAGACAGGGACAATGGTGGCCTAAATGCAAGGAGAGCCACCAGCCTGCTCTCTTTGGGGTGATTCCTGCATCCATGCAGCCCTCAAAGACTACAGCTTCTAGGGATCACAGAGCCACGGAGTCATTCAATGTTTGGGTTGGAAGGAACCTCCAGGATCACCCAATTCCAGCCTCTGGAAGGTTGATTCTGACCAGCCCCTGCCTGCCTGCAGAGATGGGCAGCTGCTCATGCTCCTGCTCATGTTCCTGCTCATGTTCCCAACTCTGGCTTCACATCATGACCTGCGAGCAGCTCTGCGTGGGGGTTTGTCCTGAGCTCCAGGGTTTCTCTAGTCTGCAGCAAGGTTTTGGTGCTGCCAGAAATGAGGAGAGAATTGTGTATGTATATGAAAGCTGGGTTTATGGCTTGTAATTATCTCATACCCATCCTTAGAATAATTATTGCTCCTCCATTATTAATAACTGGAATTCCAGTCCTTGTCATAGATCACAAAATGGAGAGGAAGCTCAACCCAGGGTTTGCATAATGTACCTTGGCCTAAATTGAATAATTGGTAAAATGGTGAAAATTGTTCGTTTTTTCCCCCATTCCTTGGTGCTGGAATTAGTGAGATATTAGTGCAATTAGCCAGTGCTTCCATTTGAGGCTGCAATCATTTGGTTTGTAATTTAGAATAAATGTAAAAGCCCACTTATGCTCCCAAACGGATTATTTGTCCTGTTTAAAAGTATCTAATGGGGTGGCTGTCATCTAAGCAAGATACATTTGACCCATTTCAATTTGTTTCCCTTTTAATCTGCTATCTGTTTTCCTGGATCTTTTTTAATAAAAACATAAAGAAGAAGCAGGCAAGAGAGACCAAAGAGGGAGAGAATAGAGGTGTTATAGATCTGGAGTTTATCATAAGCCAAAGTAACTTGAAATCAAGGCTGTTAAACTGCAGAAAGCAATAAAAAGAAAACACTATTTGGAATCGTTTAAAGGGCCGAGTGCCTTGTCAATGAAAGGTTGCTCTATTTGACTGCTTCTTAATAGCTTCTCTGAGGCAATCTGCAGCTCCTGCAGGAGAGAGGGCTGCAGCTCCTTCTGCAGCAGCGCTGCTGTGGGGCAGAGCTGGGGTCCCTGGGGAGCTGGGCAGCAATGCTGAGGTAGGGAAACACAGCACCGAGGAGGACAAAGAGGAAAGGAGATGGATCTAAACACCAGACTGGGTTCAAGTTTTAAAGCATGTCACAAATATTGAAATCCTGGAAAATGTGGCGGGCACAGAGCGTGGACGCGTTGCCACTTGTAGGGCTGTGGGCAGATGTGTGCCCAGTTCAGGCACAGAATCACAGATCATGGAATGGTTTATCTTGTAAGGGACTTAATGCTCATCTCATTCCACCCCTGCTGGGGGCAGGGACACCTCCCACTGTCCCAGGCTGCTCCAAGCCCTGTCCAGCCTGGCCTTGGGCACTGCCAGGGATCCAGGGGCAGCCACAGCTGCTCTGGGCACCCTGTGCCAGGGCCTGCCCACCCTCGCAGGGAACAATTCCTAATTCCCACTATCCCATCCATCCCTGCCCTCTGGCAGTGGGAGCCATTCCCTGTGTCCTGTTCCTCCTTCCCTTGTCCCCAGCCCCTCTCCAGCTCTCCTGGAGCCCCTTCAGGCCCTGCCAGGGGCTCTGAGCTCTCCCTGGAGCCTTCTCCTCTCCAGGTGAGCACCCCCAGCTCTCCCAGCCGGGCTCCAGAGCAGAGGGACTCCAGCCCTGGAACAGCTCTGGGGCCTCTCTGAACTCACGCCAGCAGCTCCACGTCCCTCTGATGTCCCACCCCTCATCATCCATCCCACCACACCCTTCCATTTCTCCAGTGGAGAACAGAGAGACTCACAATATTTTTTTCTCCCATCCTTTCTACAACGGTCTGATTTGCAGCTCCTGTCTCTGTCAGGCCCTGTGTTACTGCCTGGAGAGAAACCAGCTGGGCTCTGGGATGGAGTCCCTGCTCTTTTGGGGAAAAATGCTTGTTCAGAGAGGCTGGCTGTGTCTCTGCTCCAAATGTCTCTCTGCTTGACTGCCTCTTCTGCTCCCTGCCATAGTTCAAACTGGGTTCAGTGAACCCTTCCTGCCAGGAAAACCTCTGATTAGAGCATGGCACTGAGGCACAGTGGCATATTTGTGCCACCCATTAACAGCCCAGCAAGGCAGTAGCTGCCTCAGAATTACTTGGATTTATGGGAACACTTAATCTGGATCTTGCAAGTGACTTTTACATCTGCAGCAGCACAGGCTGAGCATGAATCTTCCTGAGCCTCAAGGATAAATAGAAGCTAGTCCTCTTATCCCTGTAAAACCTGACCTTTCTCCTCTACCAGATGCCAACAACCTCAGTGCTGCTGTAGAAGGTCAAACTGCTCTTGGTTCTCTGGCCTGACAGTGGAAAGGGTCTGTCCTTTGGGAGCAGACCTGTGATGTGTCACTTGGTTTAGTTCAAACAGTGTTGGCTCTGCTCAGCCGATACAGCAGAGCTCAACAGCCCAGAAACAGCTCCAACAGCACCCCAACATCTTCCCACAGCTTTGCCCTCTGGGCTTTGCACAGTCTGCACCCTGGAAATGGGATTTCTGCCAAGCTTTGCTGCAAGCTGCAGGACCCCTGGCACAAAGGGGTGCAGAGGTGGTGGCTCTGTTATCAGCTAACCTGTCACTGTCATATTTTCTGAAAAATCCCTTTGCCATGATTTCTGCTCCTGGGAAGATGAGAAGCCTCAGCTTCTCCTGTGTTTGCTGCTCTGGAATGTGGCCGGGAGATTGCTTATCCAAACACGTGAATTGTTTTTTCTTAATGGCCAATCACAGCCAGCTGTGTCAGACTCTCTGAGTCAGTCACGGGTTTTTATTATTCATTCTTGTTAAGCCTTCTGATGTACCCTTTCTCTTTCTAAAGTACAGTTTAGTATAGCATTTTTAATATAATATAATATATCATAAAATAATAAATCAGCCTTCTGATAACATGGAGTCAAATTATCATCTTTTCCCTCGTCCTTGTGACCTCACAAACACCACAGTGATCTCCAGGGATGGAGGCTCTGTTATCAGCTGATCTCCAGGCTCCCCCAGGGCTGGGGTGGGAACTTTGCATTGCTCATGCTGCTGTCACTCCCAGTGAAGGTGCCACCAGCTCTACCAGCTCTGTGATGGGGGTGCTCCCTCACCCAGTGCTGTCACTCAGCAATTGATTAGGGCCAGCAGCTCCGGGTGAGCTGCACTGAGCCTTTGTTCTTTATCTGACAGAGGCATTGGGAAGGAAGAGGAGAGTGGATAGAGTCTTCTCAAGCAGTTGTTAAGAACGCGTTGTTATCTCAGAGGTCTCATTGATATTTCCGTGATGTTTTGTGTGTCTGCGAGCTGAACCAGGCAGGGATGTAAGTGAAACCTGAGGAAAACCAGTGCAGGAGCTGCCTGTGTCTGGTGTCAGGGGGAAACCGTGCCTGGGTTGGGTCAGCTGGAAAACTGGGAAAGGCAGGACCTGTGTGGCCATGAGCCGAGTCCTGGCTGGTGCAGCACGCACATTCCTGAGGATGCTGCCAAGGGAATGCATTCCCATGCTACCTGCTGGTTGTTCTCCCCAGCTCCCTGCTGCTCTCTGCTCCTTTGGAGAGGGGAAGCAGAGCTCCATCCGTGATGTTCCAGTCATCTACAGCAGCTGTAGAGCGGCTGAACGACTCTGCTGTTCATAAATCTGATCAAAGCTCGGGAGCTTTACGGTAACAGTGTTGTTGGAGCAGTTAATGGTTGAAGGGTATCATTTCATCTATTGATTTGAGCAGTAGTCCCCTGTGGAAAGCTATTGCTGCGTGGTCTTAAATAAATGACTACGATCCTTCCTCACTCCCTGAGTAGCAGCATCAGACATTTCAGGAGCTGCTTCTCTCGCTGCTCAGCCTGCAGGTGTGTACAGCAGAACCTGGATCCTGTGGGATCTGTGCACTGCTCCTTTGCAGGGACTGCCTTTGGGAGGGCCCACTTAAAACATTTCAGAAGTCTTAGGCTGGAGAGGCTCTTCACAAGAGCAGGTAGTGGTGGGACAAGAGGAAATGGCCTAAAGCTGAAGGAGGACAGGGTTAGATGGGATACTGGGAGGAAATTCTTCCCTGTGAGGGTGCTGGCACCAGCTGCCCAGAGAAGCTGTGGCTGCCCCATCCCTGGAAGTGTTCCAGGCCAAGTAGGACAGGACTTGGAGCAGCCTGGGATAGTGGAAGGTGTCTGCCCATGGCAGGGGGTGGAACAGGATGGGTTTTAAGGTCGCTCCCAACCAAACTATTCTGGGATTTGATTATTTATATACATGGATCAATATCTAGGGTGGGATATAGATTATTTCAGCCCCTTGAATTCCATTGCCCTTGCCATGCTCCTTTAGATCCTTTCTGGCACTGAAATGGGATGTGCACCTGAGGAACATGGCAAGTTGTTGGTAAAAGCTTGTCCTCTGAACTGCACCTGGAAGCAGGCAGAGGTAAGGTTATGAACCTCACCTTGCCACAGCTGCCTGGCCATCTTTGGGTGCTGTGGGCTTTGGGCCAGTTTATTTTTGATCAGGAGATGGGGGACATGAATGACAGGAGGTCTGAGGCTTCTGTCTGGAGATGGCAGCTCTGGCTTTCCCACCTCCACGCTGCTCCAGGCTGAGTTTCCCTTGGAGCTGTATCTGCTGGTAGTTTTCCCCTCTCTGCAGAGCTGCTGCTGCAGCCTGGGGTCTGTCATTTAGCTTTCCTCCCTCGTGTCCCTCATGAGGTCCCTGCCAGAGAGGCTGCTGGCAGCAGTGTGATCAGTGACCCCAGTCACGCAGCTGACACACAATCATGGAGCTGTTTAGACTGGAAAAGACCTCAAAGGTCTGAGTCCAACCAATAACCCAGCCCTGCCAGGCCACCACTAAAGGACGTGGTGACCACCAGAGCAGAGCCTGGATGGGCAGATCTGGCTCTGCCATTGAGCCACGTGCTGATGATGCTGTTAATCCCCCTGACATGGACACGATAGCCTGGCTGTGTGGAAGTCTCCAGCTCTCAAGCCTTTGCTTTCAAGAAAACAATCCAGATTTTGGTCAGAAAGGGGGCAAGATTGTGACAGCACATCTCTACCCAAGGCTGGAGAAAGGGAGAGCATTTCTGCTGTTTTGGGGGGCACTTGTGGGACACAGACATGGCTGCAAGGAGACACCAGGAATGTTTCTGCCCGCTCTGGACCCCCAGCCTCCCTCTCCTGGAGGCAGCCACGTGCTTTCTGCAGGCAGAGATGGTTTGCTGATGCCCAGACTGGAGCAATGAAGCAGTACCAAGCTCCTGTCACTTAGAATATCAATTAAAACCACTGCAGCCTTGTAAGTCCCACCCTGAGACACACTCAGGATCGACAAACAGCCAGGCCTGCCATTGAAATGGCTCTTGAACCAGCACAAGGCAATCTGCTGTGCAATTGTGAGCAGAAACTGGAGTGCTGGAGCACTTCCAGCCCAACAGGCTGTGGGTGGCAGCTAAGACTGGTGTGAAGATGAAACTCTCTGGTGTTCTGGACACTGGGGAGCTGGTGGCTTTGCAGTGCTTGGAAAAGGCTTAAATAACTCATTTGGAAGCTCCATCCCCAGGGTTTCCCTGTGTGCCACATAACACCATCCCTGCAATCCCAACCCACAGCATGAAGCTCCTCTCTTACAGGAGCAGTGTGAGGCAGCTCTGTTTCACTGCTGTAATGACAAAATGGGATGAAATTGTGTGTTTCAGGCCAGCAGAATGATCCTGCTTCCATTCCTCAGTGCAGTGGAACTGTGTTGGATTTGACTGAAAGACACTGCCAAGCACCCAGCAATGCACACAGCTGTGTTTGAGCTGACTTGGTTTAAACCCTTCTAAAAATCCTTTCTTATTAGAAGGAAATAGAGAAATCTGGTTGTGAAGTATCCAGCTGAATGCTGCAAGTCCTGCTTTTCTTGTTTGCCCCAGATTATTTGCTGTATCAGGCCAAACCCTCCCACCAGTGTTCACTCAGTGTGACTGAAGCCTTCAGGTTGAGGCTGATGAAGGTGGAAGGGGGAGGAGTGGTCAAAAACCTGCAGGATAGGTAGGGATGGTGTGTAAGGGGGAGAGTGAAGGGAATCCCCGGGGCCAGGCAGCCAATGCAAGGATTATTTAGCACCCAAGGCTGCCACGATGAACCTTCAGAGGGCAAAGAACATCAGCCACAAACCTTCCCAGTTCCCTCCAGTGCAGCACCAGTCTCAGTCAGTATCTCTGTGCCCTTTTACACCCTTTATTTGCTCCCATGGGTATTTACCCCTCTATAAATGTATTAATGGAGCTAATCTTAAAGCATATCCAGATATATAACTTGAGATGGGTTTTGTTTTTCCTCTTTAACAAAGATGAAGCTTTTATATAGAAGGGAAAAGAGAAGGGAAGTGAAATGTTCAGTGACTAATGATCCTCATCAATATTCATGAGAGTCAGTAGCATTCCGAGATTTAAAATAAAAGAAGAAAGAGAGAAAGGCATTGACTCCTTTAGAAGCTAAATGAAATATTTAGGCTGACCTGGAGATAAGTGTGCTGGGTCGTTGTTGAACACTGGTCTGAGCTGATGGCAATCATGGAGCTTTCAAAGGGGGAGCTGAGCTGCCCCTGGATTTTTCTGGAGACAGGAAACGACTGGGTGGGCTCACCTTCAGCTGGGGGTCAAGTCCCTGCTGGGCCAGGTGCTGTGGCACCTCCCAAACAGGGAGGGAATGATCCCTGCCCCAGGAGCCTGCTCCCAGCCAGCCAGAGCTGGGGGATGGAATTGCATCCAGGGGTTTGTCCAAGCCAGGCTGGGCTCAGGGGTGGCCTGTCCCAGGTGAGTCCCAGCTCACACCATCCACCAAAGGGCTCCTGTCCCAGCCACTCCCTGTAGTGAGGCTGCTCTTTGGGACAGGGGACAGCCTGAAGTGGTGGCTTGGAGGGTGCAGTGGACGTGGATGGATCTAAAGCAGCTGTAGGGCCCAACTGCCTGGTGAGAATATCCTTCCTCCAAGCTGCAAACAGCTGTAGATACTGGGGAGCTGATTTGCTGTTGTGGGAGGGATCCCCTTATCTGTTGTGCTTATTTGCTTCCTTCTTGCCCATTCCTGCCCCCAGAAAATCACCCCAAGTGTACCTAACTTGGAGGTGCAGTTTTAAACCCCTCAAGATACTTGTAAATACATGGGGGAAACTTAATCCTTCCCTATCTCATCTTTTGTCAGCTGGGTGGGAGAAGGAAAACTTCTGCAGAGGAATAGCTGAAATACAGGTTTGTGAGGATGTAGCTCTGGATGTGCAGCAGTGATGGTGGAGACAGAGAGAATACCAGGATTCTGCAGAGCACTCCAGGCCAGGAATAAAGGCTTCCCCCAGCTTCTGTACGCTTTCTCTTCTAAATCCTTTTCCTTTCTGCTTCTGCAAGTTGCCCTTGTCTCCCTCTGCTTCTGAGGCTGCTCCTTTTCATTTCGAGCCATCCTTCCCTCTTGTGAGTGACAGCTGTCCCACCCCTGTGAGGTCGTTTGCCCTTGAGACCATCTTTGATCTGTGCCCTGATAGAAGGGCCGAGTATTGACTTTGGCTGCAGCTTCATTAAGAGGCAGCCTCATTTGTCAACTTGTTTGTTTCCAGAGCTGCTTGGGAGGTGGCAGAGCTTGCATCCCCTCTGAGCCGAGCGCGGCCAGAGTCCGGAATTAACTCCCTTTTCAAGGGTTTCCATCAAGGGCATTGCAGGTGGCCCTGCACAGGTCTCTCCTCCTCATTAATCGATGTCACCGAGGTTTTAAGCAATGTTAGATCCAGTGGGAGTGTGGGTGGGAGACCTGCCCAGGCTCTGGGGGCTGCAGGGACCCAGGGACAGGTGTGTCAGTTAATCCCAGGTGCTCCCAGCTGGAAAAGAGGTCTGCTCGTAGGGAAATGAGAGCTGGGGGCTGGGATGAGCTCTCAGTGGTGGGATCCTTGCAGGGGGTTCTCTAGCACTGGCTGTGTAAGGATCATGAGTAATGAAGATGAATTTCTCTTGTCAGTTGTCATCAGGTAGCTTGTCTGCCAAAAACAGCCTCTGGTTCCCATCCAGGTGCTCAGGGGGGTGAAGTGAGAGAGCTGCCCAGGCTTTCCTGCACTCCTGGTGCTCACTGAATAAAGCACTGACCAGTGTTTGCTTGTAGGATTTGCCCTCTGCAGGGGTCTCCTCCCTGACCTGCAGGTGCCCAGGGCAGGGACCTCAGCAGGTGCCAGGTACAGAGATGCCAGTGGTGGATGTGCCCCATGGGCTGCTCCTTGGAGGGTCTGGGGGAAAAAAATCTTGCCCTGCAGTCACATGAAGCTGAAGCTCTAAACATTGGCACTCCCAGGGTAGTTCAGAGATTTGGAATGGCTTCACACAACAGCCCTGGGAAAGAAGAGAGACTCATGGGTATCACAGAATCAAAGAATTATGGAATGGTTTGGGTTGGAAGGGGCCTGAAAGACCATCTTGTTCCAATCCCCTGCCATGAACAGGGATACCTTCCACTGTCCCAGGCTGCTCCAAGCCCTGTCCAGCCTGGCTTTCAACACTTCCAGGGATCCAGGGGCAGCCCCAGCTGCTCTGGACACCCTGTGCCAGGGCCTCAGCACCCACACAGGGAGGAATTCCCAATTCCCAGTCTCCCATCCATCCCTGCCCTCTGGCAGCCATTCCCTGTGTCCTGTCCCTCCATCCCTTGTCCCCAGTCCCTCTCCAGCTCTCCTGGAGTCCCTTTAGGCCCTGCCAGGGGCTCTGAGCTCTCCCTGGAGCCTTTTCCATTCCAGGTGAGCACCCCCAGCTCTCCCAGCCTGGCTCCAGAGCAGACGGGCTCCAGCCCTGGAGCAGCTCTGGGGCCTCTCTGGGCTCACTGCTGTGGGTTCATGTCCTTCCAATGATGAAGATCCCCCAGCTGGAGGCAGCATTGCAGGTGGGGTCTCATCTGAGCAGGGCAGAACCCCTTCCCTCACCCTCTGGCCACACTGTCCCATTGCTCAGGGCCAGAGCAGAGGATGGAGCTTTGCTGCCGGGGGCAGATGCTGCAGCACAGAGCATTTCCAGACCTTCTGACCCTGTGCAGGAGAAGCAGGTGAAGATAATAAGCCAGACTTCACTGGGGTCCAGTTTCCTGCACACCCTGAAGTTTCACTGCCCCTGTGAGGAGGGGTCTAGTGAGGCTGTTTCCATATTTCTGGGGGATGCAGAGCCTGAGCAGGAGATGTGGGAGCACCAGCCCAGCCCATGTGAATGAAAACAGCTCAAAAACCAGAAGCTGCACAGCTCAGCTGTGCTGCAGGGGTTAAAGCTCTTTGAGTGCTGGGTACTTCCACACTCCTGACAGCACGGAGGGAGCTGAGGGAAAGATGTTCCTGGCTGTTGCCACGGGCATTTTGCTTCAGCAGGTCCCGAGGTGCTCAGCAGCAGTAATTGTGCAGCTCCACGTGGGCTGCGGTGGGACTGGCACGGCAGCGCCGGGCCCTGCAGGGGGGAGCACAGAGCAAAGCCAGGGAGAATTCTGACTGCGGTGCCAGGAATGGCCCAGGGACTCGACAGCAGGTTGTAAGAGGAGAGACTGGAGGAGGTAAATTTATATAGTCTGGAGGAGGCTCAAGGGGAGACACGACCAGAGTCTATAAATACACGCAGAAATAGAAACCAAGGGAGGAAATTATTCAGAAGGAGGGAGGACAAGGAGCAGTGCCTGAAGCAAAGCAAGAAAAGTTTATTCTGGGTCTTGCATGGAGGGAGAAGAGCCTTCAGCACCCAGCAACTGGCTGGGGTGGGGTCCCAGCACTCCTGCTCTTCTCCTCACCCCTCTGATGCCTCCCAAAGCTGGACGCTCCCCCTCCTGACACAGCTCTGCTGTTTTACAGTAGCCCCACCTCATTTCTTCCCTGCCAGCCATCTCACACGGGGGTCTGGCACCCAGCATGCCTTCGAAGGTTTAATAAAACAGATTGAGATGCACTTGGGCTCGTGGCTTGACAACTGGCTCCCCTTGGACAGGAGCATTTGCCTTGCTGGGTGACAATGCTTTGAGTCCGTCGCCTTAGGCACTGTGGCTCATTGCTAGTCATCTCTCCAATGAATAATACACAGGCCTGAATATCTGTCTGCATACATCTTTCTTTTCTGTAGGATAATTTAATGTTATCATTGGGCCTCCTGCTTCTAAGATGAAGAGATTACTTCGAACCTGCAGCCTGCAACCACAGCCATTGGTTTCAAACGTCATTAAGTTTCATTATAACAAATAAACACTGCAATGACATTTATAAGTTACCAGAGAGCACAGAAACACAAATATGAAGCAGATAAACTGCATTTGATCCAAATAATTACTGCAGGCAATATCGAGCTTAGGCTGAGCTGGCAGGCGGGTGCTGGGTAATTTATAGGTGTCCGTAAGGCACTGTGGTGCACATTGCTCCTTCAAAATGATGATGATGGTTATGTGTCTCTCTCTGAGGCCTCAAACAGGTTGTGTTCCTGCCACCTTGAAGGCAGGGAGCTTTTCCTCAAGTCAGAAATGGACGTGGTACAGGCAACTGTTACTGTTTGGGGACTTTCCTCTCACCATTCCTCAGGATTTCGGCCTGAAAAGGGACCTGCATTTGAAGTTTGCTCTGATTTAAGCTGCAAAAGAGCCTCATTTATTTATGTATGTATTTTTTTGGGTTTTTCTTTGGTTTATTTACTTTTTATTTACCCCTCAGGGGTATTTATCCCCCCTGCGGATAAGTTTTCAAGAGTGGGGAATCCTTGGGGAGAGATTTCCACTGATTTACTCCAAGGGAATATAACTCTATACTGAGAGAATAATGCAATACTGGAATACACTGACTTGGAAGGGATCTACAAGGATCACCAAGTCCAACTCCTGATTAATGATAATGAAGTTCCTTTCATTTTGACTCCTGGCTTTACACTACCAGCTCTGAACCCTAAGCAAGGGCTGCTCTACCAGCAAACCAGGTGGAAAAGCATTTCCTCCAGCTGACCCCCAAGAACCTGAGTGAAAGGTCTTTGTTGCTGTGCTGGTTGTGTGACCTCTCCCAAAGCTGTGCCTCTGCTCTGGGGTGAGAGCACATCATCTCCAAAGTGACCCCAGCAGGGCTCGTCATCCCCGAGTCCTGCAGGCAGCGCCCAGGAGGGGGGTCAGACACAGCTGAGTTTATTGACAGCATCTCTCATTACCTGCTAATTAACACAGCAGGCTGGAATGTGCTAATCTGCTCTTGGACCGGGGTTTTGCACCAGGCAGCCATTGACTCTGCAGTGGGGAGCATTGAGAAGGAGTTGGTGACAAAACAAACAGCAAAATCCGTGTTCAATAATCCGAGCCCCCCTCCCAGCCTCCCTTCTCCTCCAGCAGGGAAGGGGAGAAGCCACGGGGTCTGTCTGACAAGGCACAGCCCCTTCCCTGGGCCTTCTCCCAGGGCTGCCCCGGGGCTGGCAAAGCAGTTGCAGGATTGTAAATATTGACTGGATTCACGTTGCCTCTCATTTTTCATGGTTCTTTGCTTTACTGGGTAAAACCCAGGTGAAAAGCACCAGCTGGCTGTTGTCAGCAGTGGTGCAGGTCACTGGCCTCTTCTGTGATGGATAAATGAACTTTCTAGGCATTTCCTTGGCTCTGGGAATAGTGTAGCCAAGGTTTTCATGGAGGGGAGCTTTTATTAAGCTTCCACATATAGACAGAGAAGTAAGTGAATTTTTAAGCACCTTCCTGGGATAACAAGATGGGCACGTGTGTGAAACATTTCCTCCTCAGAGATGATCTGCTCCCTGTCTGTTCAACTCAGCATCTCCAACCCCTCCTGCCTTCCCCATGCCTGCCACTTAATTTTTGTGTTTGTATTGCATATACTTCACTTTAGGCTGTTTTTCAGAATAATTTGTTTTAATTTTAAATATGAATCTTGCATGTGTAAAAAAAAATGCACATATTTACAATCACTTCCACTTGTAAAAATCCAAGCAAACAATAATTATAGCAGAAACCTGCTAATTCTCACTCCACTTCATCTTCAGAGCTGATAATTCACACAGCACAACCCCGAGCAATCCCACCCTGCTCTGGTAAACAGCAGGAGCTGGAGCGAGTCCCCAGCCTGCTCTGCAATATCCCAGGACTCATCTGGCCAGGAGCTCCCCCAGAAGCCACCCAGGTGATGTTTCATGCAGACAGCAGCTTCCCAGCATTTCTGCATTGAGACTGAAATTGTAATAAGATGTGGAGTGAAATGGAGAATCTGACAGGAGCATCCAATGCACGAGTGCACGAATTTTGCTTTTTGCTTGGATTTAAACTCAAAAGTTGTAAGGAATTTGGGAATGAGATGGGACATTTCAGAAGAAGATGAAGGAAAAGAAGAAGTTGTTGTTACAGTCCTGGCAAAATCTTTTGTTTTAGCTAATAAAAGAAATTAGTTTAAAAAAAAATCAAAAAATGTTTTTCCAGGGCAATAATAAGATTTATTCCTGCCTTCTCTTCCCTCCATCTGTGAGCTTTGGTGCCACCAAGGTGTTTCTTGTTCAGGGAAGAATCTGGTAGGGGAATCTTCGATGGTGGCACTTCCAAGACCTGCAGAGATGGAAACACCCTGTGGAGACTCATTTAACCCCTCCTTGGATGGATTCTTCAATCTATACAATGTCTCACCAATCTGTAGCAAGACTAGTTAAAATTATTGTGAGAAGGAGCAGAATTTTCCACTCATTTTAATATTATAGAATCCCAGAGCAGGTTGGGTTGGAGGGGACCTTAAAGATCATCCAACCCCACTTCCATATGCAGAGAATGTAACATTCAATATCTGCATTTTCTGTTCTGAGCTGCATCTTCATTCTGATTTCTCTCCATGCCTCACAGCGTGCGATAACAGATTTTGAAAAACGAGGATGGAAGTGAAACATGGTGCGACCCAAGGCAAGCTCTTTGCTCTAATTTTCCACCCCGTGAACTGCACAACTTCCAGTTGCAGCTCTTCCTGGGAGCAGAGCCAGACTTCGAAATCTCCAAATCGTTTGTGAAATGGATTATTCATCCTTCTCGTTTTCCTATGGACGAGTGTCCTCTGTGCCCTCTAACTCAAAGATGAGCTGAGATTTAAAGGACTCTATTTGAAAAAAGCAGCCCTGATCTGGGAACAAAGGGTGGGCAAAGGGGAGGCACTTGGATTTACTGTAATCCAGGAAAGGGGGATCACCTGAGAGATTTCAGAAGGTCACAAGGCATAAAAATCCTTAAGGATTTTATCTGGGAGACCTGGTGCAGGCAGGCTGCTGCCCACTGCTTTGCACATCTGCTGTTATTTTTAGAAGGAAAAGTTCCTTTTTCTTCTCTGTGGATTCAAGTGGGAGGTTTTAGGTGCCAGGGGTGTCTGTGTAAGACTCCTGCAGCTGGGGACCTGCCACCTCCTTTCTGAGCTACAAATAGTTATCACCCAAAAAGCAGCTGGCGTTGCCACAGAGAGAGCTGCTTGGCTGGAATTACCAGAACAGGAGCATCCCCTGCTCTGTTCTCCCCCCCTGAGCCCATCAGCCTGGCCTGGGGAGCTGTGCCAGGGCACTGCACCTTGACAGGAGAACAAATGGTGATTTCTTACTGTGCCATAGTTTCCTCAGGAGCCCCGGTAACAAAATATTTCTTGGAGTCATTGGCAGTGCTCAGTGGATCTGGGCCTGCAGGTGGATCAATGGGAGGAAATCTATTCCCCTCTGCTCTTGTCTCCATGAGGGATTGGTGCTCAGTGCCTGCCCAGGGTTTCCAGTGCCTCTGGAACAGCTGCTGGTGCCACTGTCCCTGTTCCCAGCAAGGACAGACATCACCCTGTGCCCTGAGCAGCCTTGGCACAGGCTCAGAGCTTACAGCTGCCCCTGGAGAGGGAGCCACGGCAGCCCAGGCACTGGGATGAGGTGCTGGCCCCAGCCCAGGGTGTGGGGAGGCTCTCACACCTCTCTGCCACTGCTTTAGTGAGACCACCAGCTTTGCCTCTTGCTGACCCTTCAGCTCCTCTGCCACCCCCTGCAACAGCTTGCCTGCTTTTCCCCCTCCTCCTGTGCTGGCCCTGGGTAAAACACCACCTAGTCCAGTTTTCTGCCTCTACCTCCAACTCTGCAAAAGTCCTGTGTGCCCCAAAGCACACAGCCCAGCTCTGGCAGCTTGTCTAATAGGAGATAATGCTGCCTGCTCAGAGCTTGGTGCATCTGGGCAGCAGGAGAGACTGTGAGAGCAGAGCAGCCCGGAGCCATCCACTGAGTCATCCAGGGAGCCTGGAGCCATCCACAGAGCCAGGAGCCATCAACAGAGCCAGGAGCCATCCAGGGAGCCTGGAACCATCCAGGGAGCCGGGAGCCATCCATGGAGCCTGGAGCCATCCGGGGAGCCCAGAGTCAGGCACAGAGCCTGCAGCCATCCACAGAGCCAGGAGCCATCCACAGAGCCTGAAGTCATCCACAGAGCCTGGAGCCATCCACAGAGCCTGAAGTCATCCACAGAGCCTGGAGCCATCCACAGAGCCTGAAGTCATCCAGGGAGCCTGGAACCATCCATGGAGCCTGGAGCCATCCAAGGAGCCAGGAGCCATCCGGGGAGCCTGGATTCATCCATGGAGCCTGGAGCCATGCATGCATGCAGCTGGAATACTCAGTGTGATCCAGTCCATAAGGTCACTTGAATGCTGCTCTTTGGCACCTCGATGCAGTACATTAGTTTGTTTCCTATCAGTGCAGCTCCCAGGAGCAGGTGTTTAATCTCACAAGAGGTAATTCTCCAGGCTGCTGCTGGGAAGAGTTTGCTAATAAATATCCCACGGTAAGGATACTCTTACACCTTTCCCAATTGGCAGCTAATAACAGAGCAGCCGATGACATTTCAGCCCTTTCTGCATGGCTGATCAAACTCCTCACAGTGACTTTGAAAGCAGTGCTGGGATTTCATGTGGGTATCAAAGCCAGCAGAACACTCGGTAGTTCAGATCTCTTGCCTCTGTGACTAATAGACAAAAAGATCTCTGAAAGGTTTAATATCTTACTCAAAATTTCCCTGTTTCCTGTTTGAAGTACTTAGTGGACACAGTGGGATGTTGATGGTTCCTCTCAAAGCAGTGCCAGGAAAATATCTGACATCACTGCAGGATGAGCTCAGCTCAGCACATGGGCTTGGTGAGAGCTGGTCATGGCCAGGCAGGAGAGCAGAGCACTGGCTTTGCGCCTTAAACTCTGCTCTGGCAGCTGGCATTAGGACCACAGGGTCATTTCATTTGAAAAAGACTTAAGATCATAAAGTCCAACACTCAACCCAGCACCTCCAACGTATTCATCACTAAGCCGTGTCCCCAAGTGCCACATCCACACATCTTGTGAACACCCGAGGGACAGGGACCCTACCCCTGCCCTGGACAGCCCCTTCCAATGCTTTGCAACCCTTTCTGTGAAGAACACTTTCCTAAATATCCAACCTAAACCTCCCCTGCTGTGACTTGAGGCCATTTCCTTGTCCTGTCCCTTGTTCCCTGGGAGTAGAGTCTGGCCCCCACCTGGCTGCCCCCTCTAGTGGGGGAGTTGTGGAGGAGGAGAAGGTCCCCCTGAGCCTCCTTTCCTCCAGCCTCCCTCAGCCTGTCCTGGTGCTCCAGCCCCTTTCCCAGATTCATTGTCCTACTTTTCATTGCTAATCCTGGGCATCCCTTTGGCTTTGGTTTCACTAAGTGCATCCCACACCTTCCCCTGGGAGCTGGAATCAATGGGGACCCCCAGGCTGTGCTTCCAGGGAAAGCCTCATCTCCCTGCGTGTTTGTGGGTGAGCAAGGCACGAGCTCAGCCCCTGCTTGCCTCCTGGAGCAGGGACACCTCTGCCAGGTCACACAGCTGGGCAGTGACCAGCACCATGCCATACACCTGAGTCATCCCTTGACTTTGTGTTGTGCTTTGCTTTCTTTCAAGTTGAATAATTCAGCACTGAGGCCACGTGAGCTGGACTTACGCAGTCTCTCTAAAAAAAAGGCCAAACTGACATTTTTGTTCAAACGGGTTTGATTTTGTTTTCTCCCCAAGGAAGCCAAATTTTAAAAAACAGAAATCTTATGCAAGAGCTGAACTCAAGCTACCTCTCTTATTTGTGCTGTGAAGCCCAAGGAAGTGTCTGACATGGCTGTGGCCATCACCAGCAAGGGGCTGTCCCGTGGGGAGGCTGATCCACATCCCCTCACTGAGGACAGCGTCACTGGTGCCATCCCTCTGCTCCTGTCTGGGCAGCCTGCTCCTGTCTCTTTGCTTCTCTGATGCTGTAAGAAAAGCTCATCTCTGTCCTGGTCTGGAGAAATCCTTGGCCCTGGGAACACGTGACTCCCTCTTCCAGGGAGGGAGCTCCTGTGCTCTGTACCCAGCCAGGCTTTGGGCTGCACCTCAGTGCAGGTCTAGGCGTTGTGTCCCACCAGGGAGGGAATTGGGCTGCAGGCAGGTCATGAGCAGCTCTGCTGCCTGCACGGCTCCTCCCTGTGCTTCCCCATGACTGACAATTCCTGAGAGCTTTGTAAATAATGTAAAGCTTTTGTCTGCTTGCTCTTCCTCCTCATCTGAAAATCAATGTGGGCACGTGTTCCGGAGCACGACGGGCCCTGTGCAGGGCTCGGTGTCCTTGGCTCCAGGGAGGGGACCCAAAGGAGCACTGAGAACCAGCCTGTTTGTCACAGAGCCATAGCAGGAGCTGCGTGGGGTGGTGCAGAGCCAGGCTCTGCTCTGCTGGGAAATGTGGGCACAGAGACATCTCTTCCTAGCCCTCTCCATGGCCAAGAGACTTCTCCATCTCCAGGTGTTGTGCCACAAGAAACCAGCCCCAAGCTGGGCTGATTTTCCTGAAATCAGGTGTAATTTCAGCCCCTGGGCTGAAATGCCCTGATTTCCATCGGGTGGGATCTGCTTGGTCGGAAGCCAGCCCCTCCTGGGATGCTGTGTAGGATTAGGATGTCTCACATCAGCCCCTTGATCATCCTCCCACCACGCGTCGTGACGGCTCCAAGCTGGGGGAAGGATCAGCTCTTCCCACTGAGGGACAAGGAGAATGTCCCACCACTCCTAATCACCAGGCCTTTCATTTCAGAACAGTAATATTTTGACAAGGAGCTCATAGTCCTCCTTCTCCACTTCTATGCTCTCCTCAACAAAAAGGACTAATTCTTTTCAGAGCACAATGGACATTCAAAGCTTCACTTACATAAAAGCAGCCACAATGTCTCCATTTCTAATGAGTCATTGTTCCCTCGGTGAGTCCCTCGCTTCCTACTACAATACTCACTCCTCTTGGGTAATGAAAATTTAACTTTCTGCTGCTCCCGGTTGCTGGTTTGGGCACAGGAGGCTGCAAGCTGAAATAATTTAGCCAGGAACTCATGCAAACAGATTTCAGTCTTCAGAGAGCTTTAAAAGCCTGTCACAGACTCTGGCTTCAGCGATGGAAGGGGCTTCAAGGTCCTGCTGCAGCACAGACCGTGGCAATGTCATTGTGTAGGTGCTTTCCTCTGTTTTCTGGGTTATTAAAGAGGATTTTTGGGCCTTCTCGCCATCTGTGGGCGTTGAGACATCTGAAAAGCAATGCCCTGGCACTGGCAGTGTTATTTCCCTTGGAAGTCACAAACAGAGAAGAGTCTCAGCCTTTGTTTGAAAGAACAAGGCGACATTACAGAGAAACACTGAGAAACAGGAGCCACAGGTGCAAAATCCATTAAGGAAATAGAAAGAGTTCTAAAGTGGTTCTCTCTTTGTCCCTCCTTTTTTCTTCCTTTAGCTTTTATGACACGCTTGTGACTTCACAAGGATCCAGCCTGGGGTTTTTGAAAGCAGGGTTAGTGTTCTTGCCTGCTTGCTCTTCACAGTGGTGTCTTTATTGTCCCCTTTTGTTCCTGCCTTTGGGGCTTTCAGTGGCTGCAGAAATGCCCCCCATGAGAGACTCCTTGAGGAAGGCAGGAGCTTTGGGGCCAGCAAGGGGGTCCTGCTGGTGTCTGGCAGCTCCTCAGGGAGAGGGCAAAGCAGCAAGCAGGAGGAGATGGCTCTGGGATCAAGAGCTCCTCTGGTTACAGCAGGTGACCTGTGGTGACAGTGCACATCCAGCTGCAGGGCAGCTCCAGAGTGCAGGTGGGACACTGGGCTTGTGCTGGACCCCGGCCAAGTGGCATCGTTAGCATCTCATTTCCATAGCTGTTTGCTTTTAAAACAAAACCAAAAAATTCAACAACAAATTCAGAGCCCTGAGCCTTGCTTCTGCTCAGAGCATCTCTGTGCTGGATGGGCAGATCCTCACATGGACACTCTCAGGGGCAGAGTCAGAGCCCAGTGGCTCCCAGTGAAGTTCCCAGGAAGCCAGGCATCAACTCAGCCATTTCTTTGAAAATATTCCAAGTCTCTACACTTGAGAGAAGATGGGATGTGGAAGTAAAACAGGGCTACACTTGAGTTGGGGGCACATGGACATGTTGCATCTCCCTGCTTTGCCATGCAGCGCTTTCCAAATCCATCTGGGGATGCTTTGTGCAGCAGGAGGTGACAAGGGGATGGTGATGAGGGTGCCATGCCTGGACTCTTGTTGGGCTCATGTGGTGACCTGTATCTGCCTCTGGGGACTCAGCACAGGAAGGAGCTGGAGCTGCTGGAGCCAGTCCAGAGCAGCCCATGGAGATGCTCCAGGGCTGGAGCCAGGCTGGGAGAACTGGGGGTGCTCACCTGGAGAGGAGAAGGCTCCAGGGAGAGCTCAGAGCCCCTTGCAGGGCCTGAAGGGGCTCCAGGAGAGCTGGAGAGGGACTGGGGACAAGGGATGGAGGGACAGGACACAGGGAATGGCTCCCACTGCCAGAGGGCAGGGATGGATGGGAGATTGGAAATTAGGAATTGTTCCCTGGGAGGGTGGCAGGCCCTGGCACAGGGTGCCCAGAGCAGCTGGGGCTGCCCCTGGATCCCTGGCAGTGCCCAAGGTCAGGCTGGACAGGGCTTGGAGCACCCTGGGACAGTGGGAGGTGTCCCTGCCCATGGCAGGGGGTAGACCTGGATGAGCTTTTAAGTTCCTTTCCAACCCAAACAATTCCATGATTCTCTGATGAACTCCAATTCTGCAGAGATTTGGATTAACCAGTATTTTTTGCTAAAACGATGTAGTAGAAGGGGAGAAGCTGGGAAGCTCCTGCTTGCCCAACAGGTTAGAATCAAACCTCCTGCTTTGAAACCAAAGCATCATTTTGTAATTCCATTTTAAACATTCCTGGAAAAATACCCAACTGACATCTTTCAGCCCATTTTCTTGTAGCTGAAAACGCTCAGCCTGCATTTGTAAATCACCCTTTCCCAATCTCCCCATTTTCAGTTATTTTCTGTCAAGTATCTTATCTCCCTTAAAACTTTTCTGCAAATTAGTTGTTCCTTTGACATTAAGACATAAGCTGTAACGTGGACAGGCCTCTGATCTTTCAAACCCAGTTAAACCCAGTAATCAGACTTTAAGCTGATTTGAAAGTGAGTTGAGCTCTGTCTTCAGTACTTTTTTTCTTTTTTTTTATCTGAGATTTAGGGAAAGATGATCCTGCTGTGGAGCAGGGACTGGGCCAGGTAATGCTCTTAAGGTCCTTACACCCATCTTTCCTCTCCTGTGACTGAGTCTGAGCTGTTTGTAGCTGAAATGGAGCCTTGGATGATTAAAAAATGGGTTTAAGTGACAATTCTTCACACTGAACAAACACAGAGAAGGAAAATACAGGAGACATATGCCATGTTTCTGCTCTGATTTTCCATGGCCATCAGCTCGTCTTTAAAACAAATCAAGAAATAGGAGAAAAAGGAAAAATAAAACATAAAAAGAGCTTCATTTCCAGCAGCAATTACCAAATGAAGCCTGTGCTTAATGGGCATTTGCAGAGGGCAAAGACACCACTTTGTGCCTCTGCGTTCTCATTAGAGCTCGTGCAGCTCCCAGCTGACAAGCTGATAATTCTCACTGATAAAACAAATCTTTTTGGGTTATTGCTGCCTTCCTGCACTGTCCCTGCTCGCCCAGTTCTGCCTTGAGAATTGTCAGGATTACAGAGTGAGCTGTGAAAACCCAGTTAGGGGGTGGAAAGTATATATTAAAATAAAACAACAAAACAACAAAGCAAAACACCCACTTTTTCTGCTTTCTGAGTTTTCTCTCTCATCCCATTTTCCCTGCTATCCTAGGAATGTTTGTCCTTTATGAATCCAAAAACAAAAAATACAGAGCTGACTCATACTCCTTTTGAAATCAAATATTTAAATCTTAGCACAAGGGTTTGTGTCAGAGGCCACCATGACTTCCAGTGAGTGCCTCCCAGAGGGAAAACCTGGAATCTCCTCTGGAATCAACCTGCCCTGTTGTGCAGGTAGCACCATACCAAGAGCCACCACTGTGGTCTTTTGGAGTATCTGGGGTGAAGATCAGAGTTCCTTGGAGATATGTGGGTGCTGGGAGACCTGGGATCTCCAAAATACCCACGAATAAAGTGCCCAAGGTGCTCCTGGAGATCTGCAAAAATTCCAGCTGGGCTTTTTACCGTCCTGTAATGTAAAGCATCTGGAATTTCAAAAGGACAGCTCTGCTTTTCCCTGTGCTCCTTTAGGTGGCTAAGAGTGAGCTGAAGCTACAATAAATTAAGTTGAAATATAAGCACTCATGTGGACCCCACGTTGGTTCAACGGTGTGAGCTGAGAAATGATGGAGCTTTGGAGCCCTGCCCTGTAGGAAAGGCCCTGCAGCTCATCTGGAAACAAGCTCAGATGCAAGAACTTGTGTGACACTTAACCTTGGTTCTGGATTAATCATCAGGCAATGATTAAATGGAGTAGGTGTAAACTAGGATTGAATTGATTTGGGGTGGATCACATGGAGACTGTCTCGCTTTGACAAATTGGTTTTCAAGAGGAATTTTTCCTCCAGCCCAGTCCCTTCCATGGACTGAACACTCAGTGGAGGGCACAGGCTCTGAACTCCTGCCTGGTGCAGGGCCATAATTCCTACCCAGAGAGGCTCCTGGTCCTACAAACCCCACAGGTAACTCAGTGAGGGGCAGTTCAGTGGTTCTGCCTTCCCCCCAACACCTCTTTCCCAGATCATCTCCTGAATCCAGAATCAGAGCAAGACTAAGTGGAGGCAGAGCAATTGGGATGCTCTACAACCAGCTCACACAAAAAACTGTGCTCACAGCAGCCCAGATATCAGCAGATCTGCCTGAAATGGCATTTAGGATCTTCCCGCTTCAGACTGTGGCTCTGCAGGGAGATTTTGGGGTTGTCCCATGCACTCATTATGGAAAGAAAAAGAAACAGCAGGATTTAACACTTTGAATTCCTGGAACATCCAAGGCCAGGTTGGATGTGACACCTTCCTGGCATAGAGGAAGGTGTCCCTGCCCATGGCAGGGGGTGGAATGAGGTGGGCTTTAAGATCCCTCCCAACCCAAACCATTTTGGGAGTCTCTGATTCTCTGAATAATTTTCAATCATGGCAAAGCCAAGAGAGAGTGAAAATAAAACTTAATGCTGAGTAAACTCTGCTGGAAGAGGTTAGAGTGACTGGGGTGCTTCCCATGGAAAATGAGGAGTGCCATGTCACACCTGAGGTGTGAGACATCCCACCATGGTAGGAGATGACCCGGGGCTGGGATTTGTTATTGCAGCATTGCAGGTGGGGAAGGGTGAGGAGAGATTTGTGAATTTGACAGTGCAGCTTTGGAGAAAGGCGGTGCTGAGGCAGAGCTGGGCCTTCCCTTCCCCTCCAGATGTGTGGGAAGCTCCCAGCAAATGCCAGGAGGTGACACCTGGGGAGGGAGCAGAACAGCAGCAGTTGGTTTCAGCGTGCAGTTTCCATGCGTGTTTTATAGCAGGTTGTTTCCTTACACATCCTGATTTCAGAGAGCACACGAGGTGGGAGCAAGGCTCAGAAGCAGAGGATCAACATCCTCTTTTATTATGTGTAATATAAAATATTGCTGCTGCTGAACATCCTGCTGCTTCTCTGTCTGTGATCATTGTGGCTGAAACGCTACCGCCACAATTTGGAATAAAACACTTACAAGAAATGCTGGTGCCTCTTGGTTGGAGCTTTCTTTTCTCCCCAGGGAGCAAAAATATTGCAAATATTTGTCTGTCACAAAGTGCTGTGTCCACCTCTGGGTCCTCAACACAGGAAATATGTGGAGTTTCTGGAATGAGTCCAGAGAGGCCCCAGAGCTGCTCCAGGGCTGAAGCCCCTCTGCTCTGGAGCCAGGCTGGGAGAGCTGGGGGTGCTCACCTGGAGAGGAGAAGGCTCCAGGGAGAGCTCAGAGCCCCTGGCAGGGCCTGAAGGGGCTCCAGGAGAGCTGGAGAGGAACTGGGGACAAGGGATGGAGGGACAGGACACAGGGAATGGCTTCCCACTGCCAGAGGGCAGGGATGGATGGGCTGTTGGGAATTAGGAATTGTTCTCTGCGAACACGATGAGCTTTAAGGTCCCTTCCAACCCATTCTATCATTCTATGGGGCAGTCAGGTAATTTAGCAAACACATAATTAAGAGCTGCGGAGCTGAGTCTCCCATCTGTGCTGTGCCAGGAGCATGCTCGCCCGCTGCATCCCAAGGAATGCATGGTGTAGGAAGGCCCTGCAGAGCTGACAGTGTCCTGTTCCTCTCTTGTTCCCCTGCAGGCCAGGCGTCCTCATTCACGCAGCAGCCGCAGGACCAGGTGGTGATCGCGGGGCAGCCGGTGACGCTGCTCTGCGCCATCCCCGAGTACAATGGCATCGTGCTCTGGATCAAGGACGGGCTGGCCCTCGGCGTCGGACGGGACCTCTCAAGTAAGTGGGGACACCGCGGTAGAGCCCTGGGTACTGAGGTGTTGCGTTGTGGTTTCAGGGTTCACCTCAGAGCCCCGGCTCCCTCCCCTGAAGATTCCCTCCCAGGTGTGTCAGTCACCTCTCCTTTCCCCTCCCTGACCCCTCCCAGCACTGTCTGTCAGCCCTGGAATTCCAGAAGGGCTCGAGTGATTGGCAGATCCAAAGGATGCCCTCCACCCCCGGGGGGCATTGGGCCATCCAGGTGTCCTTTGTCCCCTGAGACCTCCCCTCCTGTACCTGGCTGGGGGCTCCCTGTCCCTTCCCTGCCCTCTCCCCGGGGTTAAAAGGAGCAGCACCCACGGGGTCAGGAGTTCTGGTGGAGCTGGGGCTGGGTTCAGAGGCTGTGGGCCAGAACAAAGCTCTGGATCCAAACCCTCCATCAGAACCGACTCCTTTCCTTCCCCATCACCTGAAAGCTTCTCCACAGAGGGAAACCTGAGGAGCAGCCCCTCCACGGGGGAAGCTCCATCCCGCAGCCACCAGAGCTCCTGCAGGCCTGGACTTGTCCCCACGTGCCCAGCTGGAGCACCCAGCCAGCCCAAAGTGTCTGTGGGGTGAAACACCACACAGCCATGGCCAAAAGTGTCTGTAGGGTGAAACACCACACAGCCATGGCCAAAAGTGTCTGTGGGGTGAAACACCACACAGCCATGGCCAAAAGTGTCTGTGGGGTGAAACACCACACAGCCATGGCCAAAAGTGTCTGTGGGGTGAAACACCACACAGCCATGGCCAAAAGTGTCTGTGGGGTGAAACACCACACAGCCATGGCCAAAAGTGTCTGTGGGGTGAAACACCACACACCCTTGGCCCAAAGTGTCTGTGGGGTGAAACACCACAGTGCCACTGTTTGGTTCAGCAGCAGGGCCAGACAAGCTCAGGCAGGGCCCGTCCACAATATTGGTGATATTCCAATACTAAGGATTGTAAACTTTCTGTACTGGCAAACACTAACCCCCAAGAAAACACTCCATTTAACCTAAAACCATAAAAAAAACCATCGAGAATGTAAGCCAGGACACCACCTGTTAGAACCCTAGGTACTAAGGATTGTAAACTTTCTGTACTGGCAAACACTAACTCCTCAAAAAAACACTCCATTTAACCATAAAAGTGTAAAAAAACCTTCTGAAAACTAAATAATAAAAAAAATGAGTGTATATTTTAAATAGAAGTGTATAATATTGCATAATAAAAACCTTAAAATTTAAAATTTAAAAATATGACTATATTTTATATAAATATATGTAAAACAAAATGATTCATATCATATAATATCATATAATATCATATCACATAATATCATATCATATCATATAATATCAAATAATATCATATCATATGTATAATATATAATATATTATATAGATATTATATAGATATATATAATTTTTATATATCTAACAAAATAAAAGTTTTAAAACAAACACTTCACCTAAGTTTAAATAATATTATAGAATTAAATAAAAATTTAAATAGAAATAAAATAAATTATAAATAAAAATAAATAAAACTATTAAATAAATAAAATAAATTAAATTAACAACTATAAATATAAATATAATAAATAATAAATTTAAATAAATTATTAATTTGTAATTATAAATTATAAATTTAAATAAAAATAAAATTAAACAAGTCACAAATAATTAGTCTTTCAGTTAAAAATAAAAATGATTGCAGTGTCATTTCTGAATTAAACAATTTATCCTTAAAAAACCCTATAAAAATACAACTCCATTTTTAACTTATTAAAATAAGATACTATAAAACTCATAATTTATAAAACTGTAATATAAATAAAAACTAATAAACATCTAAATCCGAACGAAAAACACCATCTCACACATTTAATCCCAACTTTAACCAAAAAAAAAATCCACAACCACCCTCCATAAACAAGGAAAGCAGGAGCTCTCCTCACCCAACATTTGTTTGGGGAATAATGTTTTCATTTCAACTCCAACCCCTTCCAGTCCACCCAAACATAGGCACTGATGCTTGGAATAAACCAAAATCTGTTTCACTCTGACCTGAAACGAAACTGCTGGCTCCCGCAGATGTCACCTGACCCTTTGGAAAGGCCTGGCTTGATTTCCTTGGAAATTAACATCACCATTCCAAAATGTGGGATGAAATGTTTTATACATGTTGAAAGCGCCTGTTTTGATATTCTCAAAAATGAAAAGAACCATTGAATACCCTGAGTTTAAAGGGACCCACAAGGATCTGTTTTCTTTGGACAAGTGTTTGTGGCTTCTTCAAGTTTTGGTTTTGGCAAATTATAGTTTGGTGACCAAATTGCTCAGAAGTCACATCCCTTAATCCCATACCCACACTGTGATTGAGGGTTAATTGCAGCTGGTGAAGACAGGTGCAATACAGGGGAAGTTTTGAGTTTATTCTGTATATTTTGCTGGAAAACACTAATTTGGAACTGAAATATTTCACGTGAATAGGAAGAGTGTTTGCTGGAAATAGCCTGGGAGGACATGGAGCCCTTCAGGAGCTGCAGTGTCCCCCAGGCTCTGCAGAGTTTGTGCACTTGTGACACCACTCAGCTCCCAGTGACCTGAGAGAGTTTTCCCCAAGGCAAGAAGCAGCACTGAGAAACCAGGGAAGGCTCCATGCTTTTTGGTCTCCAGGGACCCTGCTCTTCCCTAAAGTGCAGTGCCTGCTTCTTCTTTCCCTCTCTTTTTTAATTAATACGTATAATTGCTCATTTACAGCCGTGCCCGAGTGAGCAGCCCCGTCTTTGCCTGTTTTTCAAAGCTCTGAGCCACAATTTTTGCATCTATTAGAGAGCTGAGCTTCCCATGCAAGACCTTGCAACACGACTGAGTAACAAGAGCTCCAGTGAAGTAGGGAGCTGATGTGAATGACTTCCACAATTAACAGAGCCAGGGCTGCTGGAAGCCACAGGAGCTGCCAGCTCGCGTGATACCAGCTCAGCCAGTGTCTAATTAGCACAATACAAACAAACCCATCATTTGTACTCCTTGCGGTTCAGGAGAGCAAATCCTGCTGTTGATTACTCGAGAAACAACAGAAGCACAAGTGTGTGCCAGTGCTGGGTTACACCGGGCATTGGGCACAGGAGGACAGGGGGGTGGCACCTTTCCTCCCATGCATCCATGCTGTGTGTCCAGCCAGGCTGACCAGGGCTGCTGGTGGCCCCATGCTGTATTGCACTAAATAGTTATTTAGTTGTTTGCACTGGGTGTTTGGTAATTTGCACTGTTCACATGATTTGTATCCTATGACCCGGACAGCCTGTCCAGACATGGATTCTTACCCCAGACCCCTGCTCAAGCTTTACACAAAGCTAATCATGGTTGTAGTCCAGGTGTCACCTCAGCTGACTCCAGGAGCTGAGGCTATTCCATGGTGGGTTGCAGAGGGGCAGGAGGTGGTGGGTTTCCTGGTAGAAGGGCTCACCCCTTTTTCTTGCCCAGGGAGGCTGTGAGTGCCCCAGCCTTGGAAGGGTTCAAAGCCAGGCTGGAGAAGGCTTTGAACAACCTGATCTAGTGGGAGGTGTCTCTGCCCATGGCAGGGGGACATGGATCCCGATGATCTTTAGGGTCAAAACCAAACCTTCTAACACTTAACATTCTATGATCCCACGATTCCTTGGGATTTCAGTTAATGCTCCTTCATCAACATTTCTTTTTTGAAACTGTAGAGCAAAATGTGCAGTCTCTTTCCTGGATTGGGCAGGTTCTTTCTTTCTCTCTCTCTCTTTGGGCTGACTGCCCAGGAGGGGAGGAAGCTGCCTGGATCCTGGGAATTGCTGTGGGATGCTGGGGCTCTGGACCCATGCTCTGCTCTCCTCGTTCCTGGGCTTGTGGCTCCAGCTTGTCACAGCATATGTTCCAGTTAAGACAGCCACAATACACAGAGTATCATCATACAATTTCAGAAAGCTTCAACCCATACAGAGTAACTGTAACACTGCAAAAAGCTGCAAGTGCCTGCCCTTCTTGTTCTTTAGCTCAACCTTTTATACCACTCATATCCATCCATTCCTTACACCTGTGTGCCCTCTGTTCCCTCTGTGGTTGCTCAGCACACCTGGGCTCTCCATGGCTCACTGCTGTCAGTGCTGCTCACAGCTGTACCCATGGGGCATAAGGCTGGGCCACAGCCCCATCCCAGTCACCACAAACTGTGTGCCCACACAGCTTTCTCCTGACCCGTGCTTTGCCTTGGGCAGGTTACCCGCGCTATCTGGTCGTAGGAGACCATCTGTCAGGTCAGCACCACCTGAAGATCCTGCGAGCTGACCTCCAGGATGACGCCGTGTACGAGTGCCAGGCCATCCAAGCCGCCATCCGATCCAGACCTGCCCGGCTGACCGTCCTTGGTGAGTCCTGGCTCCTCACACCCTCGTGTTTGTTGCGTGCTTGTTGGGGTTTCACTGCCCTCATGGTCACCCTGAGTAGCTTTTGACAAAATGTGTTGCTGCTGGATCAAGAGGGCTGGGAATGAACTCATGGCGAGAGCAGTGGGGGAGCAGCTCAGTCCTGAGAAGAGGATCAAAGGAAGCTGCTTGGGGAGTGAAGCAGCTCTGGGGTGGAGTACGACAGTTCTAAGAGCAACACAGACACCAAGTGTTTGGCACTTCAGCTTTATGGATTTATGCCCCAATTCAAGAGAGTCTGTCCATAAATTTAAGGATATGAAGCATGTCAGTGTCATCACTTATGTGTCACCCTGTCTACAGGACCAGGGCGACTCCACCCCCTGAGGAAAGACTGGTTTCATACCATGCAGTATTTTTAAACTATCTACATACTAATATTTTATCACCCTGCATTTCTCAGTAATTCATCTTTCCCATGAGCAGCACAGGAGGATAATACCTGGAATTGCACACTGGAAGTGGCTCCCAAAATCATGTAGAGGACCTTTTTTTGTGGGAGATGGGTGGGGAGCACTGGCAGAGCTGGAGGGCTTTGTTGGCCATCTGGCAGAGCGGGAGGGAGGCTCTCCCCACAGGAGTGCTGGGAAAAGGCAGGCATGCCAGGGAGGCTTCCCGGCATGGACGTGGCTTCAGAGAAGTTAATGAAAATGGTATTTTTCTTAAGCAGCTTGGACAAAACCCAGTCTGTATTGCTGCTCCCAGATTCATCCTGATTATTCAACCCTCAAAGTGAAACCATTTGCATATATAAGTTTGTTTAAATTGAAGATTGGATTTTTTTTTCCTTGTTGTTTTTATTCCTGGTTAGTTTCTAGGGAGGAAAAAAACCCTCATTTTAAAGAGGTCCAAATCAAGAATTTCTGTGCTAGTCAGATCAACACTGATTAGCTTTAAGCAGCCAAAATAAGTGAATTAAGGTACCAGCTGTGGTCGAAGGTGCACCTCACTGGAGTCTGCACTATGGAAATGAGTTCCAGTTCCTGGTTTGCAATTTCCCCTGCATTTGTTTTCCTCCCTCCACAACCCTACAGCATTCCCTACTCCCAAATTTTCACAGCTGCCATCCCTTCCTTCCCTGACCCTGATGATAATGATGATTTTCCTTTGATTCTTCCTTCTTCTCAATCAGCCCTTGGCAACAGCTCAGAGCTCTGACATGTGCCCATACATGAAATAATCCCAGAAATGAATAGGAAAGGGGAACGTTGTCTTGCTCACCAACAACCCCTCCTTCGCCTGGGCTCCCTCCTTCTGTTGTGAAAGCAGAATACATTGCAGGAGCCAGACAAAAGAAATAATGTTATTTAATTAGAGCTAAAGATTTCAAAACTAATTTAGTCCCAGGGCGTACGTCAGAGCTGCTGCGAAGCGTTGATTGAGCAGGGAGATGTTTTTATGGATCAAAAGGAAATCGTTATTATCTTTGGGGTTATGGAATGTGTTGAATAGATGGTAGTTAATGTTTATGTGGATATACATAGTAGTTGCTAATTGGTACATTTACCTAAGATGTTCAGCAACTTATATTTGCAGAGTGTTTTCCTTTTAAGAAAATTAAAGTTACAGCTTGTTCAATTTAGGCCAAATCAATGAGCTAGTGTGGGTTTGGAACTGACTGGTAGCTCATCTTTAACTTTAGGGGTATTTATGCAGATGTTCTGAGGGGGGGAAAGTGGTCACAACCCCAAGGCTGCCAGAGCTCCAGGAGCACAACGCTCTCAGGGATGGATAGGGTGGGATTGTTGGGGTGTCTGTGCAGGGCCTGGGGCTGGACTCAATGACCTTGTGGGTCCCTTCCAGCTCAGGAAATTGTGTGATTCTATGACGTTTTAGGCTGACTGGGGAGGTAGGAGTGATGATCCCACCTTTTCAGGGGGTTGGTGATCAGCAGCTCACACTGCTCCTTTGGAATGGGGTGTCCTGTGCTGGCAGCGAGAGCAGGGGCTGCTGTGGAATCTGTGCTCTGTGTTTTAGCCACCCCAGTGGAGGGGACAGATGTGGCACATGAAGAGTAGAAGCCTTAAGCCCCCGTGTTTCTGACAGCTGGGAACAGTGTGCAGCCTGTCAGGCTAAACTCACTGCATGACAGGGGGGTAACATGTGTCTGTGAAGGGGGAGAGACATTTCTGGTGCTTCCAGATGTGTAGCACCACCAGCTGTGCAGGCGTGTCTGCTCTTAGCGTGCAGTGTGTGGGCCTGCTGTAGCTGTGAGCTAAGCAGCTGTGTCTGGAGGGAGCTGGATCTCCCAGATTTCATCTCCCTGGCTTGGGAAGGGATGTGCCAGGCTGCCTGAGCTGCCCACAGGAAGATGCCTGGGGGGCTTCCTTCATCCCAGTCTGCCCAGCTTCACTGAGGCTGCAGACTTCCCCTGGGCAGGAGAGGATCCCTGAGGCATCCCTGGAGCTGGGTGCAAACCATGCAGCTCTCTAGGAAGCGACTGATCACAGCTGAGGCAGAGCTGAGAGGCTCTGGTGGCTGGGGGCTCTGGTGGCTGGGAGCCCAGCATCTGCTGCTGGTTTCTCAGTGACTCAAGGCTCTTCAGCCAGCTGGGTCTTAGAGGCAGTTTTGGGGAACTCTATCCCACTCTATCACCCCCAGCCTTGTCTCTGGAAAAATGCCCCTGCCTGGTTTTCTTTGTATGTGTTGCTGCTGCCTTGTCTGTCCTTGCCAGATTTTCCACTTCCTTGGTATCAAGAAATCCCCTAATGCCTCCAGATTCAGGTTCCAGCTGCTGTCATTCATGTCTGACAACAGCTTTATGGGGCTGATGCCTCCTGCCTCCCTGCTCAGATGCTGAGCTACACCATATTTTAATTAAATATTTAAGGTTTTGTCACATTGTTTTCAAATCTACATGATTAAATGTAGTGGAACGGATCATTCCATAGCCTTGGAAGTCCAAACACTCAAACAGACGAGCCTATTACTGTCATCAGCATCAGGGAAAGTCTTTTCTTTGTGGAGTTCCAGGGATAAATATTGCTGGGAAATGTTGTTAATGCATCCCAAAGCTAGAGGGCTCCCCTTCTCCAGGTGAGGGACACCTTCCCTCCAACCGTTGCCCAAACTCTCTGGGGAAGGAGTCCCTGCCCAATCTCCTCAGGATATCTGCCCCAAGCAAGGAAGGTTGATAAATCTGATGGGATGGGATTTGGGACATATGGAAGTATCCAGATTTTCTGCAAGCAAAGGATGTCAAGGCAGTTTGGCAGGGGAGCCCAAGCCAGGCAGGCTCTGGGAAGCCACCGGAGGGCTATTTGCTACCTGGTACATCTCTAATGGCAGGGCTGCTTAATTTATGATCTATTTAACTAAGCCAGGGTATTAATTAAATAAAGTAAGAGCCTGATTAGGACTTGGAGAAATTTAAAAATAAAATCAGGCAGCAATCGAGCGAAATTGCAAAGCAAACACTTTGGCTGTAACCACTGGAGAGTTCCCTCCAGTCTTCCATCAAAGCTCAGAGCAGGGAGGGCAAATACAAGAGATTATATTGCCAACAGATGTGTGTTGTTAAAATATGCATCTGCCAGCCGTGTAGCTTCAGGAGCCAGAGGGCTCGCTCGTGGATCCTTCTGCACTCGTGGGAACGTGAAGGAATTTGAGGCCCCGGCAGCCGAGCTGGGATTTGCAGACACGTTAATTAGCGCTGAGTTCCCAGATCTCGGAGGCAGCCAAGCGAGGAGAAACTTTGAAGAGAGCTTTGGTTTCCCTGGGAGAGAGCGGGGAGGGAGAGGGGAGCCCCGGCTCGCTGTGCCGACATGGCCATGGTGTGGTCACACCTCGGCCTGTGGTGACACCTGGGCCTGCGGTGACACCTCGGCCTGCCGTGACATCTCTGCCTGCCGTGACACCTCGGCCTGTGGTGACACCTGGGCCTGCGGTGTCACCTTGGCCTGCAGTGACATCTCTGTCTGCAGTGACACCTCGGCCTGTGGTGACACCTGGGCCTGCAGTGTCACCTTGGCCTGCGGTGACACCTCGGCCTGCGGTGACATCTCAGCCTGCCATGACACCTCGGCCTGTGGTTGTAGCAATGTATCTGAACAACTTAGGCCACATCATGCACCAGCCATGCTGCTTGTAGTTATTATCATCAGAGCCCTCTGGAATTCATCAAGGTTACTAAGACATAAATTGTGCTAAATGAAGAAAGAAGCAACTGAGAAACAGCATTCCAAGACCACAAGAACTAGATAAAGGAGGATGGTGAACCACCTGGACTGTAACCAATGACAAGAAGTGTGTGCAGAATGCATGGACAAGCTAGAGGCAGCAATCAAGAGATGCATGATCAGTGTGTGCAGGAGGGTTAGAATATATAAATAAGTGCATAATGTAAACAATAAGGGGCTTCTGCTTAATCATATTGGTTAGTTGTCCATGAGTCCTGATTCTCCTGCATGTGGTGACACCTCAGCCTGTGGTAACCAGGGCTGGCAGGACCCACCATGCCTGGATGATGGAGCAGCCAGGACAATGAAGCAGATGGATGATGAGGTGTTGGGAAACTGGAGGGCTCCTCTCCTTCATGGCACCTTGGCAGGAGCATCCCAAGGCTGTCCTGGTCTGTCCTCCCCAGCAGGAGCTGCGGCACCTCCAGCCTGGTGATGCCTTGTGCAGGCTGCCCTAGAACAGAGACTAGATGGAGTTAAAGAATAAAGCAGGAATTTATTAAAAGGCCTCAATAGATCCACCTTGGGGCAGCACAAGAGCCCAGCCAGGGCTGCACCCAAGATGAACCCAAAATGGTCCCAAAAATGGATGCCCAGTCATGAAGTCTCACACTTTTATAAGTTCTGCTCCATTTGCATTTTGGAGTTCATTGTCCAATTATAGCTTTAGCCCATCCTGCTTGTTTTTGTCTCTTCAGTCCACGTTGTTTGTGCTCTTGGGCCTGAGATTTGGATCATTTGTCCTTGGTCCCCAGCTGGAGCAGGAATTGTTTTGTCTCCCTGCTCTGTGCACAGAGCTCACCATCCCCTCATGTGAAGCCCAGACCCTCACACTAAAGCAGAACAGAATCTGAAAAATGTAAAAGCTAAACCTGAGGCATCACCAGCCACATGCCTCGGGCTGTCCCAGGAGGCTCCTAGGCAGCACTTGCTTGGCACAGGGGAAAGGCTGGTCCCAGAGGTGCCAGTGGGAAATTGGCCACAAGCAGGAAAAGGCAATATGAGGGTGTGAGGAGGGAGGCAGGGGAGCTACTTGCAGAGACTTTAGGTGAATAATTGATAGGCAATTAACTTGTACCTTCACCTTTTATAGTCTAACTCCCTCTCACCTCCCCTCCACGGCCTCCTCTAATATTAACTCTGTCTTCACGTGTGTCCCATTAGGAATAAAGCTTTCTTAAATCAACATGAATTATTTAACTCTACAGATTAAGTTAATTTGAAGTGAGAGCTCCTGTCTCTTTACAATGGCACAAGGCGGGGACAGGAGGAGGGTCACTGGGGTGTCAAGTGCATCCACATTCAATCACAGCCATTTTCCTCTTTTTATTTTATTTTTTTTATTTTATTCCAATCCTCTTTCTTGCCAAGTTTTTCCAGTCCTCCCCTGCAGAGCAGAATAAGCATTTCCATTACCAAAACGATGGTTGGCAGCTTGAGACATCTGCATTTCCCAGCTTTCAAGCTCTTTAGTGGAGTTTGATCAGGAAATAAAGAGGTTATGTCCTGGGTAAATGCCCTTTCTCAGCATTTGTTTGTAATGCTGAGCTGCAAGAAAAAAAGTGAGGAGGTGATGTTTCAAATCCAGAAACAGTTCAATTGGAACCCTTTTTCCACACTTTTTAATAGAATTCAATTCTCTGAATGCAAAATTCAGAGCATGTAGAGCTGGGATGTCAATTCAGAACAAAAAAAAAAAAAAAAAAAAAAAAAGAAAAAAAGAAAGAAAGAAAAAAAAGTGATGAAAATGTGATCATTTTCTTCCAGACAGTCTCTTCTCCTTGAACAACTTTAGGTCTTCACAAAGCTGCATTTTCTGCTGGGAATATTTTCAGTAGCAAAACAGCAAGTGGCTCTACTGGGAATGAAACAGAAACATCAAACAATCGAGCGCAAATCCCAAATAACCTAAATATTTGATGTCGTGTCTGAGCAGCTTAAGTTTACAGCTCTCTGAGCCAGCTCCTTCTGATACCAGAGGGTGGCCAGGTTTCCTTGCTCTCATCCCTGTGTGGCTCTGGGGTTGGAAGGCATCTCCATGGGATTGACCATTCCTGCCAAACCCAGGGGCTCAGAGGTGAAAGGCAGCTGCTGCCTTTGAGCAGTCTAGAGCTGGAAAACAGACCACAGAGAGAGCTAAAAAACTGGGTCTTGGGATCTCCCTAGGTGGGTTTCACCATTGGAATAAATCACACAAAACTCCATTTACTTCATGGTGGAAAAAGCCCCTACTTTATCCATGTAACTCATTTTTATATAGTTTACAGACCTCGTGTGTGACTCCAATGGGTTAGCAGCTTTCTTCCAATTACTTTATTGGTTAGTAAAAGGTATTTTACTTGTCTATCAAATCTCTCTACTCTTCAATTGTTTACATCTTTTGTTCACTGGTTTTCATGGGATAGGTTTAATGTTTATGCAGGTGTTAGTTGTTTTTCACCCAGGAATAGATTGTTATGTTAACGAACTGCTCACTCCAGGATTGATTTCACATGGGAACTTGCAAAGTGAACTTGCTTCCCTTTGACAAGGCCAGCCATCTATTTAACAGAGCAGGCCTGATTTTATGAGGACTTTCTTTTATAATTTTTCTACCTTACTGCAACACTTCACCTGGGTGTTGGGAAGTGCTGCTTCCCCCATTCTGGAGGGGTTTGCACCCTGTCTTTGAGGAGGAGGAGAAGGGAAGGCAGCATCTGTATGAGCTCTGTTCTCCTTACTTCGAAGGAGACAAGCAAAATGACATCTTTACATCCCCAGTAAGTACATTTGGGCTGGTGGTGGGTGCCAGGATGAAACTCTCTGTGGGACAGAGCCAGCCACCTCAGGCTCTGCCAGGGCTGCAGCAGTGGAGTAACAACTTTGCAGTCATACAAACATGGGGAGAAGAATGCTAAGGAAGGGGTTTGTTTCACCTTACAGACATTAAAAATATATAAATATAATAGAACCATGGAATTCTTTGGCTTGGAAGGGATATTAAAGATCCTTTAGCTCTGCTTCCTTGATCTTCCACTATCCCAGGCTGCTCCAAGCCCCCTCCAACCTGGCCTTGGATACTCCCAGGGATCCAGGGGCAGCCACAGCTGTTCTGGGCACCCTGTGCCAGGGCCTGCCCACCCTCACAGGAACAATTCCTTCTACAGCTCTCCTGGAGCCCCTTAGGGCACTGGCAGGGGCTCTGAGCTCTCCCTAGAGCCTTCTCCTCTCCAGGTGAGTACCCCCAGCTCTCCCAACCTGGCTCCAGAGCAGAGGGGCTCCAGCCCTTGAAGCATCTTCCATGGCCTCCTCTGGGCCCCTCTGCCAGGTCCATGTGCCTCCCCACAGGACAGGGCTGTGTGTGAGCAGGGGCTGGTGTTCAGTCACATCAGGGGAAGCTCAGCAGGGCCAGGCCAGCATTAAGCAGATGCTGCCTCTGCTCCCTCAAACCCTGCTCCAGATGGGTTCACACAGTTCTTACAAACTTTCCTAAATGCCCTGTGGTTGACTGATGCTGCCTCTCCCATCAAAGCTTCCCTTCCCTAAACCCCCAGAGCCACACCAGCATTCCTGCCTGCACTCTGAAGACTGAAGTACCACAGAGTAAATAGGAAGAGACACAGATAGAAATGATTAATGTTTGTGTTCCTGCACCAATCTGTGATTCCTTGTCTTGATGCAGGGAGGGCATTGTGGTTCTGACCCGTGGTTTTATCGAACACAAAGCATTTGGCTTCTCTCTGCAGTCTGCTGGGCTGGGCTGACCTGATGGATGCAAAGCACAGAGGGCTGATAAAAAAACCCTCCTGATCTTTAGTCATCCCTTTGTGCCTTCCCAGCCTCTTCTGCTGGCTCTGCCACTGTCCTGGCCCCCATTACTCTGGCTGTTATGGCCACAAGGGTGCTGTGAAATGATGTGGGGGTGCTGGTGTCAGGACCCCTCTGTGCTGCTGTGCTCACCACTCGTTCCTGTGCCTGCAGCCCCTCCTGCTCTGGGCACGACTCCTCTGCACCTCATCTGCACAAGGCACCTGGGGGCCAGCAGCTCCCTTCACATCACACCAGCCTTTCCCTCTGCTGCACCCAGCGCCCCCAGCTCCCTGGGATGCCCGTGGACAGCGGGCATTATTTTGCTTCATGCGCTGTTGAACCGCTGACACCTCACATTCTGCACGAGCAAACCTCGCTTTGCTTTCACTCCTACGCACGATTCTCCCTCTTGCCAATCGAGACCCAGCTCCCCATCTGCATCCTGCCCGTGCTCCTCTGCATCAGGGCTCACAGCAGCCCCTTTGTGCCTCTCCCAGCAGCGCACGAATGCGATGCCGGCTGCAACGCCGGGAGCCGCCACCGCCGGCAGCCCGGTGTGTTGTTAGTGACCCGACACAAGTATTGACTGCCTCTCCCTTGTCAGCCGGCCGAGAAGAACGAGGCTCTCGGAGCGTGACATCACCTGAGCGACAGCCCCCGCTCGGCTATCGATCGCCCGGGTGACAAATGAAGCGGCGGCTCGGCAGGGCAGGGCCGGCCGCGAAAGCGGAGGAGCCGCTCTGGGAGAGGCTGCCTGAAGGGATGCCAGCCCCCTGCCCGTGCCCAGCCTGCAGGAATGTTGTTTCCTGGTTCCAAGAGCTTGGCCAGCCCTTTATGCTTGTCTTGCCTTTCCTTGCTCCGTGAAGGGTTGTCCAGCCTTGCCCCACTGTGCCTCAGCTTCTCTCTCATCATTGGATGGTTCAGATGTCCCAGCTCAGCTCCCAGCTCAGCCAGCATCTCCCAGCTCGTGGTGAAGGAATCTCCCTGTTACATATCCATCACGGTGCGTTCCTGGTGCCCCTGTCAGTGTGATGGATGCCAGCCTCCCATCCTGCAGTAGCACTGAGATGGGTTGGGAGCTGTGGCATTCCTTCTGGCTTCAGCTGGGCTGTAAAACTGGGTAGCCATGTCTTAATTACCTGTGGGTGCCCTTGGTAATTAACAGGAGAATAATCTCTCTGCCTTAGGATATTTCTCACATGCCAAGATGGACAAATGACCCTCTGGAAGGGGCTATTACTCTTTTTTTGACATTAAAGGTGCCTGATGTGCTGAAATTTGCCCCCTTCAGTGGCTAAAGAGAGGTGGAAAGCATGGACATGGCATTGGATGACCCACCCCAGACTCTCCAGCCTCCTGCTCCGGGGAATTGAGCCAGTGTTCTCCCACAGGGACAGCCACAAAGCCACAATATCGGATTCCTTTAAACTCAACTCTGACCTCCACAGAGAGAGACAAGGGATTCATGGCAAATTATGGATTTAACACCTATGATGAATCCCTATTACAGCATGAAATGAGAAAGGAAAATGTAGCTAAATGGAAGATTTCCCCTGGGCAGCAGGAGGCTGCAGTTCCTGAGAGGCTGGGGAAAATAGAATGAAAAAAACGGGGAAAAAATAGAGAACTAGGAAAAACCTTGTTCTATTAACTAAATATTGCAAAACCTTTGCAAGCCACTGCTTGCAGGTTAGTGGGGTTTAAAGGCCAGGGCTCAGACTCGTGACACATCCAAGATTTTTAAATCTATCCCCTTGGTTGTTATGACAAGGTGAAAGGAAATACTGTTGATGATGGTCCCTTGAGGGCTCAGAACAATTGATCCCCTGTCTCTGGGGCCAGGACCTGCCCTTCACTATGTTCTGAGTGTAGCCTGACCCTGCATCGGTCATCTCCCTTTGGGAAATGCCAATGGAGCAGCGAAAGATTAAAAAATGCACTGAAAAGTTCACTTTTATCTTAGAGCAGGCACCTGGCTCCCAAACATGAGGTTTAAGGCCAAGGTGGACAGGGCTTGAAGCAACATGGTCTGGTGGAATGTGTCCCTTCCCATGGCAGGGGGGTGGAATGTGATGATGTCTAAGGTGCCTTCCAACTCAAACCACTCCAGGATTTGGGATAATGCATCTGGAAATTAATTCCCACAGGGAGAAGCTGTCAGTAGCTGCCACTGGGGGGCTTTGCTGAAAGTGCAGGAAGGAAGACAGGCTTTAGCAACTAAATAGGGGAGGAAAATCAGGAAAGGGGCTTCCAGAGTGCTGCCTGCTTGGCTTGTCCTATGGGCAGAAAGGGAATTGGGTCATTTATGGCCTCAAGGGAAACACACACAGCCTGGGGTCATTTCTGTGGTGCCGAAGCCTCCGTGTGCAATCCTTCAGATCCCTAAGGCTCAAATCCTTCCCTTAAAGAGCAGGAAAAAGGAGCAGGGTGAGGAAGGAACAGGAGCGCTTGGCTCATGGGTATGGTCCCTGTGCTCGCTGCAGCTCTGGCTGCGACAGGAGGGCGTCCAGGAGCTCGGTGCAGTCACTCATTCCCAGGGTTGGGCAGCGGCCAAGCAGAAACACTGCAGAGTCACAGTTGTGGAGACAAGTGTCTATAATCTCCACTGAGTCATAAATCATGGAGGAGCTGAACTCTCCTCCCCGTGACCCCATGGATCCTCTCCCCGTGCTCATGGCGATGAGTGCCGGACAGCCTACGGTGGCTTCAGATAATCCAGGAACATCCTCGTACCCAAGGTGGCTGTTTCCTATTCAGGTTGTTGCTAGGGAATTCTGCAGAGATTTCTCCTAGTGGGTGAGAAGTGACTTTCAAATCAGTGGCAGCATGAAAAAACTGCGATGGAAAAATAAGAGTCTTTCATGAGATCCCATTTAATTGCTAACGAAGACAAAAATCACAGCTCTTACATTTGGTTCCCCAACAAAACCCAGACAGCAGCTGCCCTGTACGTATCTGATTCCAACTGGTAGGTTTAAAAGATACAGAAGGTATCTAATGATAATGATAATGATTTACATTTATATAGTGCCTTGTATCCGCTGGGATCACAAAGTGCTTTATATATGTATGGATAAAAATATACTGGATAACAAGCACTCCATCCAGCACCAAATCACAGCCCCTTCCCTGGCGAGCCTGCAAGCTGTTCAGGAAAGAGTTGCTGCATTTCCAGAGCCGCTCTCCCTCCTTGCTCCTACAGTACTTGGGGTGCTCTACGGTAATTTTGTAATAAAACCAGGTGATAAAAACACTTTAAAAACAATGTCATAAAAAAGGAGAACCCTCAGTGTCATAAAATGGCACACAGAGGAACAGGAGGGGAAACTTGAGAGGGAGAAGGTTATAACAGTTTTAAAATAAAGCAGAGTGGGTTTGGGCTGGTATTGGGAAGAAATTCTTCCCTGTGAGGGTGGGGAGGCCTTGGGACAAGTTGCCCAGAGCAGCTGCCCAACCCCTGGAAGTGTCCAAAAGCTGGGTTGGGCGGGGCTTGGAGCAGCCTGGGACAGTGGAAGGTGTCCCTACCCATGGCAGGAGAGTGGAATGAGATGAGCCTTAAGACCCCTTTCAACCCAAACCATTCCATTATTCCACAATAAATAGAGACAGTTGCTATCAGGAAGATCAGCCCTGGAGAAGAAATGTCCTCCAGCTGCTCTGAGTTAGAAGATGAAGAGCTTGGCCAGCAGGAACAGCCCCAAAGCGTGGGTACCATCAGAGCTGGGTAGTCAGGGACTGCCCAAAATTATTTTGGAGGTGAAACACAAAGAAAAATCCTGACACCTGATGCTCAAATGATGCTTCTTCTTCCATGCTCTGCTTTGTCCTGCTGTGGAGCAAATCTGTTCCCACTGGCCGGGTGCAACTCAGCCTTCCCCCAGCAAGCTCTGCCCATGCCACCGTGGTTTGGTGCCTGTCCTGGGATGGATGAAGCCTTCCCAGCCCAAAGTCCTCCTGAATCTGAAAGGAGCCACTCAGTTATGCCCCTTTGGTGGCAGCCTCTGGCTCAGCTGGGCCTGGGAGGCAGGCAAGGGGAGGGGAGGACGGAAGGCAGAGAGAAATCGAGGCTCTCAGAGACATTCATTCAAAATTCATAGGCGCAAAATTGCAGTCTGCATGGATTTGTTTCCTTTGGAAAATTACAGGAAGCTACAGGCACCAACAACTGTTATTCAAATAGCCACTTTGGATGATTAGGATGGCAGGAGGCTGTACTTACACATGCAGACCCAATATAATCAGGCGTGAGGCAGGGTGGGAAGGCAAGGCTGGGGAAGGGAAGCTGGAGGAGCTCAGAAGCAAAAACAGCAGCAGGGTGGCTCTGTGGGAAGAGCCACGGGGCCAAATCCAGCCCCACTGCTGGATGCAGCAGGAGCAGCCAATTAGCTTCCAGATTTGGGAAGGAAAGAAAGCCCAGAGCTGTGAGGTGATTCCTGGGGGAAGTTTCTCAGTCAGCAGCTAAGAACAGGCAGTGCACAGGGACAAGAACCACTCCTGCAGTGAGGGCTTTGCTCCACCCTGCACGTCCAAAACGGCCCAGAAAGCACCAGAGTCACAGAATCCCACAAGGGTTTGAGTTGGAGGACACCTTAAAGGTCACCTCATTCCAGCCTTCTGCCAGGGCAGGGACAGCTTCCACTACCCTAGGTTGCTCAGGTTCACCCTCCTCATCTCCTGCTCTCCTGCCTTCCAGCAGAAAAATCCATCATCCCTCCCCTGCCTGTCATAAATCAAGAAAAAAAGTTTTGCCCACACTGAATTTATTTAAAAAAAAAGAAGAACTTTAAAGCCACACACACACACAAAACCCTGAGCAAATACTGCTTTGAGGATTGGCCTGTGGGTCAGCAACGAAACGCAAGGAAAACATCTGAGCCGTGAAGGGTGAAAATTGTATAATAAAAGTAAACTCTGCAGTACAAGCAGAGGAAAAACTCCTGGCTTTGTACTGGGGAGCTACTTCTCTCCCTTTTAAAATGCTTCTCTGCAGTACCAGAAGTGTCATGCAGTGCAGAGCAGCCAAGAGCATCTCATCCTCCGCCGGCAGCAGCTCCGGCTCAGCCCAGCCCTCCCCACGGCTGCGCCTCTCCCGCGGATGGCCGGGTTCCAGCCGCCTGCCACGGCTTCACAGCACCTCGAGGTGTGGGGGAATGTTTGCACACAGGCCCTCGAGGCCCATCTGTGCCTCAGCAGCAGCAGAACACGTGGCTTGGCAGGGTTTGGCTGGAAGCGCTGCGGGAGCAGTGGGCACAGGCACCCAGAGCCATGAATCCCAACCCGCGGGGGCTCAGCCTGCCGGACCCACAGCCCTGCAGTGTGGGATTCACATCTTCTGAACCTGAGAGAAGCAGAGAAAATAATGATCCAAACAATTCTTCTCTCATTTGCTGCTCCTGTGTTGTGCCAAAGTAGAATGCAATATGGGGATTGTTTACCCACAGTGATGGGGTTTTGGTTCCTTGGCCCATCAGGGCGAAGTGTGTGTCCAGACTATCAGTCAGCAGACAGTGACGAGATTTTGTTCAGTTGAGAGCTTGGCAGATTCAGTTTAGATGTAGTGTAATATATTATAGAATAATACAGTGTAATGAAGTAATTAATTAGCCGTTACTATAGGACACACAAAAAAATGATGTGGACTTGCTGCTCTTTTTAAGGTACAAAAAGGGATTTTTATTTTTCTGCTTCTAACATTTATAGATTTCCAAAAGTGATAGTGGATTGGAGGGTGAAAGTGCCACCTCTCCAATGACACTGGACAAACTAACAGTTTATTAAATTTCTCCTCTTCCATAAAAGAATATAAAGCAATAAGTTATTTACATAAAGTGTGTAAGGAAGTTCATTACAAGAATGTAAATATCAGAAAGCTTAGAAAATGTTAAAAAATCAGGGCAACAAGCCTTCTGATATCATGGAGTCCTGCTCATCATTCCTTCCACCAATCGGGCAAAATATCACCGATCCTGCAGCAGAAGGGTCCCAGCTCCTCTCCCTGGCTGCAAGGGCACGCATGGCTCCACAGGGGAAGGGCTTTAAACTGAGAGAGATTTGGGTTGGATATTGGGAAGAAATTCTTCCTTGTGAGAATTGCCCAGAGCAGCTGTGGCTGCCCCATCCCTGGAAGTGCTCAAGGCTTGGCTGGATGGGGCTTGGAGCAACTTGTTCTGGTGGAAGGTGTCCCTGCCCATGGTAGGGGGTGGAACTGGATGGGTTTTAAGGTTTTTCCCAACCCAAACCAGTCTGGGATTCTGAAGAGTCTGTCATCTCTGTGATGTCAGTCTCTGTCACAGAGAGAGAACCAGATGGAAGATCAAAGCTGTATTTATGGTGAAGGTGGATTGGAGGGATGCTGGCAATGGGATTTTCTGGAGCTTGAGGCTTTGAGCAACGTGGGTGGGTAGAACGTGTCCCTGCCCATGGCAGGGGGTTGGAACAAGGTGATCTTTAAGGTCTCTTCCAACCCAAGCCATTCTGGGATTCCATGATTCTATGGGTTTATGTTCCATCAAGCTCTTTTCCTGGCAAGTCAGCACTGTTCTAAAGCCCCTTGCTGATGGACAAAGGTGGCTGTGGTTGTCTTGGAAAGGAGAGACCTAAAACAACAGAGCAGGAGGTCTGGAAGGAGTTGACTTTCAAACACAGCTCAAAAGGCAGCTTGGACATCCTGCATGTGCAATGAGACCTTCACAGAGCCTGTGGACTCTCCTTAAACACAGGTTCCCCCTCCCTGGGGCTTTTTGGGGTGACCTTGAGCGTGTGTTGGCTGGACGCAGATTGCGTCGAGCTACTTTGCACATCCAGCCTCTTTCTTGTCTTTACAAGTGCTTCTCTCTTATCTGGTAGTATTTTGCAGAACTTCACAAGCTTTTAGTGGCGAGACTTTTGCTAAGAGGCTGTTGATAAATCTGGAGTAGGCAGCAGGAAGGCTTTAGTGACGTATTCTCTTCCTTTTGACTGGAAAAAGCAGCTTATCTGCTGTGGAGAATACAGGTTCTTCCTCTTTATCCACAATGAAATCTTATCTAAACTGGTTCAGGTGGCAGAGCTGAGAGAAGGAAATAATTAAGCAAGACAGGTGAAATGCTGGCATTATTATTACTTAAATGGCCCAAACCTTTTACCTCGTGTATTTTTTATTATTATTTTACCTTTTTTTTTACTGCTGGTGACACATAACAAGGGAGAAATCGGTTTTTCCAGGTTATCTCACCCATCCACACACTTGCCACTTCACCCCCCTCCTCCCCACCCAAATATAAATCTTGTTTAACTGGTTCTGTTGGCAAGACAGAGAAATAATTAAGGCAAAGGTAGCTGCAGTGTTGATGTTATTACTGTAATGCAGCAGCCTGTTTAGTTTCTTTGCCAATGAAATGCAACCAGGGGAAAATCAGTTTTAAAGATTACCTCCCAGAGATGCAAATAAAGGAGCGGAAACCATGTAGTCAGGAAGAAATGGTCTCAAACTAGGAAACATTTCAAAGTCGGTGACAGTCTCTTAGGGGCTTTTAAGACCACAATTTACCTTTTGACTGCATTCTATTTTCTCTGAAATCCTTTATTTCCCTCTTATTTATTGACTGGAGAGACAGCACAGAAACGAGAAAGTGATTCTCCAGCCGCTGGTCTTAAAAATCCATAGAAGGAAATTGTTCTCAGGAGTGTGGATTTTTGTTGTTGTTGGGCACTTCTTTTTTCCTCCCTCCTTGTTTTTAGCCCTTTCTGTGAACCAGGGCTTAATTGAATCACTTTGCCATGGAGGGGCCTCGAACTGGAAGGGATCGAGGTCAGCGGCTCTGTCTGGGAGCGAGAAGCCCTGATTAGAGGTGGAGCCCTGGTGATAACACAGAGAGATGTGGCACATCCCACACCAGGCCAGCTCGGGGTGGAGGTGGATGGGGAGGTGTGGTCTGTCCCTCCACACACAGCAACAGCAGCTGAACCACAGTGAGATGCTTCAGGGGGGGTCTCTTTTGTTTCAGGGATGGCACTGCAGGTTGGGAAATGGGCATCTCTTTGCTTGGATTAGCATCCCAGTCTTGGATTAACATGCTGCTCTTGGGACTGGCCTCCTGCTCTCCATGGAACATCCCACTCTCAGATTAGTATCCTGCTCTAAGATTAGCATCCTGATCTCAGATTGGTATCCCACTCTAAAATTAACAGCCTGCTCTCAGACTGGCATCCTGCGCTTGGATTATCATCTCTGGTTCTGGATTAGTATCCCTCTCTAAAATTAACATCCTGCTCCTGATTTAGCATCCCAGATTTAGATTAGCATGCGACTCTCAGATTAGCTTCCCACTCTTGGATTAGAATCTTGTTCCTGATTTAGCATGCCAGACTTAGTTTAGCATGTGACTTTCAGATCATCATCCCACTCTCAGATTAGCACTGTGCTCTCAAATTAACGTCCTGCTCCAGGTTTAGCACCCTGCTCTCACAGCAGCATCCTTCTGGACACAGTGGCACCATGAGCCATCCCACTCTCACAGCAGCATCCCTCTGGACACAGTGGCACTGTGAGCCCCATGCCTCGCCTGCCACCTCCTGCTCCTCTTGGGGTGGTTCCCCCCACCCCACACACGTGTGCTGCCCACAGGATTGCTGGTGTTCCCTGCTGGAATGATACTGAGACATGCAGAAAAAACCAATCCCAGCGAATTCCTGCAGTGCTGGCCTAGTTAGCCCGTTCCCAGCTGTGAGCTAACGCTGCTGCCCAGGCGAGCCCCTGGAGACAGCTCTGCTTGGAAGAAATAACTCGATTAAAAAATAGCGCATCAGTTCAGGGTCAGAATTGGTGCAGCCCTGTAATTAGAGCCTGGATTTCAGAGATTAAATCCTTTAAGGCCAGCTTTCAGTAGCTGTGTTTAATTACTCCTCGCATCTCCCAGTCCTGTCTTCACAGAAAGGACCATGTCAGGACAGCTCCTGCTCCATTCCTGAGGTTTCTTGCTTGTTGATACTTTTCTGCCTAATTCCTGAGGCTGCACCATTTCTTGGAAATCCAGCCAGGTTGGCAGCAAAGTCCTGCCTGTCCCTGCTGCAGAGGCCAAGCTGTGCAACTCCTCCAAAGCACGTTGGGTGGTCCCAGGGCATCACAGGGATCCACAGTAGGATGGCGTTGGGGTGGGGAGGAAAGGGAGAACCCAGTGCTCTGGGTGGTGCCTCTGGAAGAGCTGAAAAAGTGGCTACAGGTTCAGGAAACATTCTGGAGCAAGGATTTCTGTACAGAGGCTCCTCAGATTGGGCTGCTCCATTTCCTGGCACTGTTGGTGTCTGTCTCAGCTCTCCAGACAGCACTTGGAGGTATTTGGCTGGTGCAGAGGCAGCAAGAAGTGTGGGAAACGACAATTGCAGAGATTTGAAAAGTTTCCTTTTTGTAATGAGTGATTCTGCTACAACTGAACTGAACTGAAACATAATTGATTTGGGCAGACCTCCCCAGGAACAAAACCAGTTCATCCAATCCCACCCCCAGGAAAGCTGCCACACCCTGGGTGTGCCTGTGACCCTTGGCCTCGCTGGACCTGGATGCCTCCTGTGATGTGCTGTGACGTGTCTAGGTGCCCTAGAGCCCCGGGGTCTGTCCTGGGGTCGGAGCTGTGTCACAGGAAGGTTTGGGGGGATTGTGTCCATTAACACAACTGAAAAAATTAAACAGGAGCCATTCCCAGCCAGCTCCCAGCTTTCTGTCCTGCCTCTCCCATCTCCCCTGAACCCTTTCTGATTTCTGCTGCTTTGCAGGCTCCGGGAGGAGCAGCATTCCTGGGATGTGGGTCGAGGCATCAGGACCCCTCACCCTGCGAGCCCCCGGCACCAGGACACCCCCTGTCCCTCCACGAATCCATTGCTGCGGCGAGAGCACCCTCTCCTGTCTCAGCTCTGCCTGCCTGTCTCCTGCTCCCTCCCCTGGCAAATGCCAGGACCGAGGCTCCATCACATCCTGGGGTGAGGCCATGGGGACAGGGACACAACAGCCCAGTGCCCACACCCTGTCCTGGCCCCAGTGTCACCCAGGGACCTCCTGACAGCAGCACAGACAGCTGTTTAGGAGGACCAGGGGAATATTTAAGTAAAAAACAATTTCTAGGAGAGGTCTGTTATAATTACTAATTAGATTGGGTTATAATTATCTCTCTTTGAAATCCCATACCTGCCTCAGAATAGCTCCAGTTCCTCTTAACAATTAACAGAGAAAGTCTTTTACGACACACCAGGTGATTACATCTCAGTCACAGCCTCTGTGGCCAACCCTGCCTTATTAAAGAAGGGCTGATATTTACAGAAGAACATTGTGATCAAATTAGACTAAAATTAACTGGAGTAAATTAAGAATAAGAGGGTTTCTTTCATCTGCTTCCCTTTATTTTCTGCCACAGAATTGCCTCTGGGTTGGTTATAATGCTTTGTGTGTTGATTGTGGTATTTGACTGGGCAAAAAACCACAAAAAGTGGCAGCAACTCATTTCTCTGGTTTGCCTCAGAGTGAAATCTGCATTCACATCTCCTCACTCATCCACGTCCTCCTGCTGCACGAAAGCTCAGGCTTGAAGCCTGCCATAGCTCAAGGAGCTCCCAAGCACAGGGTGGGGTTGTTGGGTGTCTGTGCAGGGCCAGGATCTGAACTCCTTGATCCTTGTGGATCCCTTCCAACTCAGGATATTCTATGAAACTACAGGGCCAGAACCAAACCTCTGGTGTTTCAGCTCTCCCAGCTTCAGTGAGCTGGGCTTGTCTAGCCTGGAGAAAAGGAGACTCAGAGGTGACCTTATCACTCTGAGCAACTTCCTGAAAGGTGGTTGTAGTCAGGTGGGGTTGGTCTCTGTCTCCAGGCAGCAAGTCACCAAACAAGAGGACACAGTCTCAAGCTGCGCCAAGGGAAATAGAGGTTGGATATTAGGAAGAAGTTTTTAACAAAAAGGGTGATTCTGGAATGGCCTGCCCGGGGAGGCGGTGGAGTCCCCATCCCTGGGCGTGTTTAACAAAGCCTGGATGTGGCACTGGGTGCCAGGGTTCAGTTGAGGTGTTGGGGCTGGGTTGGACTCAATGATCTTGAAGGTCTCTTCTAGCCCAGTGATTCTGTGAATTCTGTGAATGAGCTCTGCCTGTGAGTCTCTGCCGTGCCTAGAGCATCCCAAAGTGCTCATCCCACACTTCCTGCTCAGGGCACGGCTTTGCTCAGAGCAATAGCAGAAATGGGGTGGATTTCCCCCAGTGATCCTAAACCCAACCCTCACTCACATTTAACACGCAGCTTAATAGCTCCAAAACCAGGGCTGGTGCTCAGCATTACCAACAATCATCCAACGAGGAATTGGGAGATTTTTTTTAGTAGCAATGGGCCAAACAAAATAATCATCAGGTGGTTTGAGGGTTTTTCATTTATTTTTCAGCACCAATGGAATCACTGGTGAGCAGAGAGTGGTTTCTGGGAGGGCCAGCTCTCTCTGTAGGGCTCCAGAAAATGGATGATCGGACTTTTGGCAGTGGCAGTGTGGGGTGGGTGCATGGACTGTTGCTTTGCTTCTCCTGAGTAGGAGGCCAAATCATCCTGAAGAATAGTGTGGCAGAGGCTGCTGGAGGGAATGAATAGCAGAGTCTCTGACCCAAGCCTTTGGATAAATCACCTTTCCAGTTCAAACCCATGAATCTGACAGACTTTGAAAATTGTGTCTTATTACAGTTTCACCAGCTTCTCCACCTTTACCTGATTGTTTCAGCCCTAATCCCCAGATCAAAGCCCCACTGAACATGTGGGCCCTTATTGCATCTTTAGCCACTCCTGGGTTTTCCCTTAATCCAGGAGCTCCACCCTAGTTCTGGTTTAGCCTTCCATCAGTAGTTCCTGCAGGCTGAGCCTCCATCCAGGCAGCTCCACTTTGGACTGGAATTCCAAGCTGGCCCCTAGATGGGCAAACCCAGGCCACGAGCAGGGAGTGTGGCACTTCTGCAGTGCCAAGGACACTGTTAATAGAGACAGTGCCATCGGCTGGGAGGGGCATGGACACAGGGCACGCTTCCCATGGGCTTTGGGAGATACTTTGGGAAGATGCAGCAGCTGGGATGAAAGAAAGGTGCAGCAGTTAGAATGAAAAGTTTATCAGTGAACAGGCCAAGATGCTCTTTTTCCTCCTTGGTTTCAGTGGAAGACACTCATGTGAAATTGTTGATAAGGTTTTAAGCTTTGTCCTCCTCTTTGCTCCATTTATTTTCTCCAGAGAGGAAGAAAGAAAAGAAATGACTGAGTTAAATTAGGTGAATAACCTTCATTTTTCAGGTTTTTTTGTCACTAAAAAACTGAAAAAATTCCACCTTGTCTGTCCAGAATGAAATGTTGGAGTTTATTGTTCATTCTATGCAGGCATGATGAGTTCTGATGGGGTTTTGACTGCTCCTCTCAGTGCCTGCAGAGCTGGCAGTCAGCAGGGACCCCTGCCCAGCTCATGGGGTGACAGGACTGGAGGGGCTGGTGCTGGCAGTGTCCACTGGGGACATGCAGTGGGTGCCAGGGTGGAGGGACAGGTACTAAGGGGGAGGTGGGAAGGGCAGAATCCTCCAAGGGTGTTGGTGCTGCTCCCATTCCTGCACCCCTGCACTCATTTCCCCTGGGGGGCTGGCAATGGCTGTGTTAGAGGATTTCCCCCCTGCAGCTCATGCCCGAGGGAATCAGAGAAGGAAAGTGGGTGTTCTTTATTCACATCACACCTGAATATTCGTGAGAGCTGTGAATTATCCAGCTGTGCCACCTGGGCAGGGCTGGGACGTCTGCCTAGAGCCCCAGCTCTGCACTGAAGGAGAAAATTAACAGCACTTCTTTTGGGGACCCTTCCTTCATCCAAATCACTTTTGAAATCTGGTGTGTGTTGGGTGTTTTATTTGCAGACAGCACTCAGGGTTTGTTAGGAGCAGGCAGCCACCTCAAATCGGGTTTCCAAATCTATTCAACCCATTTGAGGATCCAACAAAGGAGAAACCAACCCTGCTCCAGGCAGGGCAGAGCTGAACCCCCATGTCAGGTGTTGTCCCTGCCCTGCTCCTCTTCCTGCCTTTGCATCAGTGCAGCACAGCAAACGGTGAATTGAATTGGTACAAAATGAGCCCAGGGCAGGAGCAGCAGCATCATTTTCTCAACTGGAATGAGTCATTTTTTCTGAAGTATTCCTGCTCTCCTGACCTCACAGTGTTGCTCATCCTGGTCAGGATCTCCAGATGATCTTTGCAGCTCATTGTCAGCTCTAATTGCTCTCTGCTTGGGCCCCAAACATGGACAAGAGCAGAGCAAGGACAGAGGAATTGCTGTGGTCATCCCTGGCTTTGCTGTGGTCATCCCTGGTGGCCACTTGAACACTCCTCTTGGACAAATGGGAACAGTCATCCCTTTCTCTTTGGGGGTGCTGGAGAACAAAATCACCCCAGAAATAACAAACCAATGACTGCCTCAGGTGGAAAATCCCAGTGTCAACCACAGTCCTAATGAGCTCCTGTGAGCTCCCTGACAGGAACTGGCAGGACTTGGCATGGCCAGGATGAGCCACAGCCTGGGAAATCATGGAATGATGCTGGTGGGTGGCACAGTGTGAGGGAGGGACCTGCAGGGACAGCTCTGTGTGTGCAGCAAAGCCACAGGCTCTGAGGATGCTCCTGGTTTTGCACTGCAAGCTGGCACGGTGCTGGTTCCAGGCCTGCAGTGCAGTGACCAGGGCTGAGGTGGCCACTGGCACTTGCTGGTGTCTCTCCAGCAGGTGGAGGTAGCACCTGTGTCCTCAGCATAGTCCCAGTACGTTGGTACTTGGGACTGGGACTGTGAGTCCATCACGTCTGTGCTCCCAGAGGACCCACCTGAACCTGCAGCATGTTCCTGCCCATGAATCCCACAGAGCTCCTCAAAAACCAGTGCCAGTCCATCATTTCCCACACAGATAAGGCTTTCCCTCCCTTCCATGGCTGCAGATGGTGTGAATGTGCTGGCAGTGCCACAGCCAGGACCCCGGAGTGGGCTGTGGGTGCTCTCCCAGCATGGAATGCAGTGGGAACAGCCCCATGTCAGTGGTTGCAGTGACTGGAGCTGGACAGCCCAACAAAAGCTCCTCAGTGTGTTTTTTTCTCCTCAAACAATCCTCCAAACAAGCTCTGGCACAAGGGTGGCTGTTTGCAGACATGTATAACCCTTTTTATTTCAGCTGGGTTTGTTTGGGAAGTGGCTGCTGGGAGGCCCTGGGATGAGGCTCAGAAACAGCTGCGCTGCACAAGTGGCACTCCAGAATCAGATGTCAGGTCCCCAAAGCCTTGAGACTGCATGAAGGAGTGAGGGAATTTCTAGTGAAAATAAAGCTGCTTTGCCTCTGTTATTGGTGGAGCATGCCAGGGTCATGTTCTGAAGCTTTGCAGTGCTGAACACGAGCATTGTGTTGGTTTTCCAGTGATGAAAAGCTCTGCTCCTCCTCACCTCCGATGGCTTTGGAATCTGGGCTGGAAGAAGAGTGAGAGATGATGTGACAAGCAGGGTACAGCTGCTGTGGGTTTGGTGATGCTCAGTTTGCTGGCAGATGTTCGCCCCCATCCCTTCTGCTCTGCAGAAGCCGAGCAAGGCTCTCTCTTAACCAATCCAAGACCCTGGGAGCTCTCTTGGCAGTGCCATAGGCTCCATTTCTGGGAAGGGGGTGACTCCTTAGGTGGACAGCTGTGCCCTGCATTCCCTGACCCCTCTCTGGGGTGGAAAGCAAAGCTCAAGGTGGAGGGACCTTCTTGTATGAGGTCACTTTGCCCAGACTGCAATGCCCAGCCTGGGACCAGCGCAGGGCTCCTGCCAGAGGCAATTCAAGAGCTGTGCTGAGTCAACCCACCTTTCCCCCTCCTTTCCATCTGTCTTTCCAAGGTCCCCCTCCCCCAGTGTCAACACAAGCTTAATGAAAATGCAGCAGATGTTGCTGTGATTTCAATTTACTCAAGATTTTAACCTAATGCAAATAGTAGTTTGCATCCAGCTGTGACGAGGCAACCTGTGCTGAGGCCCAACATCCCTGCCTGCAGCTCTCCTTCCTGTCCCGTGGCTGGCATGGCAGTGACATGCAAAAATCTTCTCCATGAGGTTGTCTTTGGACCTGCCCTGACCCAGAATGTGCAACAGGACTTGCAGCAACTCCTGGTGAGGCAGAGGTGGAATCTGTGGGAGAGCATCGGGCATTGCTGTGGCCTGGGTGGAAATATTTGTGTGTGTTTTGGAGGTTTCTCATGAAATGGAGGAATAATTGAGAAGAAGAGCAGTCAATAGTGAGTGATTTATCTCCCAGATTGAGCTTTGCTCTCCCCCTTAGGATTGCAGGAGCCAACTATGATTTCCTGACCTTATCTCCTCTCCGAGTGGGTAAACAACAAACCAACTCCTCTGTTGCTGCCTGGAGCAGCTGGAACACAGTCACAAGCTGATCTGGTTGGTTTGTTTGTTTGTTTGATGGGAAACAAACACCTTCTACTCTGCCTTGTATTTTCACCACCCGAATCCCTGTGTGTGGGCAGAGCTCCCTGGTCACTGTGGTACGCCAGATCCATGACCACCATCCTCCCCCAGCACGTGCAGTGCCATGGTCACAACTCGCCTGGGAGGCTCTCTGTGTATGGAGAGCACCCACAGCACACCCCCACCACTGCCCCCCATCCCTGAAAAACTCTGTGCCATTCACAGCCCTCAGGGCCAAAGCTCTTCAGCACAGGAGGAATGGACCCGGGAAAAAACAAATTCACATTCCGGTCTTCACCACCTTCCACTTCTCAAAAACAGATGGCAACAGGGGACAGCCATGTGCTTGCAGAGCCAAAGCAGTGGTTTGCCTCCTTGTGAGACACTTTTCAGATGGTTTTGGTGGTCTGCAGGCCAAAAAAGGAATGGCATCCCAGTCCATACATCCCTTCCCAGAGACTCCTGCCTCCCTCCTGCCAGATTCCTGCATAGTGGAGTGAGATGGGCACAAGGGAAAGGAAAATCTTGTGTCATTGGAAAAAACATCCCGCATTCCCCCCTGGAGCAAAGCAGGGGAGGAAGAAGTGTGGTCAGCGTGGAGCCCATCAGAAATCTCAGCCTGATTAGGAGCAGTGATCCCGTGACACGGAGCAGCAATTTGCAGGCACCATTAGCCCACGCCAGAGAGACAGGGATGCCGAGAATGTCCTATTTTCCACACCTCCGGAATGCCACACGACTCGTGAAGGATAAAAATAATTAGCTGGAGCATCTCAGGAATAACTGACAAGTACCCAGGGGCTGGGAGCTCCCCCAATGTGCTGTCCTCATCTCCAGCACTTTGAAAGGGAGGGAGAGAACTTTGCTGAGAGCTGGTTGGGGCCGCAGATGCTGCCAGATCCGTGGGAATGGGATGGGCTGAGGGGAGCTCAGAGAGTCACTTCAGCCTTCACACAGGGCCCTGCTGTGTCTGCAGGGGCTGCATCCTGTGCTGCTGCCCCTAAATCTGCTGCTGCCAGAGGAGGTTGGTCACACAGGGACAAGCCAGGCTTGGCTGTCCCCTCCTGCTGCAGTAGGACTTGGATCCTGCTGTCTCTTCCCTCCTTCATTGACCCCTGAGCAGCCTCTCTGCTTTTGAACCTCGTGGTATTTTCTAATTATTAAGATTGTTAAATGGCACTATCAGGCTGTCATGGATAATGGTGAGGGTTCAGGGACAGTGCTGGGAACTGGCTCCACAGGCTACAGGGGTGAGTGAGGAGCTCAGGAAGGAGCTTTGCATCCTCCCCTGCCTTCCAAGCCCACATGTCCAGACAGGACCTCATCCTTTCCAGCCAGTTTCCCTCCAACCACTACTTGGATTCTCCTTCTCCCAGCTTTTTGCCTCTTCTTCCTTAGTCTATTCTATTTAACCCACCACCTCCAGGCCTGCATGCCCTGTCTGTCTGGTCAGGCACAGCTTGTCCCAAAATGAGAGCTCACAAAGTGATGGAGCCAGTGGTCCAGAGCTGGGTGACTGGTTTTCCACTGCTGATAAACTCACTGGGAGCTGTTTGTTGTGTGAGTCAAAGCTGGGAAAGCATTCCATGTGGGACAGGGCAGCAGAGGGCTTTATGTTCCTGAAAAAGGCCAAAAATTTCACGTGAGCCTTTCCAAAATGAAAGGCTAGGCAGGGAAAAACCCAAATCCTGTGTTTTGACGTCTTCCAAACCTCTCCTTTTGTGCTAACTCAGCACTTCTTGATTAAAAAAAAAAAAAAACCAACCTAAATTCCTGAGTAGGATTTTCTTTCCATTCCCTTCCCATCCAGCACAGTTTCTGTCCTGCCTTCTCCCTCCTGTGACAGAGCAGGGCTTTGTCCTGTCCCTTGGGCCACCCAGCTTTGGGCTTTCTCATCTCTCTTCCCTTTCTCTTCATTTCAGCAGCCAGGACCTGACTGATTAAACCCTCAGGAGGCAGGAGGGGGATGGTGATGGATGCTTTGGGTAAAGCCAGTGGCACCTCTCTCTGTGCTCCTCACCAGGGAAATCCATCTCCCCAGAACGGGAGCACCCTGGGGCTCCAGCCCAGGGGTACAATGATGGTGTTTATTTATCATTTATGGGTTTATTATATGTAAACTTTGGGATCAATTTGTGATTCAAGCTGAGAAAGAGCTCCTCATGCACTTAGTGGGAATAAATGGGAAAAGGTCTGGTAGAGCCCCTCACAGTGGGGTTTCCCATAGAATCAAAAGCTGATACTCCACTAATAACAGCAGCCTCACCTCCCAGCTTGTTCTGTGTCCTTGGAGGCTCCTTTGCTGTGACTGAGCAGGGTCATTTCTGCTGCAATCCTGGTGAGCAGGAGCTGGGTGTGGTGGGATTGGTGAGCAGGATCCTGGTGTGGTGGGAGCTGGGATTGGTGAGCAGGAGCCAGAGCTGGGGTGTCATTAGTGCTGTCCTAATTGCTTTGTGCATGCCTCAGTCTAAGGAGGGGAACAGCCCTAGGGGAGCTGCTGCTTCTCAGCCCATAACATTTCAGAGGTGCTGGATAGAAAACCATAATGAGAACTGCCAAAAAAGAGAAAACAATAAAAAAAAATCAAGCAAAAAAGTCAGAAGGAAACACAACTATTTCTGCTGCAGAAGCTCCTGGGAGCCATCACTCAGACACCTGATGCTCCCTCCCTTGCTCTTTCCTCGCCTCATTTCCCAGGTCAGGCCAAACCTGCTCAGATTCACCATCACCTTTCAAGAGGAACGAGACCAAAACATTTCCCCTATTGACATGTTGCTGCCTCTTTTTTGCTATTGATTCCTTAATTAAAAAAGAATAAAATTCCAGCAAAGCAGACATTTCTCCGAAACACTCCATCAGTCAAAAAAAAAAAAAAAAAAGAAACAAAATCAATATCCTATTAAAAAAAAAAAAAGAAAACCAAACACATTTGGGAGCAGATTTTGGAGCAGCCCCAGGTAGTACATCTACTCCCTTCTCTAACGAGTTCTGTTTGCTCTGCCTTCCCATGCTCTCCAGTCCCTCTTCTCTTCACTGGCATCCTTTCCTCTGGACTTTTCCCACAAATCCCACCATTTCTGGCCGGGTTGTCACTATTTCAAGAGGGTGAAGCCCAGGGAACCTGCCTGTTTCCCTGCAGAGTCCAGTGCACAGGCACCATGTCCTTAAGGATGGGTGACACCTCTGTCTTTGTGCTCCTGTCAAAGAAAAACCTTTGGTAAATCATGGAGGCAGAGCAAACCCCAAGCCAGTATTCTCAGGATCCTTGTGTCGTGGCTTTAAGCAGGGTGCCTGCTTTTCCAGCCCCATTTTCCTGCTACTAAGCAATTTGCAGGCTCTCTGGGAATGCTGTATTAATGGCTCTGGCTCCATGGGGATGCCTTCACAGAGGGACTTGACTGTGAACAGCCACCCCAGGGGATTCCCTCCGAGCAGAGGTTTAAAGATTTGGGTAATTTATCTTAAAATGGGGCTACGCTAATGGTCTATGCAGGATGAATTATCCTGGGAAAGGCTGCGAGACTGGAGGGCAGACAAGGGCACTAAAGTGTCTGTGAGGCTGAACCTTTTCCCTGTGGAGCTGTACTGCTGCCTGATAAGGGATTCAGACCAAACCCAGACATGTGTCAATGCAGGGACATTGGGATTGATCGTGCTCCATCCTGGGCGGGCTGGGTTTGGTTTGCTGTGAAATGTGTGGCCCAGCCACGTTGGAGATAAGGAATTGCACTGCATTGATCAAACTCAGCTGATGGATGCTGGATTCATCCCTGGGGGTTTGCTCAGCCCTCACTGCAGAGCAGCTGAAGGTCTGCAGAGCCTGTGACCTCTGCAGCTCAGGGACACGTCCCTGGTGTCCAGCAAGCTCCTGTGGGACCTGCCACAGCACCCTCAGTGGCTCAGTCTGTTTGATCTTTGAATGCTCTGCACGGTGCTTAAAGCAGAGCAGGGGATGTTCCTTGTTTGCCAGAGCTGGATGCCCAGTTTCAGCTGCCCTTTTCCCTGAGGAGATGATCAGCATGGCCTCCCTGGCATTCCCATGTCCTGAATCAGGGACAGGGTTTAGGACCCTGTCCAGCACAGCAGTGGGAGGATGTGAGCTGTGAGGCCTGAGGAGGCTCAGGCCAGGTGTGTGACCTGCTCCCAGGTGTGTTGAACAGGGAGTGTTTTAATCTAGCTGGAGCTGCCATAGCAGGGGGTGAGTCCAGCTGTTTGCAGGCCCGTGGTGCTGGGGAGAGGGGAGGGAAGCAAGCCACTGACAGATCTGGGACATGGGATTAGTCTCTAATTAATGTATTTCATTTATTATTTCTGGTGGTGTCTTACACCTGGGAGGGTTTGGCTGGTACCCAGATCAAAGCTCCCAGCTCCAAGCCCAGCCCTTCCTGCCTCGTCCATCTCAGTGCCACCACAAGGCAAGAGCAAAGCACTGAATTTCCATGTCCCCATGGGGCTCCCTGGTGTGAGCTGCCCTCGATTCCTCTGCAGCAGCACAGCCAGGGATCTGAGTGGGAATGTCTCCTGGTTGAGGCTGGAAAGAGCTTCACTCAACCCAGTGCACAGCCTGTTCCTGCCAAGGAAGGAGGGATACAAGAACTTCCAATTGACCTGCAAATGAGAGTATTCACAGAATCCAACAATGGAAGGAGTGGGAAAGAACCTTAAAGTTCATTTTATTCCATCCCCTTCTGCCATGAGCAGGGACAACTTCCACTACCCCAGGTTGCTGCAAGCCCTGTCCAGCCTGGCCTTGGACACTCCCAGGGATCCAGGGGCAGCCACTGCTGCTCTGGGCACCCTGTGCCAGGCCTTCACCACCATGGCCTGGAAAGGGTGCTGGAAAGGGACTGATCTGTCCCGGTTGCCCTTTGTTTCCAACAGCCACAGCACAGACATGAGCTGTAGGCAACACCCCCCATCCTCCTCTGGTCCCACATTAGCCCATCTCCATCACAGCCACCATGCTCTGAGGTCTTAGGAACCTCTCCATCCCTCCAAACTCAGTCTGTGCTGATGTCAGGTTCTCAGCATGTGGGAACAAGGATCCATTCCCAAGGAAGGGTGGTTGGTCAAGAAATTGTCTCATCATTCCTGCAGAATGAGGTAGGAACTTTCCCAGCCCTGGTGGGTCCATCCCAGCCTGTCCATGGAGAGCAACACAAGCCAACAGCCTAAAACCCTGGGGAACTCCACCCTTCCTAGTGACCCAAATTGAACAGGTGTGAAAAACCTTCATCCTTTCCCTCAGTTTGATCCTCCTGCTGTGCAAACAGCCAAGGACAGAGAAACCACAGGGACAGATCCTTCCCTGGGAGGGTGGGCAGGCCCTGGCACAGGGTGCCCAGAGCAGCTGTGGCTGCCCCTGGATCCCTGGCAGCGTCCAAGGCCAGGCTGGATGGAGCTTGAAGCAACCTGGGACAGTGGAAGGTGTCCCTGCCATGGCAGGGGTGGACTGAGATGAGCTTTAAGGTCCCCTCCAACCCAAACCAATTCTGAGATTGTATAAATGAAAATGCATCCTTCTTCCTTGAAATGGCAGTCATACTTCAAATCCTAGGCACAGGAAGTGCCAGGGAGGTTTTTCCCAGCCTGGCCTTAAAGTCTTGTCTCTTCTCCCCCTTTCCTGTTCCCAGTTTCCTTGGTGACACATCCCAGCAGCTGGATCTGGGTTTTCTCCAGCCCTGGGCTGCAGCTGGGAAAAGCAGCAATAGCCATGGCTCTGGGGCAGGGAATGGTTTAAGGGGCAGCACATGACAAAGCTGTGGCCTTCAAGGGAAAGAAGAGAAAAAAAGCAAAAATCAGCCTTTCACCTTAAAAACAAATAAATAAAATCAGTCCTTCCAGACCCAAAGGAAGGTGGAATCCCTCCACTCTTCAAAGTGCAGTCTGGGAATGACAAAGCACACCTGGGATGTCTCCATCCCGTGCTGCAGTGCCTGGCATTGGTGAGAGCAGGCACTTCTCTGCCAGCCGAGTCTGGGACAGCTGGATCAGGCCAGGAACCTGCACATCCCAGCTGGGCCAGGCAGGGAAACGCCACGGGAGAGGGGAGGGCAAAGCCTCTGCACTGAGCAACTGAATCAGCATGGGGGCCACGAGGGTGAAAATGAGCTCCTGAGCTGGAAACTCACATCTCATCCTGTCTCCTTGTCCCTGAGCACCAGACAGGAGCCCAGGACTGAGGCTAGAGATGCAGCAAGGCTCAAAATACAAACCTCCCCTGGCTCTCCTCAGCCTGCAGGGTGCTGGGAAGGGCTGTGCCCATCCCTGGGATCACCCACCCACCCACCCTGCCCTGGATGTAGGCTCAGACAGGGAGATCTGGTGCTGCACAGTGGGAGGTGCTGCCTGCCTTGCTCTCGCATCCTTCCAGCTCCCTGCCAGGCCCATCCCAAGGGAAATGCAGGATTCAGCTGTGCTCAGGCTCCCTGGCCTGTAAGGTGCCATTAGGGTAGTAAATACCACGGCTAATTAACAGAAGAGGTGTTGGCTAATGAGCTCAAGGCACGTGCAGCCTCAAAACAGATCCAGATAATCAAGCCCCAGACCTTAATGACCAGGTCCCAGTCTCCCATGTCACCCTGCTGTGCATCACTGAATTTCCATGGCACCTCCTGGGAGCAGACAGGCAGGAGTTCTCCCCCCATCCTGCAAGAGAGGGGATCTAAGAGTAGCTCTCACTGGAAGAAGAGGACCAGCTCAGTGTTTTGCTCCTGTTTCCCTTTTTTTCCTATGTTTTTATTAACAGTAATAATCCCCTTCCTTTTTTTTTTTTCCCCTTTTTTTTTAACAATTTGAAACTATCTGACATATGGGAAAAATAATGAATTCAGTTTTTCTCCTGCATTCTCTGATCTGTCAGTCTGCACCCGGGAGCTGCGTGCAGGGGGAGGAGGAGGCAGGGGTGCTGGCCTACATTGGGGAGATAATGATGTTCCTGCTGATCCCCCTCCCAGGAGAAGGTTCAGGCATGTCCTGCAGCTGAGGAGAGCCAGGGTATGGCTCAGCCTTTTCCTTCAGCTTTGTATTTCTCTTTGTGGGAGGCTGTTTTTTAGCTACAGCAAAGAGAGATGTGCTTGGAGCATCTCTGCAATCTCCTGGGCTCTTCCCTGATTCCCAGGGGCTCCTGGATCCACCAGGGCCCTGCTGCCTCCAAAGACTGACCCAGGGCTGTGCTCTTTAGTTTCAGCACCTCTAACCATCACCCAGTGCAGGATCAGTGAGGATGCTGCAGTCTCTGTACAATCCCAGATTCATTTGGAGAGTTCCAGAACCATTTTGGCTGGGAAACACCTCCCAGACCATCCAGTCCAGCCTGTGACCAACCCGAGCCCAGAGCACTGAGTGCCACATCCAGCTGTTCCTTGAACACCTCCCGAGGTAGGAACCCCAACACCACCCTGGGCAGCCCCTGCCAAGGCCTGAGCTCCCTTTCCATGGAGAAATTCCTCCTGATGCCCAACCTGACCCTCCCCTCATGCAGTCTGAGGCTGATTCCTTTTGTCCTCTCTGTTGTTACATGGGAGCAGAGCCAGACCTTCCCCTGGTTCCCCTCTCCTGTCAGGCAGTTGTCCCCTCTGAGCCTCCTTTTCTCACAGAAGATCCCAAAACTTTGGGATACCCAACCCACAGCCCCCTGCCGTGCCTCCAGTGCAGGGGAGCTTTGCACAGGACAGGCACAGACCTTGGTGCAGGGCAGCTGGGCAGAGCAGGGGGCCTGCACAAGAGCAGGGGTGAAGGGATATTCCAGCTGGGAAAGCCTGGGATTCAGAACATCTGTGCCTCAGTTTCCCCTGTGCCCAGAGCAGCTGTGGCTGACCCTGGATCCCTGAAAGTGTCCAAGGCCAGGTTGGATGCGGCTTGGAGCACCCTGGGATAGGGCAAGGTGTCCCTGCCATGGCAGGAGGTGGAACAAGATGAGCTTTAAGATCCTTTCCAGTTCAAACGATTCCAGGATTCCATGATTTTATACGCAGCTGCCTGTCCTGGGGAGGGCCATCCCCAGCACGGGGATCCTGTGTGTGACAGGGGCTCTTATCAGTAAATTTGATTACATCAGAGGTAACAAGGCCAGGTGGGCATGTAATTTTTCCTCCACTCCTCTCCCATCCCTGCTGACACATCTGGGAAGCTTTACCCTGACTTTCCACCATCCTGACAGGCAGAATTGGAACCATTAATCATGGCTGTCCTGGACCACAGGCCCACCCCTCTCACTTGTGGGCAGCAATCTTCAGTTTACAGGCAGCCAGGGCAGGCACAGCAAAGCAAAACAGCTCCCTCCAAATCCCCCTGCCCTGAGTTAGGGCTTGGCAGTAGCTGCTGACATGATCCATCCAGAAACACTGCCTTGGTGGGAGAATTGAACGAGGACCTGGCAAATGCAATATATTATTTGGCATTGTGTTGCCCTTTCAGCTGGGAGAGAAAATTTTAAGTTTTATACTCTTTGCAGAGTGAACATTCCATGTAAACAATCCATACCTGGCCAGCTCCCTGCCTGCACAGCATCTGGATCTTTGTTAAAGTGTGGAGGGGGCTGCCAAAACTTCTTTCTCCTTGCATAGAAGGCTTTTCAGTGGAATACAAATGCTCACTTATCCCATGTCAGATCTGTTTGTGTGCTCTCCAAAATGGATCCTGCCCAGAGCCAGCTCTCACAAAGGATTTCAGAACTTTGACATTTGATTTAATTCCAATCCATTGTGAAAATTGAATATTTAAAACGCTCTCTAGCCAAGAATCTGGGAGCAAACCTCAGCATGAAAAAGCAAAGAGTGTTCCAGTGATATTGCTCAAAATGACCTGGAGAGGGCTTAGATGGAGGAAAATCAGCCCCTCCAGGGCAGTGAGTGGGAAAGCAGAGCTGTGCTTTGCTGCAGTGACATGAAACCATCTCTAGGAATCATTTCTGAATTTTAGAGATCTTCATTCTCTAGCAAGACCCTGTTCCACTGGAGAAATCCATCCTGCTGACCCTAGGAATGTGGAACATGTGAGACTTTCAGTGGCTGGATGAAAAAAAGACAAATCATTAGGAGAAAATAGAGGGGGTGAAGGGGAGAGTTTTAGGACATATCAGTGGTTTGTTTCTCATGAGCTCCTTAATGTGAGGAGGGTCCATGAATGAGGCTCAGCTGCAGAGACAGGAGGGAAACAGGGACACAGGTTTGTGCTTGGGATGGAGAGGAGGCAGCACTCCTGGCAGCCCCCCAGCCCCTCCTGCTCACACACGCACACTGAAGTGCCACAAGACAAATAGGACCAAGAGAGAGATGCACTATTTAAACTTTCATCACTATTTTTCTCCCTGGCTCCCCTTGTTTCTTTTGATTTATTTTTTAGTGTGTTTTCCCCAGGCTGTGCTGTTTGCCTGCATCTTTTTCCTCTCCCTCTCCTGGCAGCAGTTCTGGAGCACCAGGAGCTGCCCAGCATTTTTCAGGCTCTCCAAGCTCAGCTCCCATGGGTCAGGAGGAGGAATGAGGCAGCACAGCCTGGGAAAGATGTGCCCAGGACACAGCAGGGATCCTGTAGACACAACATCCTCCTTTTCCCATCCATCCCTGACCCAGCAAGGACTGGGGGACAGCTCTGTACTGCACAGAGCAAGAATGCCAGCCCAGGGTGGGCAACCCTGCCAGGGCCTGCCATGGGATGGATGCAGGAAGGCAAAGCACCAGCCTCCCATGCCATGGCAATCTCAGCAGGGCCAGAGGCTGGCAGCACACAGGGGGGGCTGGATGCTTGGAAGCAATGCCAGGGCTCATCCCAGAGCCAGTGTGACCTCTGTAAATTGACTGTGGACAGCACAGGCTGGGTGGTTTTCAGCCTGTTGCGTGTAGGGAAGGGGCAGACAGCTCCAGCGATTGTTTTATACAATCACAGAGGCATGGAATGGTTTAGCTTGAAAGGGACCTTAAAGCTCATCCTGTGCCACCCCCTGCCATGGCAGGGACATCTTCCACTGCCCCAGGTTGCTCCCAGCCCTGCCCAGCCTGGCCTTGGGCACTGCCAGGGATCCAGGGGCAGCCACAGCTGCTCTGGGCACCCTGTGCCAGGGCCTGCCCACCCTCACAGGGAACAATTCCTAATTCCCAATATCCCATCCATCCCTGCCCTCTGGCAGTGGGAGCCATTCCCTGTGTCCTGTCCCTCCATCCCTTGTCCCCAGTCCCTCTCCAGCTCTCCTGGAGCCCCTTCAGGCCCTGCCAGGGGCTCTGAGCTCTCCCTGGAGCCTTCTCCTCTCCAGGTGAGCACACCCAGCTCTCCCAGCCTGACTCCAGAGCAGAGGGGCTCCAGCCCTGAAGCATCTCCAAGGTCTCATTCCAGCAGCTCCAGCTCCTTCCTGTGCTGAGGACTCCAGAGCTGGATTCAGGTTCAGCTCTGTGGGTGAGGGCTCACAAGGGCAGAGCAGAAGGGCAGAATCCCCTCACCCATCCTGCTGCCCCCACTGCTGGGGATGAGCCCAGCATGGGAGGATGAGAAGAGCGGAGCCTCCTCCTGCTGCGCAGCTGCAGACAGGACTGGTCTCCAGGTTTCAGATGTAGGATGCCAAGGAAGATCTGCCCAGTCATACCTGAAGGGGGGATATTCCACTCTGGAGTCAGGAAGGACTCTGAGCCCTGTGCTGACCCCAGTGAAACTCTGACCACTCACTCTGTGTTGTTTTTCCTTACCTGCCAAAGCAAAAGGACTGAAATCCTAATTGCATCAGGAAGGGGAGAGATAGAACAGATGCTTATCAAGACAGTGGAGGGGAGGATGCAGTTGGCATCCAGGGCTAGGTTTCCTCCAGATCTGAGGTCACTGAGCCCCACAGTCCTGCCCCAAGTCCCCACTTGGTGCTGCCCTGAGAAGCCCAGACCATGACAATGCTCAGACAGCAAAATCCCTGCCTTTCAAGTGTTGGACAAAACCTAAGACTCTGTTTATATCCTTCCTAGCTCTGAAGAACTGCTGGAAATCTGAATCCTAAATGTGTAAAGGCCTGATAAATGGAAAGCTAAACACTCCTGGAGCTGTAAGCTGCTCTGCAGTGGTTTAGGCCCTCACAATTTGCAGCCTTCAGGGTTGATAATACAGCGAGACCCTGAGCAGTCTGCTGGAAAACTCTGCCAGAAACACAATCCCTGTAAGGGGATTCTCTTATCCCATGTAGCAAGCTTCATCCTAAAAGCAGGTTTGTGTTCCAGCCCCTTTTCCTCCTCGTGGAAAGCTTTCCTAGACACTTGATGAAACAGAGAACCTTCTTTCTCCCCCAGCATCCAAATTGTCCTGCTTTTTCCTTTGTCTTCTCCCAACCTACTTCTGGTTCTTTCACTGTAACTCATGCCAGTGAAGCCTCCCAGCCCTTATTTTGCCAATTAAACAACCCAACCTCTGCTGATTTTGCCTTGTAGGGGAGCTGCTCTTTTCCTTTGATCAGCTCCAGAGAGTTCTGCATCCATGAGTGTGGCCAAAACACCCCAGAATCTCAAAAGCATCATGCAGAGCAACACCACTAAAGCTCCAAAATGCCCCCAAGGCTGGTGGAGAAAGCAGATACTGTCTGGGAAGAGGAGGCAGCTCCCTGCAGCTCTCAAGCAGAGAAGAGGATGCTCTGATCCCAAATGATACCACAGCCAATTAACTCTTCATTCTGCTGAACATCATTAGCAAGAGTTTACTGCCAAAGTCACAGCCCCAAAGTCTTGATACATTGACCACCTTTTGGACCAGGACAGGATAATAAACACACAGAATATTTGGGTTGGGGGGCTGTCTAGTCCAACCCCCCAGCAGAGACACCTTCCACTAGATCAGAGGATCTTCCAGGGAAGGATCTTCCAGAGGCTGCAGGTTGAATCCTGCATCTTCCACAAGTGCCTTGCCAGGCAGCAAACCTGCCCTCCCAGTGCCCCAGCGTGGAGCAGAGGTGGGATTTGCAGAGGCAGACTCTGTTTGCAGGGTTTGTATTCCAAACCCCCCAGGGCCAGGAGGCTCCTGCGGGTCAGGGCAGCGCCGGATCCGGTCAGGCCCAGCAGCTGCTCTGTGCTGCCTCACGAGCCTGGCTTGTCTACAAGAGCTCAACATGCCTCCCTGGCAAGCTGCAGCACCGTGTCAGAATGCACAAACACTTGGCAGAGCAGAGCAAAGCTCCCACATCCACCCTTGCTGCACGAGGGGCTCGGCTGAGCCAGCGGAATCTCTCTGGGTGTTCCCTTCCTGCACAGACAAAGCACAGCAGCAAAGGGAGCTGTGCTCAGCCTGGCTTCTTCATCCCACAGGGCCCTGTGTTCTCACCAAGTGCTCACTGGGAGGCAGCTCTCCCCACTGGGGAAGCTGGGGATGCTCTTGATTCATCACAGGATCACAGAATAGGTTTGGAAGGGACCCTAAAGCTCATCCAGTTCCACCCCTGCCATGGCAGGGACACCTTCCCCTGTCCCAGGCTGCTCCAAGCCCCGTCCAGCCTGGCCTTGGGCACTGCCAGGGATCCAGGGGCAGCCACAGCTGCTCTGGGCACCCTGTGCCAGGGCCTGCCCCCCCTCACAGGGAACAATTTCTTCCCACTATCCCATCCATCCTTGCCCTCTGGCAGTGGGAAGCCATTCCCTGGGTCCTGTCCCTCCATCCCTTGTCCCCAGTCCCTCTCCAGCTCTCCTGGAGCCCCTTTAGGCACTGGAAGTGGCTCTCAGGTCTCCTCAGAGCCTTCTCCTCTCCAGGCTGAATGAGCCCAAATGATTCACACTTGTTCTCTCAGCTTTGGGGCCAGGAAGAACCTTCCAGTGGTTCATGCCCCATTGTGATCACCAGGAGCATCCTCTGGTCACTGTTATTTGTTTAACTCCCACATGAGCTGGACCCAGAGCCCCCAGGGAAAGGGAGCCATGAAGATGAGCAATGCATCAGCCAGGCCTTATCCAAGGGATCTGGTTCCACAGGGGACTCTTGTGCTGAGTCCAACACCAGCTGAACACTCCTTGCAGATATTTGGCTCAGGGCAGCCCTCAGGGGCTGCTGTGTCTGCCTGTCCAGCCCAGCAGCTGGGTGACCCTTGCCCACCAGCAGATGCTGGGGTTGAATCACTTAACACCGAAGAAGAGGTTGGCCCCAAGAAGGGGAGGTGGTTACCCAAAGCCAGCAGCAGTAAGGTACCAGGTACAACCCAGGAAAACAGCCATAATTAGGGGAAATGTGCTGCTGGCTGCAGGGCTTTTTGCTTCCTGCACTTCCAGGACCTGGCTGCTGGAGGATCCTGTTATCTCAGCAACTATTGCTAATGACTGAGGCTCTGTTTGCTTGCCACATCCTCGTCCAGCTGCTGTGGCTTTAAAGACAGCCAGGTCATTCCTAAAGGCAGCCTTAGCCTGGGGTCTCAGCCCAGCAGAAGAATTCTGTGGGGGTCACTAATTTACCAAGCTGTGCAGGGTGGGACAGTGTGCAGGAGAGCCTCTAACAAGTAATTTTAAAAGCTGACGAATGCACCAAGAGCACCATCATTTAATTGTGTTTCTTTATGATGATGTGCTGTAAGTGCACTTTTCCAAAGGGCAGGGAGCCGAGACCCCAAGCTGCCCCCTCTCATCCAGACAGCCCAGAGCCACGGAGAACAGATTGAAGACTAGTTTTAAAATATTCAGCAATTCCTGTATTTTGACAGAAAATGAGGGGTTTGGCAGGGAAAAGTTTGTCAGCATTTCTTTAGAAAGTTTTGTCTGCAGTGAAGAGAGGGACAAGTGTCCAGCTGAGGTCTTGAGGGCAACGTGAGGAACAGGAGACCTTCAGCTGGGGTGATTCACCTCCACCCCAGAAGGACTCACTCTCATGTCCATTTGGGGATAATTTATGGGGACTCCCACCCCATAACAAGCTGCCTGTCACAGACTCATGGAACCATTCAGGTTGGAAAAGCCCTGTAAGCCCATCGAGTCCCCCCAGCACTGCCACCATGCTCACCACTAACCACGTCCCCAGGTGCCACATCCAGGGATGGGGACTCCACCACTGCCTTGGGCAGCCTGTTCCCACCTGACCACCCTGTCAGTGAAGGATTTTTCCCTGATATCCCAACTACACCTCCCTGGTGCACCTTGAGGCCCTTTCCATCCAGCTTTCTGCTCCTGTGGGCTGGAGCTGTCCTGGATCCCTTCTCCATCATTTCAATCTTCCTGGGCATGAGCGGGTTAACTTCATTTGCTTTGCTGTCAGCAATAACCCCCCCTGCAACCCCAAACAACTCTTCCTATTTATATCCCTGGTTTAATCAGGAAGGCTAGAGCTTCCATAGCTACGTGATTAAAAATTAGGAGACCAGATTCTGTAGTGGTGCCTCATAATAACAACCAATCCTGGGAGCACAGTGGATGAATAATGGATCACGGCTTCTTGCTTTCCCTCCTTTCTTCTTCTCCCCTTTTCATCTTTTCATTCTTCTCCTCCTCCTCTTCCTCCTCTGCCTCCTCTCCCAGGCTGGAGTTGGGGTGGGGAAGAATACATCCATCCTTCATGTTGCAGAAGTTAGAGAGACATCACTGATTCCTCTTCATCAAACCCTCCACCCCAAGCAAATTCCCTGTTAGGGAGCCTGGAGACATCAATAATTCACAGCTACCTGGAGGACTGGGTGATGAAAACCATTTACCTGGGAAGAGATAGCCAGAACCCATCCTCTTCTCATTGCCATAAGCAGCTCCTCAAGGCTGGCTGCTGATCCCATAGGGAGAAATAGGAGCAAAACTGTAAAAACCAAGGATTTCTGGCACAGGCCTGACAAGTGATTCCATGTTTGTTTGCATTATGTTCTCCCCTGTCCCATAATATCCCCTAGTGGACACGCTAGATTGCCTTGCAGGGGAGGTGTTGCTACAGGAATACCAGGGGAAAAAGTCAGGAATGTCAAATATCTCACCATTAAAGTTCCCTCATTAAATTTCAAGATGGTCTTCAGAGAAAGATTTGTGGGTTGATTTTTTCCCCACTCTACACGATGAATTTTCAGTACTTTTTACAAGCAGAGGTCAAATTCAATTAATGGATTCAGTGAAGGGAGAAAAAACTACTGAAAAATGCCAGATTTGGTTTTAAACAGCATAAACTCATCCAATGAACTAAAATAAATAAATCTTAAAAATTAAAATTCATACTTCCTTTATAGTTAAATAACATCAGAATGGAGCAGAATTGTTCCAGTTTTCACATCTCAGTGACAGGCGTTCCAGCTAACCCAAACCACAGATTTTCACTTTCTTGTTCCACTCTTTTAGCCTGAGGAAATAAAAAAAAAAAAAAAAAAAAAGAGAAAAAAAAAAGTACATTTTGGATCCATGAAGAAAAGCTTTTTTTTCCCAGTTCTTGGGTTCCACCCACTGAGCTGAAAAATCCCATTACTCCCAGCACTTGGCAGCCACTGTGCACAGCAGGGAGTGCCCACAGCCCATCTGCAAATCCCAGCCTGGGGCAGGCAGCCACCTCTGGGTTGTTAGGGACCATAATCCCTTCCCAGTTCCCACTCCAGCCCAGCACTGGAGATTTTAAATCCTCCTCAGTCAACCACAAGGCAGGGGCAGCTCAGGAGCAAGGCCAGGCTTGGGGATTTCAGAGAGGGCTTAGGCCAGCTCTGGTTCTGAGGTCTCAGAATCTCTGCTGGTCAGAGTCACTCTGAGATACCTACAAGCTTTTTGTTCCCAGCCCAGCTGTCAAAGAAGGAGTCAGGATTCTTCTGTTCTCATTCTCAAGGCTGTTTATTGTTTCTTATCTATAAAATTCTTTCTCCAACCAGCTGAGGTCTGTCTGGCAGGTTGGGTTGAGGCACACTGGCCACTCTCAGGGCCCTGTTATCTTTTTTATACTAAAAACTATGTGTACAATATTTACCATAACTTTCCAATACCTATCACCTGTGTTAGACAGTGAGCTTCTACCTTAAACCTATCCAAAAGTGCCAGCATCACCCAGAACATGGAGGCCAAGAAGAAGAAGGAGAAAGACTGGACATGCCCAGATTCCTCCATCTTGCCTCCGAACCCCCATCCTAAAAACCCCAAAAATCTATTTTTCACTCTGTGACTAACTAACTATTACTCTACTTAAACTCTCTTGACTTGTAATTCTTCATATAAAGGTTGTGATTTGCTCCGTGGGTCAAAATCAAAGTCACAGGTGTCTTGGGCTCTGTGCCAAGGTGTCTGAGCCCCCTGGGCAGGGGCTGGAGCTATCCAGGACAGCCAGAGGTATGTCCTGGATTTCAACACCGAGGGGGAGTAGCACTGGCTTGGAACAAAACCAGCTCCACTTTGACAGAAAACCAGCAGATTTCACCCAACTGCATCCCCCTTGAAGGATGATGGGGTCAGAGGGCTCTGCCACCCACTTCTGAGCAGGGTGTGAAGGAGCAATTTCCCATTTCTTGAGAGTGGCTTTCATGTGTCCTTCACATTCCTGCTGACCTCCCAGCCCCACATGGGCCTCAGGACAGGTGTGCCCCAGCACATCTGTCTGTGGCAAGAACAGCATTTGGCTTCCCAAAGGTCATGGTTGGGAAGAGCTCAGTGCCTCTGGGCATTGCTTTGGGCTGGAAGGGCTCTCAATGAGGGGGTTGCCAGCAGCTTTCAGCAACAAGGAGGTTCTCTGCTGCTCTCCGGGAATTATGTGAGGCATCCATGGGATTGGGGATGCTGTTAAAGAGCCAGGGAGAGGGAGGGCTGAGCTCGGGTCTCTCAGAGCAGAAATAAAAGTGCATTTGTCTTACTTAGTCAGGAGCTTTTTATCTCTTGATGAAACACCCACCAATGGCCAAACTTTTCATGGTTCACCTCTGGAACAGGCTGGAGTCCTTGTCCCTGGGGGGATTTAAAAGCCATGTGGCACTTGGGGACCTGGTTTAGTGGTGGGCTTGGCAGTGATGGGAGAATGGTTGGACTTGATCTTAAATGTCTTTTCCAACCTAGATAATGCTCTGATTCCATGAGGAGCTGGACAAAGCTCCATCTCCAGCATAGATCCTGGATGGAGCAGACCCATCAGGGTAGCAGAGATAAAAGCTCCTCCCTGCAGGATTAAAGAACAGCCCCTCTCTCCAGCTGGATTTCCCATCTCTTGGCATTCTGGGGTGCCAGGTCCAAGAGCTGGTCCCAAAAGAGAAGACCATGCTCAGATGCCCCTCCTGTGCTTCTGTGTTTCCACCTGTCCCTGTCTCTGCCTTCATTTCCAGCAGAGATGCCCAGGGCTATGAGATACCAGCAGAGCCTGGAGCTGCAGCCTCCCACGGGCTCTCAGGTGCTTTCAAAGGAAGGCTGAGGTCTTAAATGTGTCTGTTCCCCCGTGTTTAGGTCTGCATTCCCAGAGGGAGCTGCTGAGAAGTCTCCCTGTGGCAGGAGGTGACCACAACCTGCTTGTGGGAGTAACAGGGACATCAAAGAGAGCAGGGAGAGCCCCCCATTCCTCCGTGGTCCCTCTGGGACAGAGGCTGCCAAGGGAGCCCTCCTCAAAGGCAGGCACCTGGAGGTCACACCCCTGATGCCCAGAGGTTATTCCACCCTGAATCCTACAGGTCCAAATCCAACTTCCCCTGCCCTTCTACCCCAAAACAGCCTCACCTCCCTCCCACTTCGCAGTCAGAGCAGGGGTCACACCAGTCCTCTCCAAGACCTGTATCTGTGTCCAGCAGCAGCCAGCTGGAGATCCCCAGGGAGGAGGAGAGGAGCAGGCACAGGAAGCAGGGATATTTATTTCAAGCAGGGTTGTTGCTTTCAGGGCTCACCATCTGCAGAGTTTGCAGCTCAGGGACATCCAGGGCTATCAAAACAGGACAACCCCCGACGAGGGGGAGAGAAATGATGCATCTGACTCCATCTTATCAGAAGGCTAATTAATTACTTCATTATACTATATTACACTATATTACATTACATCTAAACTGAATCTGCCAAGCTCTCAACTCAGCTCCACTGCACTCATCTCATGATTGTCCCGACAGTCCTGACACACACACACACACACCTGGCCCTGATGGGCCAAGGAACCAAAACCCCACCACTGTGGGTAAACAATCTCCATATTGCATTCTACTTTGGCACAAACACAGGCACAGCAAATGATAAGAATTGTTTTTCCTTTCTCTGAGGTTCAGAGAGTGTGAAACCCAGAAACTTGCTTGGGAAGAACTGTGCCTTGCTTTTCCCTGTGAAGAGAAATGTGGTGACATCGAGCTTTGAGGATTTAGTAGCCCTTGGTGGATTTATCTAGCACAGACCTGATCCCTCATATTCCTGCAAAGCTTGCAGCCACCTGGCCCAAGTCTCCAGCTGTTGCTGCTGGAGGTCAAATCTGAGGCATGAGAGCAGCAAAAGGCAGGTGGCTCTACCTGGGAACAGGGGATGGCACTGCCATGGCCATCCCAAACCAGCTGCAGAGTCCGAGAGGTCACTGCCAGCCCTGGCAGCTCAGTTCCCACAGATGACTCCAGCAAGGTGAGGCTCATGCTTCTAATGACATTGTCTCCTCTGTGCTGTTTCATTGCAGTTCCTCCAGATGACCCTGTCATTTTGGGGGGCCCCATCATCAGCCTGAGAGCAGGAGACCCCCTGAACCTGACCTGCCACGCAGACAATGCCAAGCCAGCAGCCTCCATCATCTGGATGAGGAGGGGAGAAGTCATCAACGGAGCCACCTATTCCAAGGTGAGGCAGGATGGGGCTGGGACAAAGCCTGTGCTACTGAAAGGGGTCCCAGGCCTGACACTTCACACAATCCCAAACATTTGGGGCAGCATCCTCAGCTCTGCAAGCTCAGACTCTCACCCTGCATCCCTTCCCATTGGGGAGCCTGGGAGGAAAACAGTCAGCAGGACGCAGGTGAGAAGCCACAAACTGTCACCAAAACGGGCTCTGCTCTGAATTTGGCTTTTTGTACCTTCTCACAGATTGTCATCACTTGGTGTGGCCCCTTCTCCCCCGTTAATCCCAGCTGGGTGTGGTGTTAATGTTGTGTACAGCAACACTGACCCAGCCCAGGTTCTGGTTCTGCAGCAAAACCTCTGCATCAAAGGGGTGGTTGCAGTGACATGTGTCCCCTCCTCCAACTACAGTTTTTCCATGAAAAATTGTCAGGGTTCTTGACATTTTTTCATTTAGACAGAAAGTCTTTATTGGGTCATGAAGGAAATAATCAAAGAGCAATCAGCAGCACACTGGGAATGGGACCCCAAATGTTCTCCTGTTTATGGGCTCCTGATGGCTGGTGAGTGTGAAAGATTCAGTAACACTTGACAGTTTTAATGAAATTTTCTAAACAGCAAAATTCAAAACCTAAAATGGGTCAGTTTGCAGCCAAAACTTCAAAGTGGGCAGTCAGAGCCATTCCTCGAGCTCCCAAAGATCTTTAATAAACATTTCATCCTCGGCCGCCACTGTGCAGCCTCCATCCAGCCTCATTCCAGCAATATCCTGATTTGCTGGGGAAAGCACAGGAGGCAGAACACTCTCCCTGCCTCCTCTACCTCCTCCTCCTCCTTGCTGGATATTGCTGCAGCCAGGGGTGAGCAGGGGAACCTGCCCCATGTCCCTGCCTGCCAGGCGAGAGGCAGCACTAATTAGAGCCAGGGAGAACTGACCCCTCTCTCTCTCTCTCAAATGGAGTGGAATTAATTAAAATCCAGGCCACTGACGTGCAACTGTTCACAGCTTACAACCCCCACCCCCTCAGGCTGTCAGGCCCTGAGGAGACAAATTTTGAGCCCTCTCCCTTTCAGACCCACAAGTAGTGGGGAGGAGAAAAGGGGAAATGCCCATCTTTAAAATATTTCCAACAAAACACCCTTCCAAAGCACAGTTTTCCAGGCTGCAGATCCATCTCCCACAGCACAGAGATCTCCATGGCATTTTAAGCAGTTGGCAGGGATGGGCTGGGAGGGGATGCCTGTTCTGCTTGGGGGGAGGCATCCTTCCCTCCTCCTGGAGTCAGGAAAACCTCTGTTTCTGAGGCTGAACCTCATTTTCTCCTGACTTACTGAAGGTTTCCATGAGGCCCTTCCACATTAAAAAAGAAAATCAGCCTTTAGAAAAACTAGCAGACAATTTTAGACATCTTTTGAGTGGGAAGTTTGGATTTTTGGGATCTTGGAAATGTTTCCCTTTTGAAGCTCCCTTTAAAATAGTTCCTCAGTTTGCCTCTTTCTGCTTTTTCAAGAGAACTGAAACCCACCCCAGCTTTTCTTTGATCCTGATATTCCAGCTAACCAAAAAAGAAGTCCTGTTTGGGTTACTGACTGCCTGAAACCATTCACACTGAGTGATAATTTCTTTGTTACTCTGAATTTCCAGTCCACCAAATGATCCATATGCAGCCCCCTGCAATCCCAGCCAGGCATCACAGAAGAGCCACAGCTGACTGAAATCCCCCTGATCCCTATTGAAGGGGACAGGGAACATTACAAGATCCTGCAGGATTTGGAGGTTAATCTCAAATAGGGGAAATTTTACGCAGACTTAGGGTTCACCTCAACCCCAGCACCAAAAGTGGGGTGTTGTTCCCCAAGGGAAGAGCAGACAGGGTGACAATAAAGCAAGGACAGGGCAGCATCCTGTAGTTGTGTGCAGAGGTGGGAATGGAGCTGGGGAAGGGGCTGGAGGACCACAAGTGTCTGAGAGGCTCAGCCTGGAGAAAAAGAGGCTCAGGGGGAACCTTCTTGCTCCCAGGGAACAGGAACAGGAGGTGAGGAAATGGCCTCAAATTGTGCCAGGGGATGTTTAGATTGGATATTGATAAAATTTCTTTACTGAAAAGGTATTCAGCCATTGGAATAGGCTCTCAGCATGGTGGTGGATTCCCCATCCCTGTGGATGTGGTGGAGAGGGATGTGGTTTAGTGGGTCAGGGCTGTCAGTGCTGGGTAGATGGATAGACTCTATCTTAGAGGGCTTTTCCAACCCTCACGACTCTGGGATTCTGGGCTGATTGTGGTAACAATTTCTCAGCATCCTTCCTTGTCTCATGTGCTTGAGAGGCACAAACCTGTGTGCATGAAGGCTGTGCCACCATGACCCAGGGAAAGCATTAGTCTTGGAATCAAAGAATCATTTAGGTCGGAAAAGCCCTCCAAAATCAAGTCCAACCATTCCCCCAGCACTGCCAAGGCCACCACTAAACCATGTCCCCAAGTGCCACGTGCACTCATCTTGCTGACATCTGTTTATCTCCCAGGAAAGCCCTGTCTTACACTGTGAGGAACAAACTTGAAGGATAAAGATTTAGGAAGAAAAACTGCCTGGCAGGGTCCAAAATCCACTGTGGATAAACCAGAGAGAGGTCAGAGGTTGGAGAATAATTCAAAGACTGAAAACCACACAACATCTTGAGAGCTCTGAGGGCTCAGCTTATCAAAGTCAGGGTTACAGGGTGATGTGACCTCCTGTAAGAACATGCAGGAGGATTAGGGGATGGTAAGGAAGCACTCCCAGGCTCCTGTGCTCCCAAAAGAGGCACAGCAGGGCACCACAGCTGGAGTCAGATAAATCAAGGGAAGAAGCACGGTGCCAAGGCTGACCAGGCAGAGCTGGTAACCACCTGATTTGGTTTGAACAGACAGGTGTATGCTAAGGAAGGCAGGAGCCTCCCCTGAAATGGAAAATGTAAACCCCCTCCCTCTGAATTGTTATAATTTTGAAATTAAGGGGCTCTCAGGCAAAAATATGGGAATAAGAATAACAGCTCTTTATTAGGAAAAAATAATAAAATACAAATGCAGTAATACAAAACACCACTGCCAGAGTAAGAGCAGGCCCTGTCCCCTGTGTCAGGGTGGTGGCACAGTCCCATCCCAGGGTGGCTCAGGGTGGTGGCACAGTCCCATCCCAGGGGGGCTCAGGGTGGTGGCACAGCCCCATCCCAGGGGGGCTCAGGGTGGTGGCACAGTCCCATCCCAGGGGGGCTCAGGGTGGTGGCACAGTCCCATCCCAGGGGGGCTCAGGGTGGTGGCACAGTCCCACCCCAGGGGGGCTCAGGGTGGTGGCACAGTCCCATCCCAGGGGGGCTCAGCCCTCCTGCAGTGCCAGCTGTGGTTCTGCTGGAGCAGGGATCCTGCACAAGGGGGGAGTTTTCCTCTGGAGCTCCAGGGCTGCTGGAGATGGGCCTGCTCTCCCTCTGGGAATGCAGGGCAGGAGAAAACTGCTGCTCTGGGAATGCAGTGGGCAAAGGCTGCTGGGCTGTTCCCAGCACCTCAGATTGGATCCAGGTAGGAATGCTTGGCTCCTCCCCTGGGCGGAGCATCTCCCCATGGGATGGTGGAATTTGATCAGCCCTGCAGGGACACTCACTGGCCATGGACAGAAGGTAATTAATAATGAGTGGCCCATGAACAGCAGAGACCTCGTGGAGGGAGGACTGGCTGGGGGAGAGATAAAGAAAACTGCCTCAAGAGCAGCAGAGAACAGCCCCAGCTCTGACAGATGGCAATAGAATACACAGCCCCATTTCCAGCCTAAGACACCACCAGGGTTTGGATCTCTGGCTCCCATCAGTGAACACCTGAGAGGTGATGATTTACCATGGGCTGGGCCAGACCACAGCACAGCAGCCAAGGATCCATGGCCAGGGTCTGTCTGTGCTGCTGGCAGCTGGCATCACCTCATGGCTGTGGGAAGTGCCCAGGCAGCTTTGTGCGCTCACCTGGCAGAAGATGACAGCAGGGTCACAAAGCCATTTGCCTCTGGCTCCCTCTTTGCTGGGATGGTGAGTGAGGTGTCTCACTGGAGCTTTCCTCCCTAGGCACAGCAGGGCTGCAGGGAAGCAGATGGGAGTTAAGAGCCCAGTTCCCAGGGAAATGCAGTGAAATTTGTCTTTGTTATTCCCCCTGAGGCTTTTGGCAGATTCCAGCCAGAGGAATTGTTATTGCAGGAAGCTGCTTGGCTGAGAAGCTCTTATTGAGCCTGGGGATGGGGAAAGGGCCCCTCTCCAGCAGGAAAGTCCTTTCTGTCAGATTAGACCCTTGTCTGACCCAGAGATGGGGCAACTGAGAGGCATTTTAAAAACTTTTTATTCCATTTTCAGTCTCATGTGAAAGGTGAAACAATACAAATGTTATAATTCACGCCACTAAAATTAGAAGCTGACTATTTCCTAATTACAAAACACTATAAGCGTTTCTTGGCCTATCAGCTTTAACCACACCATCCTGTAAATGCCATAGGCATATCATCTAACATTACCCCTCATGGGTCCCACTACAATGCATCTTTCATAGTTCCATTTCTCCAAAGTACCTAGTCTCATTTGCAAGGCCACTCTTCGAAACTTGTTTCTAGTTCCGTATCTCTCTCAAAAATGTTTGTCTTAGTCCATGGCATTTCTAAGTCAACATTTTTTATCTCAAGGTTTGCATACAAATGCACGCTATGTGAGCCTTCTGTCAGGCTTTGAGAGTTTGCTACAAATTCATTTCCAGCACTTTCCTCATCCCTGTTTCCCCCAGCAGACACTCCTCCGTGACGGCAAGAGGGAGAGCATCATGAGCACCCTGTTCATCGCCCCGTCCGACATCGAGAACGGGGAGAGCATCGTGTGCCGTGCCACCAACAAAGCCATTCCCAGCGGGAAGGAGACTTCTGTCACCATTGACATCCAGCGTGAGTACACAGCGGGCTGAGCCACCTCTGCCTGCTGGGACACCCCGGCCTCTCTGCCCTCTCCAGCCAGGGCTCTGACTCCAGGCAGGAGCAGCATGCTGTGACTGGGGGGTTCTCTTTACTGGGATACTGGATGTCTTGGTTTGGAAAGACAGGTGCCTGCTAAGGAAGGCAGGAGCCTCCCCTGAAATGGAGAATGTAAACCCCTCCCTCTGAATTGCTATAAATTTTAAATTAAGGGGCTCTCAGGCAAAAAATATGGGAGCAGGAAATAACAGTTCTTTAACAGGGAAGAAAATAAAAAGATAAAATAAACACTGCAGTAACTAAACCAACACTGACAGAGCCAGAGCACAGCCTGACACCCTGTGGGTCAGGGTGCTGGCAGCAGTCCCATTGGAATTGTGGCTCAGCCCTCCTGCAGTGCCAGGGGTGGTTCTGCTGGAGCAGGGATCCTGGAGAAGGGTGCAGTCTTCCTCTGGAGATCCAGGGGAAGAGGCAGCTGCTGTTCCTCTGGGAAATCCAGTGGAGAAGCTGTGCTGGTGTTCCAGAATCTCCAGATTATATCCAGGTAGGAATGCTTGGCCCCTCCCTCTGGGCTCACATCTCCCAGTGGGATGCTGTAGTTCTTATCAGCCATGCAGGGACATTCAATAACCTGTTATCAGCAGATGTCCCCCTGGAGGGAGGAGTGATTGTGGAAGAGATAAGGAAAAACTGCCCACTGAACAGAAGACAACTGCCATACAGATGGCAAATAGAATACATCTGGCCTTGCAATCTGGAACAGTGGAATATCACAGAGTGAAGTCACAGCCAGGAGATTTCATGACCCCTGAGCTCCCTGAGGAACACCCACACTACAGAGATATCCTGCTTCCCAGTGTCCATGGATCTGAACAAAGCAGCACCAGCTGCCATGCTCTGGGTGGCCCCACTGTGCCCTGACCCAGGCCCTCAGGGGTCTTTGGAGCAGGGATGGATCCCAAAGGGTTTTGGGTGAGCAAGCAACACCCCTGGGCACGGCCACTAGCAGAGATAATCCCCATTAGGATTTCTGGTGCAGAATCCATGTTTCCAGACTTACAGGCAGTTCAGTGATATGTTTTTTTGTGAGACACCTGATCAGGACAGTGTCCCTCCCATGACACAAAGCCAGCACCAGTCACCACCTCAGGGGACAGGGCTGTGGTCAGAGCTGTACCATTCACCCTGTGCTGTAAATCCACAGAGCAAAATCTGCCATCTTCCAAAATTCACATTTCACAGGTCTCTTCCCTCCTCCTCTGTAGCAGCCATTGCTCTTGGGCTCCTCCCAACCCCTTCCAGCCACGCTCCATTCACACACCCAGTTCCTGCAGCTGTATTTACCCACGACTTGCAAAAGCAGGATGTTCAATATTAGCATGCCAGCTGCTTCCCAGAGACCAATTAAAACTGGCAAACTCAACTGAACAAACTCAAGCACAGCAGAAAATTCACCATTTAAGACTTCCAGCTTTTGCTGCCGGAAGATTACCAGGCTCTTGGGTTGCTGCCTGCATGTCCTGACAGAACTGGGCAGATAAAATGAGATAATAGCTTGGGTTATTTCACAGCCAGCAAACAGCTACAATAGCTGGAGACACACTCACACAAACAACGTGGAGCAGAGACATCATTACACCAGGGCAGTACAGTGTGGGCTGGAGACGTGAGCTGAATCCCTGAGCCACATGGAATCTGCTTGGGAAAGAGAAAAACCCAATAAAGAACACCAATTTCCACTCTGAGCTATTAAATTCTCCATGCTGTGAATATAATAACAGTAATATTCTACCCAGCTATTAAAAGTATGTTGTTCTTAATGGTGGCTAATGAGGATATCAGTTTTCCAAAGCTGGATGGGTGATGGGATAGAAGAATACTGAGATGGATTAACCAAGCTGAGATGGGATGGATTTTGACCTGGATGCAAAAGCCTGCTCTAGCTGCATCTAGTAACAGAATCATGGAATTGTTAAGGTTGGAAAAGACCTCCAAGATCATCAAGTGCAACTATTAACCCAGCTTTAGTTCATGAGGTCTCACTCCCAGCCTCGTAGACAACCAGCTGCATTCACTTTGCAAAGAGCTAAAGGTGCTTTTCCTAAGCAAAAAGTATCTGGACCACTTATTTTTCCCTAGGGAATTATTCTGGGAAGTCCTGCTTGTGGGTCTTCTTACAATATCTAGCGGAGAAGCAGCACCTCAGGGAGAGAAAGAAGTGGTTTCTGGAGGAATAAGGAAAAGCAGGCAGCTGCTGTTGGCTGGGAAGCTCTTCCCAGCCTAGCATGAGCTGCAGCATCCCCCTGGACCCTGCACTCTCCACCTCCAGCAGTACAGGTTGAATTCACACCATAGCAAACATCACCCAGCTGCGTGGTTTGAGAGGTGGCCTTGCAAAAAAATCCCAGGGAACCAAAAATAATCCTTCCCAGGAAGCAGAAGCCTGGTAAATCACTCCTACAGCTTTCTTTCATTTTCTTCTGCAACTCAAAAGAACATCAGCAATGCTCCCAGGCAGCAGAGAGACACCAGGATGGAGGTTATCCCCAGGAAGGGTGTGTGCGTGGTAGGAGAGATTATCCTCTTTCAGCTGATGGAAAACTGAAGTTGGGGTCCCATCAATCTCATGCCTGACCATGACAGCAGCAATGAAAGAGCTGAGTCATAAAACCCTCCCCTCCCAAATATATAAAAAAGGGGGGTTGGTGGAAGGAGCTGGAAAAAACCCCAGTGCAGGCTCTGTAATGGAAACACTAAGCAGCTCCAGCTGGAACATCTGTTCAATGTGATTTCTGTTCCACCAGCCACATCAAAGTCAGCCTCCTGTGAGTTATGCGCTGAACATCACAAGTGGGATTAAAATCATGTTTAATAGTTTGATATGCCATAAACTATTTATACTGCAGGAGCCCAGTGGCTCCATGGCAATGCACACCCAGTGTGCTGGGATGGGGAGGAGCAGGGTTATTGCTTATCCAAAGCCATTGCTCCAAGCCCCTGCACACACATGTGCAGTTGCTCCTTTTTACACCTTTTTTTGTCATGGCAAGAAGAGATTTGGCTGCATCTGTATGTTTTTGCAGGAGGTGGGAGGAGGAGAAGGAAAGTGGAGGGTGATGAGGGGTGATATCACTGTGCTGGAGGGTCTCCTGCTGGGTTTATCCTTGGAGCTTTGCAGTGTTTGATTCCCTTTTGTGCTTCCCACTGGGGAGTGGAAAGCCCAGGGCTGGAGTGGCACTTTAGCCTTGGTGAAGAGGTTGGGAAGGGTTTGTCCACAGGGGAGGGGAGCACAGAGAGGGATCTGCACCTGGCAGGGCACGTGCCAGCACAGTGCCTGCAGCCCACGGAGCTCAGCCTGCAGCCATTCCTGAGGTGCTGAGTGCGAGCAGTGGGGGCTGAGAGGTTTGCCAAGGTGTGTCCCGGGCTGCAGGGCTGCTGAGGAGTGATGCTGGTCCTGGTGCCTGTCCCGGTGCCCGTCCCCGCAGCACCTGTACCAGCACTCACACCCTCTCCTCCCGCCACCTGTGGGCTGGCTCTATCTCATTACATCATTCAAATTCATTACAAGAAGCCAGGCAGGAATTATAATTGCAACTGAGTGGAATTACATCCTGATGAGTTACAATTTGTGTCTTTTTTCCCTTTAAATGCCCCGAAACACAGTGGCACAGGCAACCCACGCTATCCGCAGCACCCACAATACTCGAAAGCCCAATCCCATTTCTGAAAGGAGAGATCAAAGACTTTAATTCATTTCCTTTGCTTTTTTTTTTTTTTTTGGTCTTTTTAATTTTTTTTTTATTATTATTTTGAGTGCAGGAGGGAGCCGGGCTCATTTTAATACAAAGAGGTTCCTCTCTGTAAATCGTAGGCACAGCTCCTAACCCATCAAACAATGGGGAAGCTACTAAAGAGAAGTGTGATTCATACTTAACAAAAGAAGGTGATTAGCTGTTGTTGTCTAACAATAGGGAAGTGTCAGGATGCCTGGGAATGAATTAGGAGCCCGCTATACATCTCTGGGCTGCTGTGTCAGGGAAGCTCATTTATATTCCCAACTGCGCCCATCTTTATTGTCATTTGAATTGCACATTTTAAAATGAAATTAGGGTAAATTGAAAATACCTATAATTTCCCCGTCATAATTTCCCATCAGGAAGGCAGGTGGCTTTGCTCACAACAAAGCCAGCCTCCGGCGGGGTAAATACCCCGGGGCGGAGAAGGAGGAGGCTCTGGAGCGCTGCCGGGACTCCGCCTTTCTTTCTCTCCCCTCCCGCCCAGCCAAGGTCACTGCCGAGGCCACCTCCGACCCTCCGCTGCTGTCCCCGAGCTGACCTGGCCCCTCGCAGGGCTGGAATAACCCAGCCTTGCTGTGCAGGCAGTTCCCACAGCAGTTTGCTCAGCTGGAGCCCGGAGCAAAGGCAAAGGCACCGAGCGGGTCCCTGCAGCAGGACCTGACCTGGGCGTGCTGGAGGGAGAGGCCAGCCGGGAAACCTCCATCCCTGGAGAGCCAAGGACACCCCTTGGGCTTGGCTGGAGCCATGACTCCACAGCATCCCCACGGGACCTCGAGCCCTGGGGTGTCCAGTGGTGACCCCACACCCAGCCCAGGGTGCCGGGCTGCCCCAGCACACCTGAGGCCAAGGGAGGTGCCCTGGACCAGGGGTACCACCCAGCTTCTCTGCCCCTGCCCTGTCACCTGCAGCCTTTCCCCGTTTTCCAGCTGGAAAGGGCTTTGCTGGAGCAGTTGGAAGAGGAGAGGGGCAGCAGAGAAAGTTGAACGTGTAACATGTCCTGTTTTAGGATGTTTTTCATGTGTGCAGCAGACTCCCACCTCAAGGCAGGAGAGCCCCTCAGCTGGGTCAGTGAGCCCCAAGTCCCTCTGCCATGGGACAGCTGGTTCTCCAGGCACCAAAAAAAAAACCCCACAAGGCCATTTCTTTCTGCTTTTTGCCCTCAAATAAGGTCCCATGCTTAAAACCTAAAGCTGAAGAACTCAGTCATCAAGAAAAATTAAAACAACTCTTGGATATTCTTCATCTGAACATTTCACCCATTTCCTGCTTGCTTTATCGGTTCTTTCCTAAATTTTATTTGCTGCTAAAGCATTTAGATGCTTTTCATGTGAAAAGGAGGAGAGAAACTGAGGAGCAGTTGGAAGACTGGAGCAGCCTGTGACACCAGTAAGGCCTTGGCAGAGATGATTAGGCTGATGAAAGAGCAGAAATGCCACTTTAAAGTTAGAGAATAGACAAAAAATCATTGTTATACAGCGAGATATTAAACTGGAGTGTCTCAAAGCAGGCGAGTTTATGTCCTTAAATGAGAATCAGAGCCAGCAGTCACATTTTCCAAGTGAAATGTTACATCAAATGGTGTCTGTGGCTCTTCTTCCTGTCTTATTTGCTGAAGCCCTTCAAGAGAAGAGCAGCGTTCGTGGCATCAGCTTGTCTGACAAACCTTATATGGCTTTAAACTGAAAAATGGCTTCCCACTGCCAGAGGACAGGGTTAGATGAGATCTCAGTAAAAAATTCTCCCCTGAGAGGGTGATGAGGCCCTGGAAAAGGTTTTCCAGAGAAGCTGGAAGTGTTCAAGGCCAGGTTGGGCAGGACTTGAAGCACCTCGGTCCAGAGGAAGGTGTCCCTGCCCATGGTAGGGGGTGGAACTGGGTGATCTTTGAGGTCCCTTCCAAGCCAAGCCATTCTGGGATTCTGTGATATCACAGCTCTTTTGCCAGGCTTTCTGGCAGCCAAGTTTTGGTTTGTAGCCTGAGAAGCTGGCAGGCAGCAGGCAGGGGATGCCTCAGCTGTCCTGGCTTGCTCATGGGCTGTCTCTCTTTGCAGACCCACCCCTGGTGAACCTGTCCGTGGAGCCGCAGCCGGTGCTGGAGGACAACACTGTGAAGTTCCACTGCTCTGCCAAGGCCAACCCTGCTGTCACCCAGTACAGGTGAGGTGGCACTCCTGGCACCCCTGGCACCTCAGTCCAGCCCTCTGCTGAGAGCATCTCGCCTTCCCCTCCAGGTGACCCAGAAGAGCTCAGCACCTCTGGCTGTGGTATTTTGACGGCCCTTCCAGCTCCTCCTGTGTTTCTCACTGCTTGGTGCTCACTGTGGCTCATCCCCACAGCCTCTGCTACCCCTGTATGCAATGGCTGGAGCCAGCCCCCCTCTCTGCTGTGGCAGGGTCCTTGTCCCCACTCTGGTGGCTCCCTGGTGCCACTCTGGCCTCGATGGTGCTGTTGCACATTGAGAGGCTCCTCTTCTGCCACTCACCAGGTGTCTGCCACATTCTACAGCTTCTTGATCAGGGATTCATGGGCACCTGGAGTGGATTAAGGAGCCTGGCACTGAGCTGGCAGAGCCATCTATTTGGGGACATCATGAGCGATGCACGCTGAGTGAAAAGTCTATTATGGGAGAATTCCTCTCCTTTTTTTGCACACTCTTTTATGATTTGAACAAAGCAGCTCTGTCGCCATCTCCGTGTAACCCTTAAGCAACCACCATCAGCCTCTCTGTGCCCAACATGGTGGAGCTGAGCTTGGGAGGGGCCAGAGCAGAGGTGCAGGTGCCAGAGATGTGAGGGGACACAGGGGATAGGATCTCCTTGAGTGGGACATTCTCCCTGAGTGGGTGGGGTCATCTCTGCTAGCCACAGTCTGCAGTGCCCCTGCACTGGCCACGGTGAGCTCAGAGCAGGGCACAGGTGCTTGAGGAGATTTGGAGCAGCAGGAAATGCATCACTTGTTGCTGAGGGAGGTCTGGTGTGCAGGCAGTGCACAGGGTCCCTGCCAGCCACAGGCCTCCCTGGGCCCTCTCTTCTCTCTGGTGAACAGGGAAAGAATCTGAAGGAACAGCTGGAGCTGTGCCCGGGGAGGGTTAGGTTGGATTTCAGGAAGAGGTTCTGCCCCCAGAGGGTGCTGGCACTGCCCAGGCTCCCCAGGGAATGGGCACAGCCCCGAGGCTGCCAGAGCTCCAGGAGGGTTTGGACAGCGCTGCCAGGGATGCCCGGGGGGGATTGTTGGGGGGTCTGGGCAGGGACTGTGCTGGACTCGATGACCCTTGTGGGTGCATCCCCACTCAGGAGATTCTGTGACTCTGTGAGTGCACACCCAGGGATTGATGGGCAGGAGAGCAGATGCTCTGCACTGAGCAGAGTCACTGCCATGGGGCCTTGGCTTTGGGTGTGAGGTTTCCTAGATTAGAAAACACCCCTCCTATCACAGTTTTTTTTGTCTAAGCAGACAAATATGGGTCTGGGAAGTGGGGCAGGCTGTCAGCACACTTTGGGAGAAAAGAGCTTTGTGTAACAGGTACAGCACTGTCCTGCCTCATCCATCAGTCACTCACCCCTCCTGCCTAGAAGGCCTGAGCATGCACACACAGGCTCACCATCCATTCTGGCTCTGCAGAACCATCCATGGATAAAAACAGAGGAGGCACCTCCGGGGACAGGTTACCATGACCCTCCTCCTGTTAGGCTTGTACAGCTTAATTAGTACAATCAAGTTTCTGGGTAGGAACTATCCCTTCCAGCTGGATAACAGCACAACAAAGCAGTAATTGTGTTCCTGGTTACACAGAAGAGTTATTAATTCAAGAAGTCAATTAATGTCAAAGATACAAATAGCCCTGGTTTCATATTTACAGCTGGAAGGAAAACAAAGTGCATGGCAGGCTGGGTGAAGGACCCACGTGGTTCTTAGCCCAGGACTGATTCTGGTACAGTCCAAGGCAATACAACCATCTCTGGTCAAGGAACCAGACAGTGGCAAGACCCTGGCAAACCTTCTGCTCCATCAGCCTGATTCACAACAAAGGAATCTTCCACATCATCCCTGAACCTAGCTGGGCTGATCCCTTGTGCCATGGAGCAGCCTGGAAGGCTCCAGTCAAGGGTTTCCACTTCCTTGGACAGGGATTTTGGACAAGGGAGAATGGATTCCCACTGCCAGAGGGCAGGGATGGATGGGATATTGGGAAGGAATTCTTCTCTGTGAGGGTGGGCAGGCCCTGGCACAGGGTGCCCAGAGCAGCTGTGGCTGCCCCTGGATCCCTGGCAGTGCCCAAGGCCAGGTTGGATGAGGCTTGGAGCAGCCTGGGACAGTGGAAGGTGTCCCTGCCCATGGCTCAGGGTGGAGCAAAAAGAACATTAAGGTCCCTTCCTGCCCAAACCATTTTGGCATGCTGTGATTTCTCTCGGCTGTTTCTACCCTTGGGATCCATGCCCAAGCCAAGCTGAGTTGCTTTTCTCCACCAAGCAGAGGTGGATCCAACACTCCTCTCCCATCTTTGCTGCCATCTTGGTAGCACAGGTTTTTGCTGTCCCCTCTGGCTGCACGTGCCACCCTCTGCCCTCTTCCTCCCTTCTCACACATCCTGAGGCCACAGGTCTTGTCACCCTTCCTGTCCCCTGAGCCTCCATGATTCCACTTTGCTGCAAATGGCTTTGGAATTAATTTCAGGATGGATTCTACTATTAAAAATAATTGCATGTTTTTTCAGACTATGCTTTCCCATAAAAAGGGTTTGGGACAGGAAAAAAAAGGCATGACAAATTCAATCACTTTGGATTTTTCATTTCTTGAGCTCCCTTAGCATGTAAACTTCACACGAGGCTTTTTCCCTACCACTGTGACAAGCAAACAGGACTCAGCAGTGCTCGCTGGGGCTTCCTTCTGCTTAAAGGCTCTGATTGATGGAGGGGGGATTTGTTTCCCTTCCATAAGATCCCAAAGCTCTTCACTATGTAAAAGTGGCAGATGTTCCAGCATTTAAGCTTGGAGCCCTTTGGAGTGGGACATCCAAGCAAGGAGCTCCCTGCACCTTGACACTGGCCAGGAGAGAAGGATGGGAACTGTAAAGCCCGAGGCCTGAGACATCTGGAGGTTTGAGAAGGCAGAACATGAGCTTGGTGCCATCCCCAGGCTCACTCAGGACCCCACCACTGGTGAAAATGAGCTTAATTCTGCCTTAAAAAAACAATAGGAAGTGTGATTTTTTTTTTTTTTTTCTCCTTGGGCAAGACCACTCTAATATATCTCCTATGGCTTCCCTCATGCTTGGACAGAGATCTTCAGACAATATTTATTTTTAATTCCCCCCCCCCAATATGTTTGTCAGTAAATAACTCTGAACACGAAGAATGTTTAAACAACCTAAATCCCCTTTTGTGGCCATAAATCCACAGCCAGCTTTGCAGGGCCATCCCTGCCACCAGCACACCAGCAATCTTCACCTTGGTGGAGTTTTTGAGGAGCCATAGGTTTTGCATTGGGTTTGCATCCTGGGTTTTCTTCCTGGGAAAAGCACATGAGGTCAAGTATCTCACCCACAGATGTTTCCCTGGAATCCATGCACTGGACTCTCTGTTAGGATGAAGCCACTAAAACACCTCCATGGACCTGCTGACCCAAGATTTTAAGCCCAGACCTCCTATTCTCTTAGCTAGGAGGGCAAGGGAAAAGAAACAAAATTCAACACAATTTCCCAAGAGATGAAAAGGCCCCTCTGCCCCTGTAGAGAACACAGTTTTGATTAAATTGAGCTGCTTTTTCCTTAGGAAGTTTTCTTCATGCCTGCTTGTATAATCACACACAGGTCGATTTTAATGCAAGAAAAACTTGGTTGGAAAAGAGACCTTGGAGCAATCGACTCCCAGAGCCAGAGTGGAAAGTTACAGCCTGCACCTTGTCTTCTCTTCTGAAGGCAGAGGGTTAATGGCATTTTCTCAAAACTGACAGATTTTCACAAAATCTTTGGCCTCAGTGGCATTTTCTAAGCAAGAATCCCTCTTCTTTAAAACCTGCTGGCATCTTATGATGTTGGGAGGCAGGCAGGGCTGGGGCAGGCTGGCCTAGGCTGGAGGCACAGCTCCTCTGCTCCTTTCCTGGCTGAGGAGGCTGGAGCTGAAATGCCAGCCCTGCCCTCGCTGGCAGCAGCCTGAGCAGGAGCAGCATTTCCCCAGGGAGGTTTGTGTGCCCACGATGTCACTGGGCTGTCACTCACTTGTGGACACAGGACAGGCCAGTGTCACCAAAGGCAAGGGAAGGGCAGAGGCTGGTGAGGTATCACAGTGATCCTGAGCAGAGGGTTCTGGCACAGGGGTGAATTAACCCTCTGGCAGCAGGGGTTTGCTCTTTGGTTTTCCCTCCTTCCACATACAGCAAGCTTTGCACTGACACATCCTACAGCTTCTGTAGGTTCTTAAACCCCATCTGGCTGGGTTTATCCCACCTCTGCCAGGTTCCCTTTGGAGCTGAAGGGCAGTTCAGCCCACCAAAAACCTCCTTGGGTGTTGCCAGTGCAGCATCCTCCACTTGGAAAAGGCTCAAGGGGACCTGGGCTCCTCGGCAGCGCTTCCCTGGATGTGTCCCCATGTGCTTTAGCACCACAGTCATGAGGCTGGAAGCCCAAAGAGGCTCCCTGGTGTCCCAAGGGTGGCAGGACACCACATCAACCTTTGCTCTCCCCTCTCTTGGGCCACTGCCAGCCCCTGCCAGCCCGTTTGCTGGCAGAGCATCCCAGTGCCAGCTAATGGCTTCAGCACACATCCTGCCTCAACACCCCCTCCCACGCGCCTCTGCAGCTTCCTGGGTGGGTCTGGGATGGGGAGGGGGAGTTGGGGAATTTACTGGCTTTCTTTTGCTGCAAGCAAACGGGCAGGAAAGGGAAAGGGAGAGTAATTAGCTGTCGCCGTTGTTCTGCTACCTGCGATGGCGGGTAAAATTAATGGGAAGCAACAGAAGTCAGGGCGACGTGAACCGACTCCCAACCAGGCCTCCTCTTTGCTCCCTTCAGATCTCTCTATTTGCCAATCTTCTCGTGGCTTTTGATGTCTGTTGTGTGTCTGTGGGGTGTTTTTTTGCTCTTATTATTTATCACTCACAGTAAGAAAGAGAATCTTTAAAGTGGCAGAAGAAAATGGGAAGGTTTAATATTGCAGGAGGCAGAGTCCCTGAGCATTTCGGGCTCCTGAGCTGATGATTATTTTTGTGGAGCAATGGGGAGCTGGTGCAGGCAGGGCAGTGATACAAATCTCATTCTGAGCATCCACACAGAGCTCTCGCCCCCAGGGCTGGCAGAGACCTTTGCAAATAATGTTATCTTTGGTGGCAGAGGGAGACTTGTGCAGCCACCTTCCAGCACCAGCTGCAGTTCTGGGGACCACTGCACTTCCAAAGAAAGGTGTGGGACTGACAGACAGACACACAGACATAGCTGAGAAGAGGGAGACATCCCTCCCAGCTGCTGCAAGGTGTTGAGCACGGCAGCTGTGAGCAGCGCACAGCTGGCTCTTCATAGCTGAGGCATGTTGCAGAAGTCCAGCAGGTGCTGCAGCAGGAGCAGAGGTCAGGAGGAGTCAGGGGACATTTATTTGCCAGCCTCTCAAGGGATGGTTCTTCCACTACTTCCCATCCCACGGCCAGACAGGGATCACAGCAAGTGCAGTCCAAGCAAGTTCCACCCACCCCTGCTGGGCTGAAGCCCAGGCTGCTGCCTGAATCACAGCTCTGTGAGTGGCAGCTGCAGCTCAGGGCTGGAGCCCCACCGTCCCCCTGGTCCTGCTGAGCCACCCCACAGCATGCCCTGTCCTCACCTCCACGTGCTTCCCCCTGAGCACTGGTTGTTTGTTGGCTCAGTAAGGCAGGAAAGCCCTTGCTCAGTAAATACTGTTACATCTCTGAACAGCAGCTCACCGTCGCTCATTAAATATTAATCCAAACTCAACTGCTTCTTAATGAGGTTTTCTCTGAAGGCATTGGGGCTGGAACACACCTGGTGGGAGGCAGTCCTGGCTTCCCCCTGGCTCTACCCAGGGAAAACAAAGGGACAACAACAGGGAAAAGCTCCCTGGTCCGGTTCCTCTACCCTTCTCCACAGGATAGGCTTTTCCCACCCAGCTTTAGGAAAACAAGTGAACAGCCCAACTGCTTTTGGTGTCTCCAAGGATCAGGTTTGGGGTGTTTTGGCTGCTGGCCTTGGGGAAAAAAGTGGCAAAATTTTGTGGGTACAGAAAAATTTCACCTGATATCAAGGAGCTGTGAGAGAGAAAGAGAAAATCACAATGTGCATCATCTGTGCTTTGGCCTGCCTGCCTTACACTGTGCAGCTTGGAGGCATTCCTCCCACGGAGACACATTCCCACAGTTTGTTTGAACAAACCTGGGGAGAAGTTCAAACTCCACAGAGCTTTGCTGCTCTTTACCCTTTGAGCCTTGTCTGCACCAATTGGGGACCTGCTGGCACCTCACCAGATTTATTCATGAGATGCCTCAGCTCCCACGGGGGAGTCAAGTTCTGCAAGAGCACGTGCCCCATGTCCTGCTGGAAATGGCTTGGAAGTTTGCTCAGACACTCAAACCAGCTCCCTCATGGCTCAGCATTGCTTTGGTGCCTGGCAAAGAGCAGGAAAAGCAGCAGAAATCTGGGAAAGCCTTATCAAAGGGATGAGGAATGGAGGAGGGAATGAGCAGCTGGTCAGCCCTTGCTTGGCTTGGCAGAATCATTGCACTTTCCCTGCCCCAGTGGATGTGGCTGGATGGACCAACTCACTGCCAGGAGCACTTCCATCATCAGTCAGTTGTGGGCTCAGCACACAGACCCAGCTTCTCCAAAACAAATCCCAAGGACAGAGCCAAGAGACATTCCCTGCCATCCCTGAATGGTTGGTTAAGGCAGAGGGGGAAGCCCAGAATGAAAGTCAGCAAGTCGTGGAATCACAGAATCCATTAGGTTGGAAAAACCCTCTGAAATCATTGAGTCCAACTTTTACCCCTGCACTTCCAAGGCCACCACTAATCCATGTCCCCAGGTGCCACATCCACACATCTTTTAAATTCCTCCAGGGATGGGAACTCCACCACTGTCCTGGGCAGTCTGTTCAAATGTCTGACTTACATTTTAGTGAAGAAATGTCTCCTCATATCCAATCTAAACCTCCCCTGATGACATTTGAGGCTGTTTCCACCCTTTCCACATCACTGATTCACACTGAGACTCCAGGGAATCCCATCCCTAATTCCTCACACTCACTTCCCAGGGATCAGACCTGTTCCCATGCCAGAGGTTTGCCCCCAGGGATACATCCTTAGCAGGATAAAAGGGAAGGTGGAATAAAACTGCCTCCCACATCCGGGCAGTGAGGAGAGCTGGGCTCATGAATGGGTGCACCCTGTTCCATCCAAGCATGAGGATCTATAATATCTATAATAGACTCAAGGAATTCAGGTCGTAGGGAAGGAGGAGCCACGGGAATTGTTTGCTGCTGCCAGGTGGGATGAGCAGAAGGAGAAATCACCCCAGACAGTGGGAGCAAGATGTCTCTGTTCCAGCTAGATCTCCATTGCTTCTTTGCTTGGTCAGTCAAGCTTCTGGATGTGCACAGATCCCTGTTCTGGGTGAAAGGCCAGGGAAAGGCCTGTTTGAGATTTAACACCCAGAGTTGTCCCTACCTCTTCCAGTCAGCTGAATATATTCACACATCCATAGGCTGTAAGGGCCAGAAGGGATTATTGGATCATGGGAAGCTGATCAGAGATTCAGGGCAATGATTTCATTGGCAACTTTTGAGAGAGAAGTGGCAAATGGTCCATTTAATGGGCACTGCCTCCAGCCAAGCCAGAGCAGGGGCTGTTTTCCCTCTTCTGGCACTATAAAACTTGGATATATTTTAATATGCAGTTCTGGTGGCTTTGAAAGTTGTCTCCTGGGAGCTGGTGTGTTTTTGTGTTCCTTGCTTTCCTCTGCCTGTTCCTGGAAGGCCCAGGATAAAAGTGACCAACCCCTCATGCCTTGCATTGCCAGAGCTTCTGATCACCAAGACCACAACCAGGGAGGAGGATCTGCCATATTAACTCTTATTAAATTACAATCATGCCTGTCTTAATATTTAAAAGGGACTGTCAAGGGTTTGAAATGCTGCAGGGCCCTAGTGGCTGCAGACAAGGTGTGAAGTCTGTGGGTGCACGGGCACTTTTCTCCACAGTCATTGCACTCAGTGCCTCACTCACAGGAAAATCACCCAGATTTCTCCTCCAGGGACTGCACAGGGACCCTTTCAAGGCTGGCTTGGATGGGCCTTGGAGCAGCTTGGTCTGGTGGAAGGTGTTGGAATGAGATGAGCATTAAGGTCCTTTCCCACTCAAACTATGCTGGGATTCTATGGTCTGGGGCAGCCCCACAAGAACTTCTGCAGAGAAGCTGCAGAGAGATGAGATGGGGAGCAGCTCAACACATGTCTGGTCCAGACCAGAGGCATTTCAGCATCTTGAAACGGAATGGTCAGTTTGGTTTTGCTGCCATTTCTTGGCACGCTTTGGACTTTCTCCCCCCCAGCCAGCTCCCTCCTCCAGTCCAGCTTGGGAAAGTTCTCATTTCTGCCAGTGTGCAGTTTTTGTTGCCCTGCTCCCATCTGCTCCCTCCCCTGCAGTGGCCGCGGCTGCCGTCTGTCCAGCGGCAGGACGCTGGCAGCCCATCTGCTGTCCCTGGGCAGGGCTGTCACCTCTCCTGCTGCCTCCCCCAGCCAAACTTGGCAGGGAAGGGAAGAGAAGCTGGAGTGGGGAAGGGGTCCGCAGGCATTTCACAGCAGTAACAGAATAAATCTAATTTATAGACATAGCAAAATGCAGCTAAAGCAAGAGTTGAAATAAATGCAAAGCACACCGAGGTCTAAGTTATCGGCACTGTAACATTTTTCCTGACTATCTCTGTTTTCCTGCCTGGGTTTGTCTTTGTAGCTTCCTCCCAGACAACTGGACCTTTGCTCTGAAGTGAAAATGAAAGCTGGGGGAAAAAAAAAATACCAGGAAATGAATTCTTCAGATCTCCTTCGTGATGCATCAGCCCCATCTGCCAGCTCCCCGTGACAGGGAGCGGAGCGTGGCTGGGTGGCAGGTGGAGAGATGGGCTTTAAAAAAAGGAAATAAAATGAAATAAAAGGCACAACTATCCCTGCAGCTGGGAAGTGAGACTGGGCTGCTGGGGGGGCTCTGCCAAGGCACAGAGCTCCAGGTGAGACTGGGAAGACAGAGTTGGAAGAGCCTTCACTCATGGAGGGGTGAGGACAGGGAGATTTGTCTTCCCATTCCCTGGCTTGTCAAGGTAATGGGAACAAGCGGGTGGGAGATGTTCAGAGGCAGCTTGAACTAATTAGGAGAGAGAATAGAGGGAGAGAGTCTGATGGAGGGGGGAAAGGCGGGGGGAAGGAAAACGCTTTGTACTGGTGAGCACCATTGCTGACACAGAGATGATGAAAGGCACCAGAGCAGAGAGATGGAGCAGCCAGCCTGGGGCTGGATGGAGCCTCTCCCATGGTGGGGCTGCCAGAGGGGGTTGGGTGTTCCAGGAGAGCTCACAGAAACATAGGGTGCCCCATGGTGGTGCTCATCTCCATCCCAGCCAAGACCACCAGCATCCCAGGAGTCGGCAGCACCGGGAGTTTTCCAAATTCTGCTCCAGCCCTTTCCCAGCCTTAGAGTGAACCTGTCTCCATCTCATTTCCAGCAGACCTTAGGGTTGTGGTTGTGTGTTCCCAGCCTTGTCGGTCACCCCTCCTTCCAGACTTGCTCCTGGAGTTGGGAATGTGATTCAGAAGGGAGCATCATTGCCTCCTCTGGCCAAATCTCCTCTCCCTTTTCAAGAAGTGGCAGCTTTTTGTGCCTAATTTAGCAGTCTTTAATCTGAGTTATTCCAAACCACACTTGCCACTTCCTTCATGCGTTCCCGCAGGATGATGGGCTGATTTCACAGAACGAAAAGCCTTAAGCAAATCTTGTCACACAAGAAAATTGATTTTTCAAAACTGACTTTTACAAGATTACTGGTGGTTTTTTCCCCCTCATCTTTCTTCTATATCGTTCCCTTCCAGTCTCACGAGGTGGCTTCAGATCTAAGGAAATTAGAGATGCTGTGACTAAATTGAAAATGTAAAAATGGGGAGAAAGAGGGGAAAAAAAGACACCCAGCACCTCCTCTGCTGCTGCCTCTGAAGGCTGTGGCTGCATGTGCTTGTGAAGGAGCAGAGCTTTCTCCTTGACCTCTCCCACTGCCATAACATCAATGCCACGTCACAGTAGAGTCTGTCCAAGGATTATGCCAACACCTCACAGGCAACATCCCCTGATGGCCATTCCTTGGTGATCCCAAGCTAGATTGTGGGGTTCTTTCATTCTCTCCCTCAATCTGTACATATTATTTTATCTTTTGGAATTAAAAAAACAGTTTCCCCCTGCCACTCAGTTCAGAGACATCTCAATGTGTTTTGTTAAAAAAAGAAGACAGAGGAAGAGTTGCCTTGAAGTTGTTTCAGACAGCTTAAAATATGCTAAGCTTTTGTGTTTCTGCCACATAAATAATGAATCCTCTTACAGCTTCTGAGTCAGGAAAGACGTTGATTTAAGAGGCCTTCAGCTCTGTTTGAGGCTTTTCTGCCAGAAAGGGAGGGATGTGACCAGGGACGAGCGAGACATGAAGGATGAAGCAGAGTGTGCAAGGAGGATGTGGGATAGGGACAGAGGTGGCACCCACCACAGCCCTGCAGGAGCTGTTCCAAGGGATTTCACTCCTCAATTACCTCTTTGCTCCTTTATTGCAGATTGTGGGGGCTAGGGGTGTGTTTAAATGGAGAACAAATCTGTGAGCATCTGCCACTGTCTCTGGCCCAGTAAACCAGTGGGGATTTGGTGACTGCAGCAGCATCAGTTGTCGTTCATGTGACTCCTTCCCCAAGTGCCACCCTTGGAGATGTTTCTGCCAACAGAGCAGTCAGGAGAGCTGCAAAATGTGGGTCAGCAGGCATGGCAGGAGAATGGGGAACCCAGTGGGTGCTGGTGTCCCACAACAAACCCAGTGGGTCCCACAACAAACCCAGTGGGTCACACAACAAACCCACTGGGTCCCACAACAAACCCAGTGGGTCTCACAACAAACCCAGTGGGTCCCACGTGCCCTCCAGGACCGCGTGTCCTGGTGACCTCCCCTGTACCTGTGACCAGACACTGGTAGAGGGCTCAGCTGCTGGAATGTGGATCCACTGCCAAGCTGGAGCTGGCAGGTCAGGCTTAGTTCATCAGGAAACAGCAAAAAGAGGAGAAGCAAGGGCCAAGCTGGCCCAGGCTGAGCTGGGGCAGGGGAGCCTTTCCTCCCCAAACCTGTGTGACAGTGGTACCTGTGCTGAGGACATGCTGTGCACCCTGAGCATCCTCTCCACCTGGCTTGGCACCAACTGTTTGGGGTACACAGCACCCACCCTTGCACACCCCATCCCAGAGAGACCCCAAAGGAGTTCTTTGGGGAGTAACCCTGTTCACTTCAGGTCCCAAAAATACCCTTGGCTTTCTGTTCTGCTCTAGAAGCTGCTGGCAAATATTAGCAAATATTAAAGCAAAGAGAAAAGGCAGGATGCTGTCTCTGGGTTAGAAAGTTGTTTTTTCATCAACGAGCATTTATTGCTTAGCTCCACTTTGTTACTGACGTGGCTGCTACTTTGGGAGATGTCTTCTTTTCTTTTTTTTTTTTTTTAATACTGTTTCATGCTGTTCTATGGAGAAGTCAATAGATAATCACAGAGCTCTCTGGGTCAGTCTGTTGTACCAGGACAGAACCACACTGGGCTGTTTTCCCATGACATGGCTGAGAAGGGCAGAGTTGTGCCAGGGTGTCAAGGGCACTCCAGAGGTTTGTGAGAGAAGAGGGACTTGACCATAATTTTGGGCATGGATGAATGACTGGATGGATGGATGGATGGATGGATGGATGGATGGATGGATGGATGGATGAGAGCTGGGGTTGTTTCATCTGACAAAAAGGAGAGACCTTATTGCTCTCTACAACTGCTTGAAAGGAGCTTGTAGTGAGGTGAGGGTTGGTTTCTCATCTCAAGTAAGGAGTAATAGAATAAGAACAAACAGCCTCACGTTGCACCAACAGAGGTTTATATTGGATGTTAGGAGCAATTTCTTCCCCAGAAAGGCTGAACAGCCCTGGCACAGTCTTCCCAGTCCCTGAAGGGATTTAGAAGGTGTGTAGCTGTGGCACTTGGGGACACGGGTTAGTGGTGGCCTTGGCAGTGCCAGGTTATGCCCAGACTCGATGATCTTGGAGGTCTTTTCCACACTGAGCAATTCTGTGATTCCATGGATGAACTTCATAATGAAAAGATGAACAGATTTTTGGTGAACTCCTAGCTTTATTCAACTCCCCTGTGAGCAGCCTGTGTGTTTGCATTAGCACGAGGGAACACTTTGGATATTTATTATTCCTCCTCATGATTTGCCAGATCCCCAATCTGCTCACACTCCAGCCAGCAGAAATCCAAGTTCCTTACATAGAAATCCCTGCCCTTGGCATCTTCTCTGAGGAGATTCCCACAAAATGAGGGCTCAGCCCATCTCACCCGTGTGACTCAGCTGCCTCTGTTGATAATCCTAACGTGAACCTGATATCCTGTTGATAATGCTAATGTGAACCATCTGATCTCAACACAGTTGAGCCCTGAATAATTAACTGTTCTGGCAGGGCAGGCCAGGGAACCTGCCAGAGAAGGAGCTGTGCCTCACACCATCCTGAGGACATGCCAGGACTCAGACAGAGCACAAGGGATGGGAACAGTGGCTGTCATAGGGAAGGAGGGGCTTTAGGGGCACTGCTGGGGCTGGAAAGTCAGACAGAGCTGGCTCAGGCTGGTGGGCACCATTTTTTGATGGCCCAAAGCATTGCCTGGGTTGTTTGACTTGTCCAAGGTGGACCACCATCCTTGAAGAGCCAATATAAACTTGGCCCGAGGTCTGTCTGCTCTTGCCATGCCAGGGAGAGGGCAGACCTTCTCATGCTGCAGAGATCAAACCACAAAGCCCTTGAAAACATCCCAGACTCAGGACCAGGTCAAAGCCTCAGAGGAGCTTCAGGAGCCAGTCAAGAAAAAGAAAATCCTTGGAGAAGACCCAGACACCCAGCAACACCCTGTTGCATGAGTTCCATGTGCAGAAAGGCACAAGTCATTCCTGCCTGCTGTGCCAATCATTTCTGCCCTGAAATGTGTGGATTTGGCAGCGCCAGTGATCTGGAACATGAGGTTCCAGCCCAGCACCACTTTCAAGATCCCCAAGAGCAGCTTTCTTATGCTGATGAAGATCTCTGAGTTTCTGTCTCCATTCACCATTGTCTTTTTCCTGCCAATCTCAAAGGAATTTCACATCGAGGTGTAAAGTTGCAAAGGCCTCAAGTACAGGTGGAAAATAAGAACTGGAATAGAGGGAAAGGCAAGTTCGAGCAGCTTCACAGCACCAGGATTCACTTTGCTCTGAGGAGGAGGATAAACACAGCAGAGAATTAGCTCTTCAAGATGCCAGCATCCATAAATCTGGCTAAAGACATTCTGCTACGGGGGTGGAGTGGGGTAGGAAGACCCCAGAAAGGACTAATCCTGTTAAACCATTTGAGAAAACACAAACCACGTGATGAAATTGGATTACCCAAAATAATAGTTAAGCTATTAGTCATGTCTGTTGTGTGGCAGGGTAAGTCAAGATGATGTAGGCAGGAAAAATGAAATGCAGCATCACTGCCAAAGGGGTAGAAAACTCCCCGAGGAGAGGTGACACCTCCAAGCTCATCCAGGACTGGGGGGTGACTCACATCCCCAGTGTTTCCCCAGGATAAGCAGTTTTGGCAGCTGGCTGTCATAGTCTGAATGGTTTTAAACTTTCCCTGCATACATTAAAATGAGGAATTTATTGTTCATAATTTAACTTGGGGGGAGAAGTACAATTTTCAGATGATTCCATGACTCTGGGGCCAAAGATTCTTAACTCTTAAGTCCTCTCCTTAAAAGGAGTTCTTGTGGAAAAGGGTGAATTTGTGAAAGGGGAGGGGCAGAAAAACATCCACAGTGGCAAGAGAAGTGCCAAACAGGGATTAATGGGGACAGGTTTGGTGCCCAGCCCTGTCGTGTGCTGGGGGGGAGGAGGAGTGAGGATTTTAAACAGCAGGATTAAAACATTGCACATATAAAGCATCTGCATTTTGTTTTGATGTGTCACGAAAACAGCTCGATTTGCAGAAGGAATCATCCAGTCCATGAAGTTTGATGCTTTCCCTTTGAAACAGTAACAGCTTTCCCAGCTTTTTCCAGTAACAGCCTCTCTGGTTTCCTGCCAGGGGAGGGACAAGGATCCTTCCCAGCCCCTGGTGCAGGGAATGAGCCAGGGGGACCCGGTGGGATGGGCTTTGGCCACCCCTCTGTCTTGGTTTGAACAGACAGGTGTCTGCTGAGGAAGGCAGGAGCCTTCCTTGAAATGGAAAATGTAAACCCCCTCCCTCTGAATTATTGTGATTTTGAAATTAAGAGGCTCTCAGGCAAATATATAAGAGCAGGAATAACAGTTCTTCACTAGGGAAATTAAAAATAAAAATGCAATAGTAAAAAAAAAAAAAAAAAAAAAAAAAGGCTGACAGTCAGAACATGCCCTGCCCCCTGTGTGTCAGGGTGGTGGCACAGCCCCATCCCAGGGGGGCTCAGGGTGGTGGCACAGTCCCATCCCAGGGGGGCTCAGGGTGGTGGCACAGTCCCATCCCAGGGGGGCTCAGGGTGGTGGCACAGTCCCATCCCAGGGGGGCTCAGGGTGGTGGCACAGTCCCATCCCAGGGGGGCTCAGCCCTCCTGCAGTGCCAGCTGTGGTTCTGCTGGAGCAGGGATCCTGCACAAGGCAGGAGTTTTCCTCTGGAGCTCCAGGGCTGCTGGAGATGGGCCTGCTCTCCCTCTGGGAATGCAGGGCAGCAGAAAGCTGCTCCTCTGGGAATGCAGTGGGCAAAGGCTGCTGGGCTGTTCCCAGCACCTCAGATTGGATCCAGGTAGGAATGCTTGGCTCCTCCCCTGGGCGGAGCATCTCCCCATGGGATGCTGGAATTTGATCAGCCCTGCAGGGACACTCACTGGCCATGGACAGCAGATAATTAATAATGAATGGCCCATGGACAGCAGAGATCTCCTGGAGGGAGGATTGGCTGTGGGAGAGATAAAGAAAACTGCCCCAGGAACAGCAGAGAGCTGCCCAAACTGCATCACCGTCCCTGGAGGTGCTCACAGATGGGAAATAGAATCCCCCAAGCCATATCTTACAGCCAGGACACCCTCCCTGCTGCTCAATCCAGCATCCACAATCCTCGCGGGTCTGCCCCGCTCTGCCCACCCTGGGTGCACCTTTGGGCAGGGTTTATTGCCCACCATGCCCTGGCTAAGCCCTGCCCCTGGGCTCCAGGGCCCCTCGGTGTCTCTGGAGCTCTGTGCAGCCCAGCTGCAGCCCAGCTGCAGCGCTGCTCCATTGATTACCTGCACGGCTCATCAGCCCTCTCCAGCTATTCCCCACGGTTGATCAGTCAAGTCATTGACAAGTTAACAGCTTTGTTTACTTCTCCCTCTTGCTTCTGCAGCCAGTTTGTTCTGATCACTGTGCTGAGAGAAAGGCTGTTTTGATTGGTTTCTCACCCAAAATGAACCATGGTGGGTGCATGGACTGGTGACATGTTTTTAATTGTGTCACCTGGGAGAGAGAAACCTTCTCACCCCACTTCTTTCAGTTTCCTATGCCTTGGGCAGCATAGACCTGACCCCAGAGTGTCCCTGATAATCTCTCCTCCAGTACACCAATGCTCTCCTCAGAGCTGAACTCTCATTGAACATCTTCAGGTGTGATTTGGGGAGCTCTAAGCAACTCCTCATGGATTTTTCCCACCTACGGGACCTGCTGATGGTGAGGAGGAGACGCAAAACCCAGGCACTGCCCTTGAAGCCTGCAGCTGATGAGCAATCAGGCTCATCCCAGCCTCCTGGCTTGGCAGGAGTGGGAGCACTGGAGCTGAGATGAGATGGAAAATCAAGCCAGAATTTTCCTCTGCAGTGAGGTGTTATTATTATCATCAAAATCCCTGAGTGTTTAAAAACAATCTAACCCCAGTAGCAGCAACTGGTGCATCGTGGTGAGCGCAATCAGACACCAAACATGTCCTTGTCAGGGGTAAAAGACTGAAATTTGGGGAAAGGTTGCAATCTTTCTCCTTGATTATTTGTTTTTTAAAAAATAAAAAACATATGGGAAAAAAGTAGGCAGGAGGAGATGAGCAAAGTTGGCATCTCAGCATCTGAGCTGTGGCATTTTCAGCATTAGAACTCAAGGTTCACTTCATGGTGGAGCCAAGATCCCTAAATTGGGATAGAGAGGTTTGGGAAGAGGTCATCACTGCAGCAGCTGTTTGTGCATGGAGGTTTGTCAGGATGGGAGCTGGAGGCTTGGAAACATTCCCTTGAGTACAATGGATATGATACACAAGGAAACACCTTTCCATGTGCTTTCTTCCCCTGTACTCAGCACAGATGAGGCCACATCTCAAATCCTGTGTCCAATTTTGGGCCACTCAGTGTAAAAAAAAGACATTGAGATGCTGGAGCATGTTCAGAGCTCAGAAAGAAACGGAGCTGGGAAAGGTCTGGAGCCCCAGGAGCAGCTGAGGGAGCTGGGAAAGGGGCTCAGCCTGGAGAAAAGGAGGCTCAGGGGGGATCTTGTGGCTCTGCATAACTCCTGACAGGAGGGGACAGCCAGGGTGAGGGGGCAGGCTCTGCTCTCAGGGAACAGGGACAGGACAGGAGGAAATGGCCCCAAGTTGCCCTAGGTCAGGTTTAGGTTGGATATTAGAGATTTTTTTATGCAAAGGGTTGTCAGGCATTGGCACAGGCTGCCCAGGGCAGTGGTGGCATCACCATCCCTGGAGGTGCTCAAATAACCGAGTGCTTGTGGGGCTAGGGTCAGTGTAACCTTGGCACTGCTGGGTCAGCAGTTGGACTGATGATCCCAGAGCTCCTTTCCAACCTGAACAATTCCCTGGCCCTGTGATTCCACAGCCCAGCCCCCGTGCTCGAGGGCCAGCCAAGGCTCAGCCAGGGTCCTCAGGGCTCTGGGCTGGATGAAGCCCAGGCTGGAAGGCGCAGCCATGAAATGCAGATGGGGAGAGGTTACCCAGGGCCTGCTGCTGACAAATGAACCCACGCTCAGAGGGGGAGGTGGAGGAGCCACACGAGCCCCACACGTCTTCATTAGGCAGGGAGAAGAGGAACAACCCCATACATCACCATTATGAAAATTTACCCGTAATAAAGAAATAATTTGTGCGATGCATCACGGCGGAGCCGCGCGGGGGGTACCGTGACACCGCTCGGGCTGGGAACCTCACTCCATCATTTCTCACAAGGCTGGCACTAGCAGGGGCCATCCATTGTCCCTGTCCCCCTTGGACCTCCAAAGGATGCCAGAATGTCAGCCTCAAAACATCCATCCTGTGGAGGACACCAAGGCTCTGGGGCCTCGGGGGCTTTGGGGTGGTGGTCAGGGCATCCTGCTGGGGACAGCTCTCCTGTGAGGGTGAGGGGAGGGGACTGTGGCATCACACCCAGGAACTGAAGGTACTGCTGGCAATAAAGCAACAAAACCCATTCTGTGAGCAATTTGTAGCAATTAATAGCCATTCCCAGGAATGAAATGTTAATTAATTCTTTCCCTGAGCCATGCATTTATTTAAGGTATTTGTGGGTGTTCTTGGTACTTTTATTAAGCAATTAAAATGCGTCCAAGAAAATATTTATCCATTTTAAGTAATTCCTAGTAAACACAATTTATATGGCAAGCAACCACTTTATTTTGCATTGTTAATTAAAACCGACGACACACTCCACTTCCCTGGGTTATTCGCCACCAGAGCAGCCGTGCTGCCAGGAGTGCTGCTTCAGAGCTGCTGGCAGCTCCAAATCCTCCCTCAGAACCTGCAGGGTGGATTTGTGCAGTGCTTGATGGGGCATTTCAGAGCCCCAGCAGCCCCTGGGAACCCCCAGGAGTCCTGTGCTGCTGGAAGGAGCCATGGCCTGATGAAGACCTTTGTAAAGAAGATTTTGTTGAGTCCTGCGGCTTTCCCAGGGCTGGGAAGTCAGTAGTTTGTTCCCACACGCTGGGTGTTGAAGGATTACAAGCCCTTGTAGGGCAGACAGAGGGAGGTGTTTGTTCAGGTGAGCGTGGGCAGGGATGAAGTTACAATGCTCCTCCACGGACTGACACCCTGAGGGGTTTGCTGTGCTCTCACTGGGAGCACAGGGAGCTCTTTAGGGGCCCAGCCAGAAACAGGATTCATGGGAAAATGGGATGGAAGTGCTGGGTAAATCCCCTTGTGCAGAAGGAGACACAGCTGAGCATCCCTCTGAGAGCCCAGGAAGAGGCTCAGGTGTGTCATCCCAGCTTTTGGCAGCTTTCCTTCAGAAACCAGAGCAGAAGAAGAAAAACACTAAGACATGAAAACCAAAACAAAGCCCCGGCATTGTTTAGGAGCTGACAAATCCCAAACTGTCCTCTCTTATTTGCTTGTGTGTACTCGTAGCTGGGAAGCAATCAATGGAGTCAGAAAAATGCTATTTCCCTGAAGAATGTCTCCTTAGAAAAGTTCCTCCCTCCCTCTTCAGTGTTAAAAGGACCCACTGCAGGTATTCTATTTTTTGTTCATTCTTTAATCACTGGTTTTCAGTGCTGACTGTAATAACCCCTTTGAAACTTGGATCAAAATATCTCTTTCCTGGTTGAAATTTGTTTTCTTCCATCACCCGAGCAAATTCAATTTGCAGAAGATACTGAATTGGGAGGCACCTGGTACTCCCTCCAGAGAGGCCAGAGGAAAACAAAAGCACATTAGAAATATGAGAAAGGAAACAACAGAATGAAACCCAGCCCACAGGAGAAAAAATGCCCATCTGAGGACACAGACTGAGACGGTGCTCGGTGAAAAATGAAGATGAGAAAATCCGCACATCTCTGCTCTGGAGCCAGGCTGGGAGAGCTGGGGGTGCTCACCTGGAGAGGAGAAGGCTCCAGGGAGAGCTCAGAGCCCTTTGCAGGGCCTGCAGGGGCTCCAGGAGAGCTGGAGAGGGGCTGGGGACAAGGGATGGAGGGACAGGACACAGGGAATGGCTCCCACTGCCAGAGGGCAGGGATGGATGGGATAGTGGGAATTAGGAATTGTTCCCTGTGAGGGTGGGCAGGCCCTGGCACAGGGTGCCCAGAGCAGCTGTGGCTGCCCCTGGATCCCTGGCAGTGCCCAAGGCCAGGCTGGACAGGGCTTGGAGCACCCTGGGACAGTGGAAGGTGTCCCTGCACATGGGACAAGATGAGCATTAAGGTCACATCCAACCCAAACCCTTCTGGGATTATGATTCTATGACCTGCATTGGTCCCAATGGGAGCAGGGTGAATTTGGAGCTGGGTACTCCAAAGGTGCCTGTCAGTGGTAGAGGGCAGGAAATGAAGACACCCCACAGTCACCCTGTGACCACCCAAGAGGCCCAGGAGCACAGTGTCCTCTCTGCCTGTGCTGCCCTTCAGCCTGGGGAGCCCAAGGGAGTCACAGAAACAGGTCCTGTGGGCAGGGTCCCCACAGACAGACCCTCACCCCTCCCCTGCCCAGCCCTGCCCCTGCACTGGAGTCTGGCCAAGGGTGGAAATCAGCACAAGCAGTGACAGGTGAGTTAGTGGCCCAGTCATCCCAGGAGAGACTAAAGCAGGTGAATTTATATGGTGTGGAACAGACCCTGAGTGGCACATTTGCAATCTATAAATACCTTCAAGGGAACAACATAAATGAAAGGAGCCTCTGATCTCCAGGCTGGCAGGACCAGGAGCACTGGGAGCCAGGCTTGGTGCAGGCCACAGAGACAGGAGGAAGAAATCACAGAGAGCCACAGCAGTGGAGGTGGTGGATGGGGCTGCAGGAGCATCCTCCCCTCCTCTCTGCTCAATTTTATTCAGGTTCTGTTTTTAAATAACAACAGAATGGTTAATAGGTGAGCAAGGCAGGTTATGGGCTCGTTAAAACCCTCAGTAAGTTGCCTTCTGGCTGTCCATGAGCTCATCACAGGAAGCTTTACAAGAGAGTTATCAGCTGCCATTATTAAAAACCAATTTGACATTATAAAAGATCCATACTGCTCGTTCAGCCACATTGATTTAGCCATGTTAAGCCTTGGAAAACTGGAGCAAGAACCTTGATCTCTGCTGAAGCAGGAAAAATTGGTGTTTGTGACACATCAGGAAATCCAGTTTTGCAGCAGTGATGGGTTTTGAACAAATCCATAAAGCACCATGCCACGGTTGCTGGGAGGTGTTTTCCCAAGCAGCTGCGATGTCAAACAGCTCTTGGAAACCTTGTTCTCTGTTTTGCAACATCCAGAAGGATCTCATCTGAGCTCAAACCCACCTCCAGACACTTCTCCACCTGGTTCCAATTCCCAGTGCTCTCCAGGAACGTTGGGAGGATGAACTGCAGGCAGGTGCAAGGACATGACCCCACAAGTCACTTTTATCCTCATCTTGAAGCTTCCTGTCCATTGCACAGCAGGGAGGGTGGATTTGTGCAAAATAACCAGGGAAGTGCCTGGCACAAGAGAAATTCTAGATTGTCCCAAAAGTTTGGTGCTACGCCCTGTCCCACTGACTGCTGAAAAAAATGGCTTCATGTACCTGCTGCCTCCCCTGAGCACCTGAGGGGAAGAACAAGACCCTCCAGAGGCTGGAAAACTGCTCCAGGCTGGGAATCTCTACAGGGACTAAGTTGAAAAAGGAGCTTAATGGAGCAGAAATATTCCTGACAAAGAGCATGGGGCATTTCCCCACTTCCTTCCTTCCTTCCTTCCTTCCTTCCTTCCTTCCTTCCTTCCTTCCTTCCTTCCTTCCTTCCTTCCTTCCTTCCTTCCTTCCTTCCTTCCTTCCTTCCTTCCTTCCTTCCTTCCTTCCTTCCTTCCTTCCTTCCTTCCTTCCTTCCTTCCTTTTGCACTTCCTTCCTTCCTTCCTTCCTTCCTTCCTTCTGCCGCTTCCTTCCTTCCTCCCCCTCTCCCTCTCCCTCTCCCTCTCTCTTTTCTTTCATTCCTCTGCAGTTCCTGAGATTTGAATTTAGGCCTTTTGGACCAGCAAACCAAACAGGGGACATCAGGAACGTGTCTCTCTCCATCCCACAAGCTGTGCTAAGCTTTGGGCACGAGGTGCCAGACCTGGGGCAGATGCCCCTGTCCCTCTGCTGCCCCATCCACAAGGAACAGCTGCTGCCACAGCACTGGCAGATGCCTCCTGCAGCGGGCAGCAATTCCTGTGGCAGGGAGGCAGCAGGGCAAGATGGATCTGCCAGGAGGCAGGGGAGCAGGATGCTGAGGTCAGCCTTGGCTTGGGCTGCAATTCCCTCCGGGAGGAGAAAGGCATCACCAAAGCATCACTGCCCATTCAAACCTTGGGAGCAGCACCTGGAAGGCTCCATTTGGGCAGGTTTTTCCATGCAGAACCTCCCTCATTAACACATGAAGTGCAGCCCTAGGAATAAAACCAGCATCTCCTGATTAATTATTGGAGGGGGAGGCGAGGGAGGCAGGGGAGCAAAGCTGAAGTGGCCAGTCAGCATCTGTTAGAAATGTGAAGATAAATGGAAGGCGAGGGCAGGTCAGTGCATACAAATCACTTCCATCCACTGGGGAACACCTCTCAGAGTGCTGTGTCACCACGGGGAAGGCTGAGCAGGTCACTGGCAGGAGGCACTGAGGTTCACAGTAGCAGGTGCTTGGGGAATTGGCTCTGGCAGCGCTCAGAGTGTTCTCCAGCCTGCCATGGATCAGCATTCTGCTCTGTCTCCAGCCCCACTGAGGCACATCAGCGCCTATGGACCTTCAGCAGGAGCTTCCTGCAACTCCAGTTGTCCTTGGCTGCCTTTGGGGCAGCATTGAAGCAGTGGGGAAGCATGGCAGAGTGACAGGAGCAAGCAGAGGGAGGCAGGAGTCTGCTGGGAGGACCAGGAGCAGATGCTGCTTGCCTTGAAGGGGACAGCTTTCCCCAAACCACGCCGCCGACCCCGTGTGAGGAGCAGCCTCTGCAGCTCCTTCCTCTCTCCAGAGCCAGCCCCCCGTGCCTGAATCTTTCCCAAGCCATCCAGCACAACCAGAAGGGCAGCCCCAAAACAAGGCAGAGACTCCTCAGGGAAACCCTCTTCCCTCCAATTTACCTGTCAGTTGTTTGGGGAGGATTATTATATGTTTTTTCCCAGGCTTTTTTTCCCTTCCCCAAAGAGTGGCTGGAGTTTCACACTGCCTGACAGCATCTCCCGCCTTTCCCACCCGTTCCCGAGTGGCAGGTTGCCAGATGGTGCCCCATTAGGTCACATTTGCTCATTGTTTGGCAAACAGGGCTTAATTCAAGTGCTGAGTTGACAGCTTGTTCTCCAAGACAATTTGCAAGTTGCAGTGTTGCAAATGCCAGCTTGGCTTTTCGGGAAATGTTATTTCAGCTGCCTTAAAGGGATAAAGTTCTCTTTGACTGGGAAAGAAAAAAAAAAAAAAAAAAAGGAAGAAAAGGGCCAAAGCAGGGGGCAGCAGAAAATGTTTTTAGTGGTTTTGATGTGGAAGGACCAGCAGTGTTGTTGGCAAATGTTCAGGAAGGGACTGTCAACCCCATCAAGTAGAGACCCCCAAGTCCCATTCCTCCCATTACTGAGGTCCTTCACAATCCTAAAACATGAGGTGTATTCCCAGTGAAACAGGGTAATAGAATGTTGGTTTCTTTTGGAAAGGTTTCTGTAGGGGTACACATACACATCTCTCTGATGGCTCCTCTGCAGAACCTGTGGCTGTAGTCCCTAAATCCCCAGGGAAGGGGATGATGCTGAGAACAAGTTCATGTCCCATCTGAAGTCAGGGGCACTCTGGGCATGCTGCCCCCAGCACTGTGACAGCTACACGTGGACATGGCAAGAGACACAAAACAGCACCACGACAATGCTCTGTTTTCTTCAACAGGTGGGCAAAGAAAGGCCAGGTTATAAAGGAAGCCTCCGGTGACTTCTACGAAACCATCGTGGACCACACGTTCTTCTTTGAGCCCGTCTCCTGCGAGGTCACCAATGCTCTGGGCAGCACAAACATCAGCAGGACCGTGGATGTCTACTGTGAGTAACCTGTTGGCTTCAGTCTGGCTTCCAGGCTCAGCAGAGCTGCTGAGAATCAGCAGGAAGCAGACAGAGCTCAGTCTGACTTGCCCAGGGTGGCAGGACTTGGAGCTCATGCTTTGTAAATGCGCCGGTGGTTGGACCTGTGATTTCCTGCCAAGCTTGTGGGGTGGTCACTGGGGAGCTGATCCCTCTGGAGCTGCAGCAGGCACCTGCCTGAGGCTTTTCTTTACTTGGGCCCCATCAAGACCTACCCCTGCTCCCTGTGCCCCGTTTGGTTTGGGGTTCCTGTCTGGCAGAGCCCATCCCTGGCAGTAACTCTGGTTTCCTCTGTGTAGTTGGGCCCAGGATGGCCACGGAGCCGCAGTCCCTGCTGGTGGACCTGGGCTCGGACGCGGTGTTCAACTGTGCCTGGACTGGGAACCCCTCCCTCACCATCGTCTGGATGAAGCGAGGCTCGGGCGTGGTAAGAACCTCGGGGGGCAGGGGCACGGCCAGGGCACGGGGTGCTGCAGTCTCGGGATCTCTGCTGCTCAGTGACCCCCAGATGTGTCACAAAGTCTCTTTTCCCAGCCTGGCGGTCGAAGAAGGAGTTGAAGCTTTTCAGGTCTCGGTTCTCTTCTTTATTGTTTCTTATCTATAAAATTCTTTCTCCTGTCCAGCCGAGGTCCATTCAGCAGGACAGTCAGAGGCACTCTGCCTGCCCCCAGGGCAGTGTTATCTTTTTATACTAAAAACTACATGTGCAATATTTACCATAACTTCCCAATACCTGTCACCAATGTTAGACAGTGGGCTTCTACTCTAAACCCATCCAAAAGTGCCACCATCACAGCAGAAGGTGGAGGCCAAGAAGAAGGAGAAAGGCTGGACACCCCCAGATTCCTCCATCTTGCCCCCTGAAACCCATTCAAAAACCCCAAAAATCTATTTTTCACCCTATGACAAACTAATTATCATTCTACTTAGACTTTTGTGGCTTGCAGTTCCTCATATAAGGTTGATAATTTTTTCCATGGGTCATAATCAAAGTCACAGGTGTCTTGGGCTCTGTGCCAGGGTCTCTGAGCCCCCTGGCAGGGGTCCTGGCACTCCAGGACAGCCAGAGGGATGTCCTGAATTTCAACACTGCAGGACCCTTCCCATGGAGCAGAACCCAGGTGGTCTGGGAGCTCCTGGCTGCACAAATGCTGGCTCCTCCAAATGCAAAGGGTCCTGAGAGTGAGGGAATTTATTTAATGATGATGGACAGAAGGGTTGAACCAGAGCATCACTTAACACCTCTCTGATGGGGAGCAGTTCTGCAATTCATCTGTGTGTGGTTCCTTCTGGGATGGTCCTGTGTGGGATGGTCCTTTCTGGGATGGTCCTTCCTGGGATGGACCTTCCTCAGATGGACTTTCCTGGGATGCCCAGCACTCCCTGCTGTCAACTGGAGCCTGCTCCAGGGAGGAGTTTAGATCTGTCCCAGCAGACTCGTCCACGTCTCTTTTGTACTGGAAATCCTAAGGAGCTTTGCCAATCATGACCACAGCTCAGTCAGGCCTGGGAAGCAGGAGATGCTCTGATCCCTCCTTACAGACAGGAGAGCTGAGCAAAGCCACGAGAAAAAGCTAAAGGAGGGCTGAGATGTGAAACTCATTCAGAAGCACACACAAGTGTGGGTTTGAAAAGCATCTCCCAGCTCCACCTGGGCAGATCTGTGGATGGGGGAACGCTGCTGTTCCAGCTCAAGGCTGGAATTGGAGAGCTGGACCCCCACAGAGGGGCTGAGTCCTCTCCTCCTCTGGGGACACTGAGGCATTGACTGCTGGGCTGCTTTTTCCAAGCCATAATGACCTTGGTGAAGGCCATCTCCTGGGAGGAAATTATAGACTTGGGAGAGCTGATGGCTTGAATCAGCAAAGGAGTCCCAGTGGGTCAGTAACTCCTGGGTGGTTTCCCATCCCACAGCTGCTGTGGCTCTCTCTGGGTTGTCACTGCAGGCTCTCACACATAGATTGTTGTTCTGCTGCCTCAAGGTGGCTGTAGGAGCTGGGAGCAAGGGCTGCCTCACCCTCCTGCTCCCCCCAATCTCCCACCAGGGCTTGCCTTTGCTCTCCAGCAGTGCCCAGGCACAGCCCCCTTCTCCCTTTTTATCTGCCTCTCTCCAGCTGAGTTCCATCACGTTGGAACTTCTTGGAGCAGAATGAAGGAGATGATTCTGCCCTTCCACTGTGCCCTCATGAGACCCCTGCAGTGCTGTGTCCAGCTCTGGGGCCCCCAACTTCAGAAGGACATGGAGCTGCTGGATTGAGTCCTGAGGAGGCCACAGAGATGCTCCAGGGCTCAAGCCAGGCTGGGAGAGCTGGGGGTGCTCACCTGGAGAGGAGAAGGCTCCAGGGAGAGCTCAGAGCCCCTTGCAGGGCCTGAAGGGGCTCCAGGAGAGCTGGAGAGGGACAGGGGACAAGGGATGGAGGACAGGACACAGGGAATGGCTTCCACTGCCAGAGGGCAGGGATGGATGGGATATTGGGAATTAGGAATTGTTCCCTGTGAGGGTGGGCAGACCCTGGCACAGGGTGCCCAGAGCAGCTGTGGCTGCCCCTGGATCCCTGGCAGTGCCCAAGGCCAGGCTGGACAGGGCTTGGAGCACCCTGGAATAGTGGGAAAGGGTCCCTGCCCATGGGATTGGAATGTGTTCAAGGTGTTTGTGGTCCCTTCCAAGCCAAACAATTCCATGGTTCTGTGACCTCAGGACAGACCCTCCAGTGGGTGTAGCCTAGCAGAGGTGGTTATGCTGGTCACCAGAGCCACTTCCATCTCCCCAGAGGGATCCTGGCAGAGGATGCTGCTTTGTAAAGCCATCAGCACCCAGCAATCCCAGTGGGAGCTGGGCTCATGGCTCCTTCTTCCCCAGCCCCTCTGTTTTCAGAACCAGGTTGAAGTCCCTCAAGATTGCCTTCTTCTCTCCTTTTCTCACAAAAAGGAAGCAAGTCAGAGACCAAAGAGAGGTTGAGGCCAAATAAACACAGGTGTTTTTATGGCTAACTCTGCAATCAATGCTAACACAGTGGGTTTAAAAGGGATCTGACCCTCTGTGCCTCTGCCTCGTGCCAGGTTAGGGCTGAGACCCCCACCTTGCTACAGGGAGATCCAGATCCACATCCAACCACTGCATCCACTGATTCCAGGAGCTGTGGGAGCAGCAGCCAGCAGAGCCAGAGGCTCACCCAGCTGAGGAGGAGGAGGAGAGATGATGGGCTGTGACCTGCAGAGCCCAGGGGGAGAAAGCCAAGGGCAGCTGGAGGAGTTTGCTCCAGAAGCCACTCTCTGTTTGAGATCTGCCATGTTTTTTTCAAACCCAGCAGTGCCAAGATCCTGCTGACAGCCTCAGCCAGATCCCTCAGCTTTTGTGCTTCTCCAGGTTTAATAAAGCTGCTCGTTGCACAGCAGGGCAGGGGAGCAACAGTCAGCCAGTCCATAGCAGGGGGCTGGCCAGAGCCAGCTGAGATTTCCCTGGGTATCCAGACCCTGTTCCAAGGTGTCTGCCACCTCTGCCACCACTTCTGGGATTAAAATCCCCGAGTCAATCCCAGCAGCCTCCCCTGTGCCTGTGAATGTGGAGGTGCAAGTGTGGAGTGTGGTTCTCTCTGAGGTTTTCCTGTGTCACTGCAGCCACCAAAATTTTTCTCTTGCATCTTGAGCTTCTTACAAAACTGGAGTTTGTAAAAATTCAAATGACTAGGAAGAGGATTTCTAATTCCACCCCAAAACACCTGTGGTGTTTCTTTATTCTTTGGGCAACAGCAGTAAGTGACATTTCCATGCAATGGCAGACTTGGGTCTCATCCACTTGGCTTTCCCAAGGATGCTCAGGAGCTGGTGACTCACGTCATTTGTTCGATCTGTAACTTCTCATGGCCCACCTGAAAGCCCCCCTCCTCTCTTTCAGGTCCTGAGCAATGAGAACAAGCTGATCCTGAAGTCAGTCCGCCAGGAAGACGCCGGGAAATACGTGTGCAGAGCCGTGGTGCCGCGGGTGGGCGCGGGGGAGCGGGAGGTGACGCTCACCGTCAACGGTACCTCCTGCTCCCGTCTGCCATTCCTTCCATTCCTCGTACAAACACCTTGAACCCCTTCTGAAATTCCCTCTCTCCTGCCCCCTTCTGCCATTCCTTCCCTCCTGCTCCCCTTCTGACATTCCCTCCCTCCCGCTCCCGTCTGCCATTCCTTCCATTCCTCCCATGAACACCCTGAACCCCTTCTGACATTCCCTCTCTCCTGCCCCCTTCTGCCATTCCTTCCATTCCTCCCATGAATACCTTGAACCCCTTCTGAAATTCCCTCTCTCCTGCTCCCTTCTGCCATTCCTTCCCTCCTGCTCCCCTTCTGACATTCCCTCCCTCCTGCTTCCCTACCACCATTCATTCCCTACCCCCATTCCCTTCCTGCCTTGATTCTGTTGCTCTGACAGTTCCTGTTCCAGTTCCTCAGTTACTTCCTTCTGGAGCAAATCCCACCCCCAGTTGAATCAGAGATCCAAGCAATTGGAGTAAAGTGGATTTTGCATTATTTTGCCTGGAAATGCACAAGTTCAAGCAAAAAAAAAAAAAAAAATCAACATTTGCTCAGCCCCACACAGTTCCCTTCTATCAACAGGGGTTTATTGAGTAGTTGGGAGCTGGCAGCTTTAAATCTTTAATGGATTAATCTTGCAAAACCCTTGCAAGGTCGGAGAGTGCTGTTGTCTCTGTTGTACACCTGGAGAGCTGGGAATTGAGTCTGGATCCAAGAGCAGCAGCCTAATCACACTCTCCAACCCACATGAGGATAGCTGTGAGGATTCCTGTGAGGATACTTGTGAACACTCTGCCTGCCAGGATTCCTGTCAGGATTCCTGTCAGGATACTCCATGGCTGCTTGGGGCTCACCCAGCACCATGTCAGGATGTGCCCTGGACTCACAGCCACATCTCTGGAGTTTAATGATGGCCTGGCCAGGACCTCACAGCAGCTGGTAACAAATTTCAGCATAAATACAGCAGGGAAAGAGCCAGGCAGGCTGCAAATGGTGTAAGCAGAGGCTGAATTTTGCTTTGTCTCTCACCTGCATGACAAACTGGCAGGTTTCACTCCCCACTCACTGTCACAAGAGAAGAACATAAGCAGGAGGCAGCTCAGGCAAGCATTGATTTCAAACACAGATAATGCAGACAATGGATGCCCCAGTTCCCTGGAAACATTCAAGGACAGGGCTCTGAGCAACCTGATCTAGCTGAAGATGTCCCTGTCATAGCAAAGAGGTTGGATTGGATGACCTTTAAAGGTCACTTCCCACCCAAACTATTCCAGGTTTCTATAATCCTAGAAAAGGAAGCCAAGGGCAACGCAGCAGGGGCTGGAAACCAACCACTGAAAACCAACCACTGAAAACAACCACTGAAAACCAACCACTGAAAACAACCACTGAAAACAACCCCTGAAAACCAACCACTCCCTCGACTTGGACTCAGCTCCTCTACGCCTTCAGTCTCCTTCCCCAGCAGCTGCTGGGTTTTAATTACAATTAAATGTGCTCATGGAAAACAAAGCAACAAATTAGCACGAAGAACATGCTCCTTCCCTGACACCTACCAGGCACAGGGATGCCCTGAGAGCAGAGCAGAATTCCCCCCAGGCTTGGGGCATTCGGAGCATGCAGCATTGACTGGAAAAGTTTCTCTCCAGCAACTTTGGGTTTTTTTCCCCCAGCTTATGCCTGGGGAAATTGATGGGGAGCAAATGAAATCCATGCATGGAGTTCACTGCTCAGCCTTGAGCATCTGCCAGGAGCTGACTGCCTGCACACCCCATCCCATGGGAAGTGCTGCCAGGGGCTCGGGGCACCCCAAAGGTGACAACGTTGGGACATGTCACTGCAGGTATTGGACCAAGGGAGAATCCCACACCTCCAGGGCAGGATGCTGTCCTGGCATCTCCAAGTGAGGAGTGAGGAGTGAGGAGAACCGAGCCCCTGAGCAGCATCCCCACATCCCACATCCACCAAGAACAAGAGGCAGCCTGTCCTGCAGCAGGAGCAGCATTCCAGCTCCAGAGCACAGCACAATGTGTCTAATCCAGCTAATGAATTCTGCTGGAAGTCTGTTCTGATGTAATTTAAGGGGGAGGTTGAATGCCTTCATATTTTGAAGTGATTTTAAATCCAGAGGGTGATACAATTGTCTGTTATTACCAGGTGCCTCCCTCTGTCACAGAAAATCAGGCATTGAGAAGTTGTGTTCTGGGTTGGCTGCACTGCCCTTGGTCAAGGCACCTGGACTTCTAGGGGGCTGATCCATCCCACCAAGCACAGAGATCCCAACTGAGGGATCACCCGACACGCTCTGAGCCTGTGGTCCCACCAGCCCATCCACTCCCAAAATTGTCCAAAATCATGGCATGATGATGTTGGGGTGGAAGAGCATCCTCTGCCCTTCCCACCCAGCTTCCTCAGACAGGACTGTGGTTGCAGAGCAGCCCAGTCCCATGCCAGAGCCAAGGCCACCAGCCTGCAAGGAAGCAGATAGGATTCAGAGTCTGGTGAGTGGGAAGGAGGATTATGCAAAGCAGCAGCATTTGGCAAGGCCAGAGCAGCAGAGGCTCAAGGGAAGGGAGGAACTTGGTGCCTTCATAAATCAGCAGCAGCTGGATTTACAGCCAAAGCCTCTCAATGCTCTTGACTGCATCCAGCCTGGTCACAGCTCCCACCCCAGCAGAAATGCCCCAAGGTCACCTTCACAGGCAGATCAGCAGCAGTCCCATCTGTCACTGCACCATCCGGGCTTGGCAGGGGCTGCTGAGCAGGGACCACCACCCCTGCCCACCTTGTTCTGCTAGAGAAGTTTGTTGGAAGGGCTGGACAGCTCCAGGTGACTAATTCAGGATGTCATTTGCCTGGGATTCACACCAACAAGGAAGTTGGGCATGCCTGAGAGCTGGGAGCAGGGCAGGGGCTGACCTGCCACCCCGCTTGGTCAGGAGCACATCAGGGTGTCAGGAAGTGCTCAAGGGCAGGTTGGAACAACCTGCTCTGGTGGGAGGTGTCTCTGCCCACGGTAGGGGATCTGGAATAAGATGGGTTTTAAAGTCTTTCCCAACCCAAATCATCCTGTGGTGTTCCTTTGCAACAGCAGGCAGAACCAGCCAGCCCAGGACTTCTGCAGGAAGCAAGGAGTTAAACAAAACTCTCCTGCCAGATCATTTTGAGTGCTTGGGAGAAAGGTTCAGATGGACTCGAGCAGACTGGAGAAGCCAAGGCCATCCTATCCTTTCATTCCTGAAGGCTTCCACCTCAGACTTTTCTTTTGTGTGAGCCGCCAGGACCGCACAAATAAATTGGCACCGAGGTGCTAAAAATAACCTCCACCAATAGCTCCATCATTTATATCCATAGCAACATTGCTTGGAGCCTTTTCCCTGCCTGTGGGCTGTCTCACACTCGGCGCTGAATGCCAAGCTGGAGATTGGCAGCTTTCATAAGGAGCCAGAGCCTGGTGGAGAATCAAACACCAGCCCTGAATGCGAAGAGGCTGCAACTTCGTGCTATTATTTCTGGGCATGTTCATCTCACAAACAGTCTTTAGTCATCCACTATTATCATGATGATAAGCCTTCGACACTGAACTCCTGAAGCAATAATAAAAGCCAAAGCCATTGGCATTTGTGCCATTTAAAATCCACTCGCTTTGGGGAAAATGATCCTTTTAATGATTATTAAGCCATTTTTCTCTAGCGTCACCCAGTCTTGGAACACTTCCAGAATTTATAAGTAACATACAACCATCAAAATGGAAAGGAGATGGTTCTTTTTATTACTGTTTAGGCCTGGCCTGCAGATCCCATCACTGCTCTTGCCTCTCCTGGCTTTGGAATCATCAGGTGGGCAGCAGCATCAATGGCCTCAGCTGGCTCCTCAGGCAAAGCAAGGAGTCACCTCCACTGAGACCCTTGGGAAAGCTGAGCTTTCAGCAATGGGTAAACAAGAACTCACACCTTGGGATCGTGCCTAGAACAACATCTTGAGCGTTTAGAGAGAAAAACACAACAAAGTGTCTTTTTTTTTTCCTTCTTCGATCAAAAAGGGCACAAGTCTCCACAGCCGTACTGCTATGTCCATTACTGCAAAACAAGTCCTGACCTTCACGCCCAGCTCCTGCAATTCCTGATGTTGATGGCGGCTCCCTTCCAGTAGTAATTTCCTGAGCTGCCAGAACCGTGGTCACTGGTCAGTGAATTGTGCTTCAATGAGCTTGTTTTCCATCCATCTCCCCACGGAGCAGTGTAAGGAAGCAGGGACAGGGCTGTGCCTCACTGAGAAGTGTGTGGGGAGTGTGCAAGTTTGATGCAGGAAGGGGTTACTGGGACGGTTCCAAAAGGCAGCTGTATGTACAAACGCCTGAGAGTGAAGGATTGAGCATTTTGGTACATTTTGGTACATTCATGAAATTTATAAATGGGTGATTTGGATGAGAATCAGGCAGGAATACCCAGGCACATCTTTCTTCCCACTTTACCGCAAATCCCTGAGAATTTTTTTTGAAGGAGTACATCAGGTGCAGGGCAGGGAGGTGAGAAAATGGGAAAAAATCCCCAAGGCTGCATTACTGATAAACCCAGTTACGTACTCCAAACCAGGCATGGCAACCCCAAGTGAACACCCAAAGTTCCAGAGCTGGAGCAGGAGGAGTTCTGACAGCCCCTGCCACTCCTCTCTCTCTGCCCTGCAGCCCAGTTGCTGCTGTTTTCTTTTCTGCCTGCAGCAAGCCACTCATGGAAATGCAAATCTGCTTTAATTAAGGAGGTTAATAAACAGCAATTGGGATCCCAGCTCTTGTGCTGCTCCCCTGGGGCCATCAGGGCTATTAGAAGAGTGAGGGACACACCACATGCTCTCCTCTCCCATCCCTTTTCTCCCAATCACAGGATGTTCACCAAGGCAGGACAAGGACATTTCCCATCCCAAGATGGTGTTTGGCTCAGGAAGAGCCTTTCCTACCCTTTCTCCTTGGCTCCTTTCATGACCCACATGGCACAGGAGAGCCCAGCTGATGGGCAGCAGAAAAGTTTCCAGCAGAAATGTCTCCATCACATCCTCCTTAATGCCCTGGAGAGCAATTAGTTTAATGGTTGCTAATGAATCTGGGAGGGCACTGAAGAGGAACACCAGGTGGCATGGGATCCTGCTTTTCTTCTGCAGCAAACAGCCCTTCTCAGAGGCCAGGCTCACCAAGGAGATGGGAGAAGGGTCCTTTTCACCAGGGATGGGGGTACAGAGATGGGGCACCCTGGTGCTTTGTGGGGGCTTTGCAAAAACCCAGCAGAGCCCAAAGCCTTCACTCAATGTTCTCCATCACAGGAGGTGATGGGGCTGTTTCTCCATCCCTGCCCTTCAGAGATGGACCCCAATATCCATTCAGGGCTCCCCTAACGCCCCCCATCCCCACCAGTCCCATGGGGTGCCAGCAGCCTTTCCTGTCTCCACAGGGCCCCCCATAATCTCCAGCACACAGACCCAGCACGCTCTGCACGGCCAGAAGGGGCAGATCAAGTGCTTCATCCGCAGCACTCCGCCGCCAGACCGGATCGTGAGTATCACCCTGGGCACGGCGGGCGCCTGCAGCACCTCGGGGTGCCCCAGGCTCACCCCTCTCTCTCTTGGCAGGCTTGGTCCTGGAAGGAGAACGTCCTGGAATCTGGGACCTCGGGGCGCTACACGGTGGAGACGGTGAGCACAGATGAGGGGGTGATCTCCACGCTGACCATCAGCAACATCGTCCGCGCTGATTTCCAAACCATCTACAACTGCACGGCCTGGAACAGCTTCGGCTCCGACACGGAGATCATCCGGCTCAAGGAGCAAGGTGGGCACTGCTGGGGGCTGCTGGGGGTGGTGGCACTGGGAATTAGCACCTGGCTGGGCTCTGAGAGTGGGGACGTGCTGTGAGAGGCAGGAGGTGCTCAAGAGAGCCTTGGGATGCCAAAGAGGAAATTAGGAAGGACGGTGACAAGGCTCCAGCTGTGCTAGCTGCAGGATTGCATCCTTAAGGCACATGATCTTGGTAAAGGGGCAGGAGCAGGGACTGTAAAGTCTCTGCTTGGTAAGGTATTCCTGATTTTTCCTGTCCTGCTAAAGCTGGAGGGCACGGGCTGATCCTGCACCCCTTACTCCCTGTCCCACAGTACAAGGTGATGTCACTGCCCCAGGCTGGAGGATCATTTACAGCCTTGGAGAGACAAGAGTGGCTGCTCCCAGCAGAGCCCACTGCTCCATGGTGATGGGAGTGAGCAGATGAAGGAGTTTGGACTGGCAGCAACTCTCCATCCTGGCCACCAGCCACAATGCCAGCAAGTTGCACAGGGCTGGGTTCACACACCCAGCAATTCCCAGGGGATGGCCAGAGAAATTCCACTCTCGGGGCTCTCCACAGCAGGGGAGGGAGTTGGCTTGTGTGAGGAATGCTTAGCTCCTGGAGGAACTCCAGTTCTCCTCTATTTTATTAAATGCCAGGGCAGGCAGGTGGATTGTTCTCATTAAGCCGTGATTTATAGGCAAGGCTGGCGTCCAGATTAAATCAGAGCTAAATGAACCCCTTAAAATTAGCCTTGGGCTTCTTCCAATGCAAACAGAGCCAGTGGTTTTTCCAGGTCGTCTGCCAGTCAGCGGCAGCACTCGGCGGCAAGCCCGGGTCCCGGCGGAGGGGGCCAGAGAGCCGAGCTCACACCCAGGAATCCCTGCAGGGCCACCGGTGGGGACAGCCCTGCCCAGGCCAGGGGGTACCACAGGGTGGCACAGGGGACAGCCCTGCCCAGGCCAGGGTGGCACAGGGACAGCCCTGCCCGGGCCAGGGTGGCACAGGGACAGCCCTGCCCGGGCCAGGGGGACACCGCAGGGTCCCCTCCACGGGGCCAGCCCCGGAGCAGAGCAGAGCAGAGGGCTGAGCACTCAGGAAGGCTGCGGTGGGCGCGTGGGCTGTGCAAGGCTGTGGACACTTGCTTTATTTTCAAACAGGTACGGAAATGAAATCAGGAGCTGGTATTCAAGCAGGTATGGAAATCATGAGCTAACGGTGAATGTGAATTGTCCCCAGCCACCACCACACCTGAGGGCCCAGCGTCCTCCTCCTGGCCCGGCAGCTTTCCATAGGGCAGGCAGGGCAGGAAGGGGTGCAGGGAAGCTGCAGGGCAGTGACTGGGGCAGGACTGGGAAGCTGGAGTGGTCCAGTCCCCCTGTGCCACTGATCCACTCTGGAAACCAGCACTTTCTCTGCCCCAGCTCCCCAGTCACTGGAAGGGGGATGCTGTTACTCAGCCATGTTTAAAATGTTGCAGAAGTCCCACAGAGTGTGACTTTGGGACAAAAACAAAGAGGGAAAAGTACATGTTTCCAGGGTCATTTGTCGACATCAGCTTGGTTCAGTATAGGGGGAGAGTGATGGCCAGCATCCATTGGCACCAGAGCAGGTTTGGATGGATCTTGGGGCAGATCTGCAGGAGGTGCTGCCCTTGTGGTTCCTCGTCCTGTGCCCCAGAGCAGAATTCCTGGGGGAGCCAGCAATCTGCCCCTCCCTCAGCTCACCCAGCCCTACAGGAGAGTTTACCATCCCCACTACTCTATCACTGCCCCTTTGCAGTTACCTTTATCCCAGCCCAGGAGAGCCCTGGACATTGTCCCTACCCCATTCCCTGCATGGTTCTTCATCCCCATCACCACCTGCTTCTCTCTGAGCTCTGCCCTGCAGATCCCATTCCCCAAAGCTGAGAGCCAGCCAGCCCTCCCAGGCCCTCCAGGCTCCTGTCTCTCCAGCCCCTTGCTCCATTTTCCCCTTGGAAGGCCAAAAATATCCCATGAGGAGCTACCACTGCTGGAAGGAGGACTGCCTAGCAGGCAGCTTCAGAAAATCCTGTTTTCTTTGTGCCATGGCTCAGCTGCTGGGTTGGAGGATGCTGATTTTAGGGTGAGCTTCTTGGGGCAGCTGGACCCAGCTGCAGCACCTGTTCTCTGAGCTCCAGCAGAGGACTGAGGGGATTTGCCTTTTCACCACCTGGGCACTCTCAGAGGTTTAGTGATGGATTGGTTCAGTGCCACTTGAGTCATGTCACCAGTGGCCCAGCTTGAGTGACATGTGACACATCGAGGGACCAGCAGGCCCAAGCAGGAAATCCATGAGCAAGCCACAAAGTGAGAAACATCAGTTCTATTTTGATCAAGTGTGAGCAGAGCCTAAACTCAATCAGCACCACATGTTTATCACCTGCAGTTCCCAAATTAGGGCTCAGGACCCAGGAGCTCCACAGCCATGGCTTAAGGGTACCATGAAGTGGTTTTAGAATTCCCCTGTCCCACTTGGGATAGGGCAAACAAGGATGACACCCTTTGCTGACTACACAGTGGATGCTGGTGGAAGGACAACTGCCCCCAGTCCCACCAGTAGGGGTGTGTCCCCCTTGGGAAGGATGAAAGGCACAGATGGGATCTGTGCTCTCAGGTCCAGGATGAAATTCGTGCCCATCCCCAGCTCCACACCCGTGGGCAATGGGAAATTGTTCCTGTATCACCCAGTCAAGTGACAGCCCCTGGGCTTTGCTTCTCAGCTGGGTCACTTCTGTGTCCCCAGGGTCCAGCAGCATCTGCACAGACCTCTGAGGAGAACCACCTCTCTGCATACATTTTTCCATAAATTCATCCCATCCATTTCCAAGGCAAGGCCTCCAAGGAGAAAACACCTTCCAAGGAGGTGTCCAGGAAATTTGTGAGGACACAGTCTGGCCCCACCTTATCTGGCCATCCCAGACAGGGCTATCCCCATTTTGGTTCACAAGATCCTACAGAGTATTTAGAAAGAGAGGAATGGGGACCTAGAGATGGAGATACCTGCAGCTTTAGGGGAGAGGGTCTTTGGGATGCAACTTTATCATCCCAGCCAAGGAAGGCAATTTGTAGTACCCACAGCTATGGTGTCCTACAGTGTGAGTGCTGCCCATTGCTGCCCCTCCTTAATCCAACCCAACACTCACTGTAAAGTCAGAGCTGTGCCTGGAGGAACTGGAGAGACAGAGCAGGGAGATAAAAAGGCTTTGGGGCTCCAAATCTGACTCCCTTACCCGAAATGTGATTTCCCATTCCACCCTCCCCACACCTCACAAGCTGCTGTTACAGCCTGCATAGATAAATCCACTTTGCTGGCTGAGACGCAGCCCAAAATCCCCACCAGGAATTTGGTGACAGAGTTCTTGTAGGCAGATGTGAAGGTGCTCTGCCTCCCACAGACCCTGCCCACACATCCCACTCTGCAGTGCTCAGCCCCAGCATGGGCCATCCCTCCTGTCCCAGTCTTTGTAGCACCCTCAGGAATTTTGGAAGGATGACAGTTGACAAGCCACAGGAGAAGGCAGGAAATTGGGACATAAAATAGACAGGGGCTGTGAATGATGACTTGGGTTAAGTCATCCATCAGCCTGCTCAGATGCCATTTCTCTTTCTTTATAATACTAATACACGGTCTTCTTTTGCACTTCATCCTTTAGAGAAGCTCATTCATTAACCCGCAGGGCACTAACGAGAGCAGTTGCTAATCTGCTCCTCTGGCTCCCCCCTCCTCTCCTCCCAGGGTAAACTGAGGCACAGAACGAGCAGGGTTGTGCAAACTGCAGCGTCCCACGGGCAGCCCGTGGCGACATCACCTCGCAGGGATGGGGGAGCAGGGAAGGAGTCCCCAAAACCCTCCCCGGGCTCATTACTGAGCCTCTTGCCAGTAGCCAGGGGTGGGTCCCTGGGGGAAAGCCCCCTCTGTGACCTTCAGGCACCTTCACACTTGCTCTCCTTGCTCTTGCAGAGTCGGTGCCGATGGCGGTGATCATCGGGGTGGCCGTGGGGGCCGGCGTGGCGTTCCTGGTGCTGATGGCCACCATCGTCGCCTTCTGCTGCGCCCGCTCCCAGAGGAGTAAGTGTCACCTGTTGGTATCACCAATATTGTGGACGGGACATGCTTGTCTGGCCCTGCTGCTGAACCAAACAGTGGCACTGTGGTGTTTCACCCCACAGACACTTTTGGCCATGGCTGGGTGTGTGGTGTTTCACCCCACAGACACTTTTGGCCATGGCTGTGTGGTGTTTCACCCCACAGACACTTTTGGCCATGGCTGTGTGGTGTTTCACCCCACAGACACTTTGGGCCAAGGGTGTGTGGTGTTTCACCCCACAGACACTTTTGGCCATGGCTGTGTGGTGTTTCACCCCACAGACACTTTTGGCCATGGGTGTGTGGTGTTTCACCCCACAGACACTTTTGGCCATGGCTGTGTGGTGTTTCACCCCACAGACACTTTTGGCCATGGCTGTGTGGTGTTTCACCCCACAGACACTTTGGGCTGGCTGGGAGCTCCAGCTGGGCACGTGGGGACAAGTCCAGGCCTGCAGGAGCTCTGGTGGCTGCGGGATGGAGCTTCCCCCGTGGAGGGGCTGCTCCTCAGGTTTCCCTCTGTGGAGAAGCTTTCAGGTGATGGGGAAGGAAAGGAGTCGGTTCTGATGGAGGGTTTGGATCCAGAGCTTTGTTCTGGCCCACAGCCTCTGAACCCAGCCCCAGCTCCACCAGAACTCCTGACCCCGTGGGTGCTGCTCCTTTTAACCCCGGGGAGAGGGCAGGGAAGGGACAGGGAGCCACCAGCCAGGTACAGGAGGGGAGGTCTCAGGGGACAAAGGACACGTGGATGGCCCAATGCCCCCCGGGGGTGGAGGGCATCCTTTGGATCTGCCAATCACTCGAGCCCTTCTGGAATTCCAGGGCTGACAGACAGTGCTGGGAGGGATCAGGGAGGGGAAAGGAGAGGTGACTGACACACCTGGGAGGGAATCTTCAGGGGAGGGAGCCGGGGTTCTGAGGTGAACCCTGAAATCACAATGCAACAGTCACCCCCACCTCGCTGCACCCTTTGGAGAGAGGGTGAATCGAGTGCAGCAGAGAGAAATCAGAGCCTGAATTAACCAGCACAATTTACTGAATTTACTTCTCCACACCAGCTGCTTCTCCTGTTGGTCTACCAAGTGTAAGGCTGTAAACAGCAGCCCTGTGGGAAAAGGGAAGGGTTTATGGAAGACATGCCAGGGTAACTGCTGATCCCTGTTAGCAGCACAGGCAGCTCAGGAGGTGTGCAGGGGACCTCTTAATCTCTCCCTTGGAGAAATCCTGAGGTACAAGAGGGAGAAGCATCCTCACTGTGACACATCAGTGCTTAAAAACCCTCCACAGTTCTGCTTCTGTTTTAATTCCAATTTTCCTGACATGCATATTCCTGGCAGGAGTGACAGCCAGCAGAGGGGTTTTTCAGGGACTTGTGCACTCTGGAGTCTGGCTGTAGTGGGAATACAAGTTTAAGTGACATTAGAGACACAGGTACAGGAGGAGGAGAGGGAAGCAGTGCAGCATTGTCTGGCCTCATTAAAAGACACTGGGAAATTAAAGGAGGATTGTTGGCTCTGTGAAAAGGCACCAAAGCAGGAGGGAGAAGAGTGTGATTGTCTAGAGCATTCCAAGCCTCTGGGGAGAGGAGGGGATCCTTGGCGCTGCTCCCGGCTTGCGAGACGCGTGGTACGGATTCTGGGATGCCAAACTCCTCACGTGTGTGCCAGAAAACCCAGTTGTTGTTCTTTTATTTTTCCCCCCTCGATGGTTTACAAAGCCATCAAAGACAGCAGGCTGCTCCTGGATTCAATAAGGACACACGGCCCTCACTGCAGAAATGTGTTTCATTTTCAGTGTGATAATGATGCCTCTCCCTGTTTTACCCCATTTTTTTTAACTCCCACAGCCTCCATTAGCAAGAATTAATGAATTAAATAGGGGAAGTCATTTATCTTGCTTTTGGGGAAAGGATTGCTGATGGACAGTACCCAAGACCAAGCCAGTTTGATGTCATTTGGCAGCAAGAGACAATGTAAGCACCCGAAGGAAGCAGGGCCAAGCTGTGCTCCCATGTCCATGGGCAGTTTTTCCCCCATGCCACATCCTTCAGAGAAACAGAGAGCGTGTGCTTCATTATTTCCCTCTCGTTTGATGGAACCAGATGGTGCAGGGCTCTTTACAGGACACACAATTCCACAGGAATGCCATGACAACAGAACCCAGACGTGGTGGAAACGCCAGGATTTAGACCCTCACAAGCTGGAGGCATGCAAGGATGAGCTGCTCCTCAAGGGGAAAGCCAAGAGGGGACAAGGCTATCCCAGCCAAATGCCTTGTGTTATTTATCCCATTGGGAAATCAGGAAAAAAAGGCATTTTCCTCACCAGGGCTGGGAAGATAGGTTCTGCAAAGAAGGCACTGGTGACATGGTGGCACCTTTTTCTCCTCTGGGTTTCTGGTGCTATCCCATTTTGAAAAGGTTCTTGGGTCTCCAATAAACCAGAAGCTGCTGGGTCTGGGAGTGTTCCCTGCTCTGCTGCTCCCCTGGCAGTGTGATTCCCCAGGGAGAGGTCAGCAGCCTCCCCAGGCCAGGGCAGGGGTCCCTGTGCTCCCTACAAGGCTTCTGTGCCACTTCACTTTGAGATCAGAATAAGTAAGAGATCACCCAAGAGATCAGTGAAGATCCCTGCCCTGATCTCTCTTTCCTCCCCAAAACCTCTGGGAAGGAAAGAGCCAGACCCAGCTGGGGACAGCAGCAAATCCAGAGTGCAGGTGGGATTCCCCAGCCTGAGATCCATGCATGGGGTGCTGGTGGCACTGAGGCCACTCAGTTCCCCTTTACCTGGCTTCAAAAGCCACTGGAAGCTGCCAAAATAGTCTCTCCTTGGGTTTGGGGGGAACTGGGAGCACCAGCAGCAGAACCAGAGCCCAGTGACACTCAGGGTGCAGAACCCTGCAGGGAAGGACTTGGATGTGCCAGGTGGATGGGCTTTCACCCCAGTTTTGAGGTGCTGATGCCAGCTGAATGCTGTGGCCACCGTCTCTGGTGGCAGGAGGGTGGGAACGCCAGGCTAAAAGGTGAGGAAAGGAATTTCATCACTGTTAGTGGTGTGCAATGTGCAGAGTTATTACAGAGATCAGCTCAGGAATGATGGGATTGACAGAGCACTTGGAGAGCAGGAGAAGGACTCATTTCCTGCCAGGATGACTGCAGATTCCTCTCCCAAGACAAATACTGGAGCACTGTGCCATCATTTATAACAACAGCCTGGTGCAGGCTGCAGGAACTGTTGTGTCGAGGGGACACAGTGACCCAGAGTAACTCTGGAGAAGGAATCTCCTGCCCCAGCCACTGACCACAACTAACAGCAATGGGGGAGGCAATTCCTGACCATGTTTTGGGAAAATGCAGCAAAAAAAGGACCAGGTGCAGACACGCTGAGCCTGGAGTCTCTGGAAAAGAAAAAATGTACTGCGCATCTGTTGTTATACCTTCAGTGACTTAACGGCCCAGAGTTATTTGAGGGGGAACACTCCTGGGAGAGGAGCTGCAAGACACTGATTAGCATCTCCTTGTGATTAAAGACAGAGGCTCCAGCACCAGGAACGTGGTCCCAGCAGGACAACATTAAAAAAAGAAGCTGTTGTAACTTCCCAGTGAAAGGCTTTGCCTTGTGCCCTGAGACTTGGCGAGGTCTGGGGGCTGCGGGTGTGGAGGACAGGGGATGCTGGGAGAGGTGAATTCAAGGACAGAGCTTCGAGCTGGTGTCAGTTGCATCATCCAGTTTGGTTTAGAGATCAAACTCCCGGGGGGTCCAGCCTTTTCTGGACTGATCCCCACAATCCTGGCTTGGCAGGGCGCTGCTGGATCCCTCAGCTGGAGGTAGATCTGACAAACCGGTGGTTCAAGGCAGTTTTTGGGTCTGGGAGGGCTGGCACAGCCATCCTGGGAGGTGAGAGCCAGGCCCGTGGCTGGGGGACAGCTTCAAAGCTGTTGAGGACTTGCTGCTCAGATTTGCCACCATCTCTACTTTTCATCTCTGCTTTGCGCCGCCGTTCTGCTCCCGCTGCTCCGCGGTTTCCTTCTGCTAAAATGACTTGTTCAAAGCACGCCTGACACCTTCAGGGAAGGCAGGGAGTCTCTCCAGGAATGTTTCTCTCGTCTCTCATTGTCATTTCCAGGCTGCCTGGAGATGATAAAACTGTCCCTGGCTACATCTGTGCTCATTTCTTGGCCTTTTCCGTGTGTTGTCTGCACCCCAGACTGGGGGAGGCTTTTCTCAGGGGTTCCTAGAGCCTGGCCAGAGCTGGTCCATCCCTCAGGAGCCGTATTTCCTACGGATCAGCAGGCTGGACAAGGATTTCATTCCCTGTGGGAGCGGTTCTGCTGCAGCCCAGCCCCTGGTAACAGCACCGTGAGCGTGGCAGAGCCAACCGAGCTCCAAAAGGAATTCCTGTAGGAGTCTGAGCTGTCCATACCTTCTGGCAACGCAAATATTGCTCCTTCAGCTCTCCAGTGGGCTTGCTGAGCCGGGTTTATTTTCTCAGGTGCTGCCGGGAATCCTCAGTCATGTCCCTGCAGAAGCTCAGACTAAGCTCCTTGTCCATCTCCCTCTTTTCCCAGATCTCAAGGGTGTGGTTTCTGCCAAGAACGATATCCGGGTGGAGATCGTGCACAAGGAGCCGGCCTCGGGCAGGGAGGCGGAGGAGCACCCGACCATCAAGCAGCTGATGGTAAGGAATTCCTTCCCCTTCCCAGGCGATTGCTCCGGGCAAGGTTTGATGGTAAAAAGCCCAGACACGTGTCGTTCAGCCCCGTAATAACCACTCAAGGCAAAGATGCTCTTCCAAAAATGCTGTTCTCGAGATCCACATTCTCTTGCCATAAAAACTCCTCGAGTGAAACTTGGCTAACGAGGAGGGAGAGCTGCCAGGGGTTTATTGCAGCGGCCCATCTGCCCGCCGGGCTAATTGCAAAGCAAATTTGCCACCTTCACACCTGGAAAACTGCAGAGGGCAGGGAGACACCCGACGGGCGAGCACGAGGTGAGAACGAGCTCATCACGCAGCTGCGCCCAGGGGCTCCTGCGGGCACAGGGCTGGGTGTGAGGCCAGCCTGCCCCTGGGTCTGTAACACCGGAGAGCTGTCACCCTCCCGAGGCCACCGCCTTCACCCGAGGGGACCGACAGACACGGGCAGGGCAAGAGGTGGATGGCTGAGGTCCGGGAAATGCAGCTTGTACCCTGATGCTGGTGCATCCTCACCACTCTGTGCTGTGGTCACTGTTCTCTGTGGCTCAGCCCCAGTCTGCCTTGGCTTTCACTTGCTGGTGACAAATGCAAGCTGAAAAATGGCAAAGAATCCTGAAAAAAAAAAAAAGAGAGAGAGATAAAAGAGCAGATGGGAAAGGGGGGAGGGATTGAAGAAGCCAGTGGCTGCTTTCTAGACTGCTGGGTGTTTTTTTCCTCCTCTAAATCTCAGTTTTTTGGGCAGCACTTGTATGTCCTGCCTGCAAAAGCTCTTCCATGAATGCCTGGTGGGAAGGCAAGGCTGATCATCGTAGAGTGGGTGGAATTGCTTGCTGAAATTGTCAGGATTGCCAGAGTATTTAGACAGCCAGGGAGCCTCCAAACAATGAGGCAGGAGGAGGTGGGGATCTGGCAACTTATCCCAGCACCACTGGGGCTCCTGTGCAAGACCCTTTGTTCCCAGGAGGGTTTTGCCCTGAGAAATCTGCAAGTCCACGGTGGGATTTGCAAGGCTGGAAGGACAGAGGAGGCTGGGGTTGGGTTTGGAGCAATCTGCTGGGATGAAGGGAAATGAGAAGTTTTCTCTCCATGGGACCCTGTACATCATCTCTGTGATCAGCAGTGCCAAGCCCAGATCTGACTCCCACGGGGGCATCTGGGATCATCCCAAATCCCACTCCAGACTGTAACCACCAGGCTGGAAGCAGACATGAAGCCTCAGCAGAAGAGAACATTTACCACTCTGAGTGAACAAGGAAGATGGTGGTGGGAGCTCAAGCACAGGATCTTGGAAGACATCCCGGGGACTTTCTTGGGTTATTTTCAGTAGCCAGGGGGGATTTCACAGCAGCTTGTGCTTGGTGAGGCTGGGAGCAGAGCTGTGCCGGGCACATTGCAATGAGGATTCTGGCAGGGTGGAAATGGTGCAGAAAAAATGACAATATTTGTTTGAGAGCTGGGAAAAAATGCCTTACAGGGAGAGGTTGTGGAGCTCCTCTGGTTTATCAGCCAGACTGGTGAGAGGTAGTTTGGTCACAGCACAATGGAATGGTGTAAGTGTGAGCAGGGTTCGTACTTCAGGCTGAGCACTTTCAGATGGGACACAACAGAAACTCACAGCCTGGCTGGACTGGAAGAGGGCAATTCTGCCCCTTTCCTGGCCAAATCCAGGAATTTTTTTCCTGAAAATACAACAGTTGGAAATCACATCATTCGATCAGCGCCATTCAGGAGCTGGAAGAGATGGTCCATGATCTCTGATCTTGATGCTGGCAGGGTTTGGGACAGCTGGGGCATTCTACCTGCAGGGGGAAGCATCAAAGCCCCCTCCCCTGCCTGGATCACAACCTCCTCATCCCCATCTGCCCTCAGCAAGCATGTTCCCAGGAAATACTGCCCAATTCCTTCTCTCCACAGAGTCTGCAGAGACCCCCCTCTGTCCTTCATCCACATCTTTGCTGTGCCCAACAGCTGGTGTGGGCATCCTCCTCCAGCCATCAGACACCCAGCCGTGGATGCCAAACAATTCCTGATAAAATGTCCCAACTTTGTCAATGAAATGAAAGATCAAGATAAAAACTTCCCCTTGCTGATGGGGAGCAATGAGACCTCTTTAGCAGGAGGAGGAGGGCAGTGTCCAGCACCTCCCTGCCCTCACCCCGGGATTTTCCAGCTCTCCCTTCTCCCAGCATTATTCCCTCTGCTTCCCCATTTGCCTTCCCCTAGCGTCCTGTGAGATCTCCATCCCTTGAGATGATCTCGCCCTCAGGGTGTTCATCACACCCTGCAGTTCAATGGCAGCTGTGACTGTCAGTGCCGCCCTCGGGCTCGGGACCATTAATGTGGATGTTAACGAGGAGCAGCCACGCTGGCAAACAGCTCCTCGCTGCTCTCCATCCTAACCCCATCCCGGCCCGAGCCCTGACTCCAGCACAGCCTGACCCGCTCCTGCTGAATTTCAGGATGCCCAGCGCCGAGGCTGTGCCTTTGTGCTCGGTTTCCTCCGTGTCCCTCTCTGCCGCAGGCTGCCAGCGTGGCTCCCCGTCCCCACAAACGCTGTTTTGTCATTCTCCAGCCATCTGTGACCTCGGCAGCTCACCGTGCTTTTCACAAGTAATTATTCATGCATCTATAAACTCATTAACACCTTAGGATACGCGTCACGCTGGCTGATTTGCATATGTTCACATTGCCTCAGCGGCGTTCCCACCCCCTGCTCCGAGAGCTGTTCTGCCAGGCAGTGCCCACGGGCAGGGAAAAGGCTGCCAGCTCGAGTGGCTGCAGGCAAAAGATCCTGGTAAAGGGTTTGATCCTGGGGAAAAGAAACCGCAACAGCCGCATTCTCCCTCCTGCGGGACGCATTGCATGGGCACGGCAGCTCCGGGCTGTGAGGAGGAAGATGATGAGCATGGTCAGCCCCGGCGTGGCACAGCCTCCTCCTCCCTTACCACGGCTGGCTTTATTCCTGGCTGATCGGAGCCCGTGCCTCCCCACCTGTGAAATGGGGCCGATAATCCCAAAGGAGCCATCCCCACTGCCGTGAGCAGAGACGATCCCAAGGGGACAGGCAGGCAGGGGAATCACAGAGATCTCCTGCCCTCGGTCATTCATCCCTTCTGGATCGCTCATGCCCCACTGTGGCCAGGCAGATCCAGGCATCACCTGTGGTTCGTATTTGGAGTGGAACAGCCAAAGTAATCAATCCAGTGATAGGTTTATCTTTTCCTGTCTCCTTTAACCCATCCCTCTGCTCCAAGGGCCGTTCCCAGTTTGTTCACAGCCTTCACAGGTGATCAGCACCAGACACCTTTTCCAGACAGGTGGAAGAGGAAAAATCAAAGAAGCAGAATTTCCATTCTGGGAGAGGCTCCTTCCTACCTGCAGCCCAGTGGACACAGCATCCCTTTCTCTGCCCCTTTCTCTGCCTTCCCCCGTGCCCGCGGGCTGGGACCTGTTCCATGTGCCCAGCGGCCACCGGCACCCTGGGAAGCACCGGCAGCCCTGAGCTGTCACAGCCGGGTCTGAACTGGAGCGGGCTGCGTCTCCTCAACATCCAGCCTCGCCCGGGAGGCTCGGGGAACATCCCTCCCTCCCAGCCGGCCCCTTCCAGCGGCACCAGCCCATCCCAAAGCAGGATTTTGGGGAGAGGTGGGACAAGAAGGGCAGCTTCTCCTGTGGTGGGCACCCACACCCACCCAGCGGGAGCTCACATCACTGACCGAGGCCAGAGCCGGTGTTTGACGGTGATAAGGCTTCGTCGAGCTGGGAATTCCCAGAGGGGCTCTTTATTCATGGGCTTGTTCCCTCCCTGGCAGCAGAGGAAGTCGCTGTTCGAGAATCGTCATCAACATCTCTCACCCTGGTACCGTCTGGCCCGCGCAAGTGCTGCCGGGTGGCATCCAATTACCCAGCCAGCCGGAAATATTGTAATTAAACCTGGAGCGAGGCGGGGGGAGGCTCTTCGAGCCCGCCGGGTCTGGAGGATGCTCAGAAACCTGAAGCAGCGTTTGAAAAAACATATTGTGTCCACTAATGACAGCCAAGAATTTAATATCCTGTTGGATTCTCCATCGCAGAGGCTTCGTTTGGTGGCGTGAAACGCGGGAGAGCTCCGCGGTAGCAGAGCGGGAGGCACGGCACTGCCCGCTGCTCCCAGCCGGCGTTTCCCGGCGCTGGGGGAGCCTGGGGAGGCGCTTTGCTCTGCCCCTGGGCCGGGGGAGCCAGCACTGCCAGCCTGAGGGGGTGCTTCAGGACCTGGACGGGGGTCCCTGCCTTCTGCAGTGGGGGAAACTGAGGCAGTGACAGTCAGGGGTGCAGTTTGTCACATCCCCCAGCCACGCTGACCCAGGAGGCACCGGCGGGGTTTGGCCATGGGCAGGGCTTTACACCCCACCTGTGGTGCCCCGCTGTTCTGGGGAAGGGGAGGGCTGCTGGCGCCTGGCAGTGCCAGGCAGGATGAAGTCCTGGCAGGAGGGGATGGTGGGCACTAACAGGCGGCTGTACCCCCAGCCATCTGCACGGCCAGGCCCGGAGCATATTGGTGCTGTCACCTGGCTGGAGAAAGGATGGCTCTGGAAAAACGTCCAGGAATGACGCTGGGGCATCCCATGCCAGGGCACTCAGACATCTCTGGTCTCTTTTCCCGTCTATTTCCCTCTCCCCCTTCATAATCGCGGTTAATATTGGTGATGGAGTGAACTTGAGTTAAGGTCGGTCCCTTCCCGGTGTTGGCTCAGAGATGACAAAGAGGAAATCACACTAACGAGGATCCCACCGCCCACTAATTAACGGCGTAAAACTTTAATAAAGATGACGTTAATGACCGGCTGTAATGGGGGAGTTGGAGCTTCGGTGATGTGGCGGCGCTTTGTGGACCTCATGTGGAGACTCCCAGCAGTCCCCAAATCCACGGGGTGCAGCTGAATTCAGAGCGTCGGGGACAGGCGGGGTCCCCACGGAGCTCAGGGAGCATCCCAGCACCTGGATCATTCCCACCATCACTTCAATGGCTTAAATAAAATAAATGGCTTAAATAAAATGGCTTCAAACCCCCCCATCAAACCCGACATTAATTCCAGGGAGGTTTGGTCACAGTGGGATTGTTCCCTTGGTTCCTACCTCCCTTCTGCCCTCTCCATCTCTGGATCTGGCCCTGCGTCATCCACGCCAACACAAAAACCAAACCAAATTCAAGAAGTGTTTTTTTTCCTTTTTATTCCGAGCTGGGACCTGTTAAACCCTTCTGATAGGGTTAACAGCCCCAGTCTGCCTTTGCAGAGATGCTTTAGAGGATCGAGGGGGTCGCCGGGGCTGGCAGAGCAAAAAAAGCCCTCCACGTCCCATTTTAGCTTCACTCTTTTAATCCTCGGCGACACTTGTATTTATCCTGGTAAATCAGTGATTGATACAGGCTTTCTTTTCCCTAGGAAAACTCAGGTACTTTAATTTATTGCCTTTAACAGCCACATCAAAGGCTTTCGGGAGATGAACAGCAAGTGCCGCGGGGTGAATTTCCACAGCCACTTACCATCTTAAAGAGGAGAAAATTTCGGCAATAAAAGGAGATTTTGGGGCTGATGTGGGGCTGTGATCCCAGAGAAGCCGGGATGGAGGCGTCGGGTGAATACGGGAGAAGCTAAAAAAAGGCAACTGAGAAATTGGTTGATAATTATCCTGCTTCCTGCACAGCCCCGCGTGCTGAAGGAAGGGTAATTAAAGCCGTGGTGTAATTAATGTGCACCTTGCCCCTCCCCTCCGCCTCCCCCCGATCACAGCCAGCCTTCAAAGGAAAACTAATGAGGCAGCCAAGTTCAGCTAAGGAGGAAAGGATGAAAAGAAGGGAAACAACAAAAAAAAAAAAAAAAAAAAAAAAAAAAAAAAAAAAAACAGGCGATTTTGGGGGTTGCTTTGGGCAGGCGGTTGCAGCCCAGCCCTCATCTCGGTAAATAATTCGTATTCTGCATCAGCCTGCCTTTTTTCTTCTCTAAACAGAGAAGAACAATCTATAACCCAGGGAACTGTGTGGCTTTTGGGCGTGTGTCCTCGGACACCGCTGGGGCACCCCTGGGCAAGTCCTTGAATCCAGCTGGTGGCAACTTCCCAGTGCCCTGGGCTGATGACGGATGTGGGGCTCGCCCCCATGGCCTGGGGGCGGTGGGGAACGCGGGGTCGGGCGGTGCTGGATGCTGACCCCGCCTGCCTCCTTTCCTAGATGGACCGGGGGGAGTTCCAGCAGGACTCGGTGCTGAAGCAGCTCGAGGTGCTCAAGGAAGAGGAGAAGGAGTTTCAAAACCTGAAGGTGGGTTGGATCCTGGGGCCTGCCCCTGTCCCCAGTGAAGAGATGGGGTCAGAGCTCCCCGTCACTCCTGGCAGAGGGGCTGCACCCGGCGTGCTGGGAACCCTCCCCGTGCCCACCACCGGGCAGAGCCAACTCATGCCTCACCCAGCACTGCTGCTGCCAGGCTGTCTGTCCTTGGGCCATGTCTCCAGTGGTGGCCTGTCCCAGAGAGCTGTCCCTGTGCAGGGAGAGAGGCTCTGGCATGCTGGCACGGTTTTGTGGCCCCAGCAGCTTTTAGGGGTTATACAAAGGTGTGGTGCCAGGAGAGTGGCATGCAAGCAGCACTTGTGTACCGGCCTGGAGGGGGCTGAACAGATTGGAATACACTGGTGACAAAAGAGGACATTGCTGGATGGTTTGGTGGTTGAGGTGTCCTCCAAAGGGGGGCTATAAAAATGGGGAAGGGTCTGGAGGGTTCATATGAGGAGTCACTGAGGTGACTTGGCTTGTTCAGCCTGGAGGAGACCACAGGGAGACTCATCAGGGTCTGCAGCTTCTTCCTGAGCTCTAATCTCTGCTCTCTGTGACCAGCAACAGGACCTGAAAGAGCAGCTGGAGCTGTGCCAGGGGAGAGTTAGGTTGGATTTCAGGAAAGGTTCTTCCCCCAGAGGGTGCTGGCACTGCCCAGGTTCCCCAGGGAATGGGCACAGCCCTGAGGCTGCCAGAGCTGCAGGAGAGTTTGGACAGCACTGCCAGGGATGCACAGGGAGGGATTGTTGGGGAGTCTGTGCCGGGCCAGGAGCTGGACTGGATGATCCTTGTGGGTCTCTTCCAGCTCAGGAGATTCGATGACTCCGATAAGTATCCCATGTCCCGGGTGGATGGGCAGGGTGGGCACCCCAAATGCCCAGGGAGGTACCCAGAGAGGCCACCACCGACCTGCCCCGCTTCTCCCACTCCCCAGGACCCCACCAACGGCTACTACAGCGTGAACACCTTCAAGGAGCACCACTCCACCCCCACCATCTCGCTGTCGGGCTGCCCGGCTGACCTGCGCCCGGCCGGCAAGCAGCGGGTGCCCACGGGCATGTCCTTCACCAACATCTACAGCACCCTGAGCGGGCAGAGCCGCCTCTACGACTACAGCCAGCGCTTCGTGCTGGGCATGGGCAGCAGCTCCATCGAGCTGTGCGAGCGCGAGTTCCAGCGCGGCTCCATGAGCGACAGCAGCTCCTTCCTCGACACCCAGTGCGACAGCAGCATCAGCAGCAGCGGCAAGCAGGACGGCTACGTGCAGTTCGACAAGGCCAGCAAGGCCTCCGCATCCTCCTCCCACCACTCCCAGTCGTCTTCCCAAAACTCAGACCCCAGCCGGCCCCTGCAGAGGCGGATGCAGACGCACGTTTGAGCCCCTCGGGGACGCTCGGGACCCTCCCGGGGGCGCCGTGCTCGGACAGTGGCGCCCGCCGGCAGCGGCGCTGGGAACAGCCGGATCCAGCCCCCCGGAGCGGGGCTGGGGGCAGGGGACCGGCCGAGCACCCCCCTCCCTGGCACATGCTAAGCACAACCCCGCCGAGGACGCGCTGAGCCCCGGGGAGCCGTTCCCTCGGCGGGGCTGGGGACGGCCCCGGCCCCACCGCGACCCCCGCGCCCCCCCAGCCGCTCGCCTCCGCTTCCCGCTGCCCTCTCCCCCCGGCTCCTCCCTTCCCTTCGTGGTGTTCGGTGTCCATACTTATAGAGTCCGTGTGGGGGGTCGGGGGGGTCCCGCCCTGGGGGACAGGAGGTGGGGACGGCGGTGGGACAGGGACTCCCCGGGAAGGGCCTCTCCACGCTGTATCGCGGCACCGCGGTCAATACAAGAGGTGTTTCTCGTGGCACGCCTGGGCTGATGGCCACCCCGCAGGGACACCGGCTTCCCTGGCACTCTGCCCCTAAGCCTGGAGCCTGGCTGTGCCGTGGCCTCCTCGGGCAGGCCCCAGGGGGGCAGAAATGGCCGGTGGTGGAGGGAAACTGAGGCACGGGGCAGCTGGACCCCACAAGCCCAGCGTGGGAGCCAGGAGATGGGGCGTCACAACAGGTAAGGGGATGTGGGGACACAAAGGTATGGGGACAGGCCACCCTCCCTGCACCTCACAGCCCCAAAACTCCCTCACACCCCCCCCCACCATACCCCAGGAGCACCCAGCCCATCCCAGCCTCACCAGGACTTTATTGGGTGCCAGCATGAGCCCCAACACCCCCATCCATGGGTCCCCTCAACACCTGCAGCCCCACGGGGGCAGAGGGGACCCTACACCAGCAGGGAGAAGGCACCAGGTCAACCCCTCCATGGTGGGGGGACATCCCAAATGGCCACCCCTGGAGCCAAGCACACACCAGCCCACCCAAGGCCCCTCGTCCCTGACACCAGTAGCATGCAGGCCCTGGGTGAAGGCTCCACCATAAATAAGCATTTAAATTAATTAAATTAATCTGCACCACCAAAGGGCCCTGGCAGACCCCGAAGCCAAGCCCCCCAGGGTGCCCCCACCCAGGGGGGCTGTGGGGAGGAGTCCCTACGCCAGCACTAAGGCACAGGACAGGGCTGCCAAGTAAAAAAGGAAATTAAAAAAAAAGGGAAGGAATTAAATATTTGGGGGGAGGTCCAGGGCAGGGAGGAGGCAACAACAGCCTCCAAAGGCTCCCATTCCCTGGGTGGGGAGGGGCCAGGACCCCAAAATCAGCCCCTCAGCAGGGCCCTCGTCAGTGTATGAGGGAATTAAGGGAAAGAGAATGTCCAGGGCACGGCTCCTGCCCTGGCTCACCCCCTCAGGCCCGCTGGGAGGGAGGATCCCCCTACCCCAAAAACCCCCTCCAAGTCCTCGGTAGCTTCAGTGCGTCAGTAGAAAAGGCGCTGGGCCACGGCCCCGCCGGGCTCCCTGCACCCCGAGAGCTGCCCCACGCTGGGCACCCGCGGTCCAGTGCGGCCCCAGCCCTGCTCCAGGAGTCCCAGGCCGCGGTGGCAGCGGTGACAATGATGCTCTGCCCTCGGTCACTCCGGCCCTGCCAGCACAGTGTCCCCTCACTGCGCGAGATGGTGTCACTGAGGGGGACGGTGTCCCCTCGCGGAGGGGGACGGTGTCCCCTCACTGAGGGGGACGGTGTCCCTGCGCAGCCCTGCCACCCTCAGAAGTAGGTGAGGTTCCTGACGAGTCCCAGCTCCAGCATCCGCTTGATGGCCACGGCCTCGTGTGACACGTTGTGCTCTGACGCCTGCGGGATGGGGAGCAGGGGGTGACACCAGAGTCTGGTGAGGAGGCGCCATACACTTTCCTTCCACCTCTTACACCTTCCCACCCTCCACCTTGCCCATCCCACCAGCAGGGACTTCAGCCCCCAAAAGCAGGGACAGACACCCAATCCCCCTGTCCACGAGCTCTTCTCCTCACACATAAACTGGGGATGGATCCAACTCTCCATGCCTTCAAAGACATTCGGCTACCAAGAGAAGTTGGATGATGACCATCCAGAGGTGGACTTCAACCTTCATCATGGGAGGGGAGTGAGAGGGAAAAGCCTCCCACGCCATTCGGCATCCTGGCACTGCTCTCCTGGGATGCCATCCTCCCTCCTGGGGGAAAAATGGGGGGAACAGGGACAAAACTGTGGGGCAAACACTTACGGCCATGGATTTGAGTGTGATCTGTTCGTAGTAGTGGATGGTTTGCTTCTTGTTGGCCGAATCGGGGTAGCCAAAGCCCGCAATGTGCACCAGGTCACAGAAGTGCAGTGCCAAGGTGATGGCCAGCAGCCCTGTGGTGGGCTTCTGGGGGACAGAGAGCCACAGGCTTCAGGGAGCTGCACAGGGACAGGCTGACCCCCCCTCAGGGTGTGCAGGGTGACTGGCCATCCCCACCCCTTACCTGTTTGACCTTCCGTGGTTGCTTCATGGGGAGGTTGAGCAGTTTAGCAGCAGTTACTTCCATGTAGTAGGGATTGAGGACGCGCACTTGCTCTGGGTTGGCGTCCCAGATCAATGGGGGCTGTTTCCAAAACCCTTTCCGAACCTGCAAGAGCCCAGATGTCCCCAAGGATGGGATGGCATGACAGCTGGAGTCTGGAGAACCAGGGAGGGGTTGGACCTGGTCCCTCACCACACTCACCCTCTTCTTGTCGTTAAGGATGGCCTCCATCCACTGGAAGTCCATGGGCTTGAAGGGCACAAGCACCAGCAGCGTGTCGGGGTTGTTCTCGGTCCGGGGGTCAAAGTGGGCTGACTCTGGGTAGAAGAGGCGCATGGTGGTCTTGGAGCCCACGTCCTGCTCATAACCATGGACCGGGGCGTTGTTCAGCCTTTGGGACATCACAGGTGTCAGCCCCAGCTGCGGCGGCCCTGGGGAGGGAGCGGTGGGCCGGGGCTGTACCTGATCACGACGTCGTAGGTGTTGATGGTGTCCCCCATGGAGCTGTTGCGGAGCCGGTGGCCGTTGCCCACCACAGCACACCTCCTGCACTTGAGGCTGCGAGAGAAAACCCTGTCTCAATCAGACCTGCTCCAAAACTGGGGTGATTTTAACCCCCTGGGGGTTAAACCTGGTGTTGTCCAGTCTCCAAACCTTCCCATGCTCCATCCACCACTCTTGGGTTACAGAGGTTCATTTTGCCAAATCCCGGGCACTACCACCCCCAAGAGAGCAAAGATGAAGAAAAAGAGAGAAAAGCCCCTAAACCCACCCCAGTGTTACCTCTGGATGCTCTCGGGCAGGGAGTAGTGGGTGATGGACAGCAGGCGCAGCAGGACGTCTTCTGCAAAGCAAGGGCAAGGACAGGGTGAGGAAGGTGAGGAAGGCAGCTCCTGCCTGACACAACACTCTGAGTGCTGCCCCATCCCTGCCAAATTTGCTCCTACTGTTAATCCCGATTTCAAGCAGATAATCTGTGTCTGGAGCTTAGTAAAACCTGGCCCACCCTTAACTCTTTTAGAGGCACCATGTGCACCCAGGGTGAGGAGAGCCTAAAAACCAAGAAAATAGCTTGGGAATAGTCCCCAGCAAAATCAACCTGCAGATGTCTTTAGGATAAGGGAAGTAGAAACCCTAGAAGCAGCAGCAGGACAGACAGACAGATCCCACAGAGCATTGTCAGGCTTACCACTTCCCTTGGTGCCGTAGGGCAGCTCGTAGAGCGACGGCGTCTTCACCCAAAAATAGTCCTTCAGCTGCAAGAACAGTGGGTGGTCCCTTGTGTAGCTGCCAAGGAGCAAAGGGTCAGTGACACTGGGATCAGGGATGGCACAGGGAGGGGGGTCCTGGCTCTGCATCCCTCCACTGCCTGCACCCAGCCCCAAAACTCACTTCCCAATGAGCTGCGCCGCTTTCTTTTCCACCTCCCCAAGGGGACACGTTGTCTTGTTGTTTTCTTGCACAGGGAAATAAAAGCTGTAAAGGAAGAGGTTAATTAGATCAAATGATGCCTGTTCCTCTGCAGCCCCCTCCTGGTGAAAGGGGCTCCGGCATACCCAGGCATCCCTGCTGTGGGACTCAAGCTGTGAGAGAGAGATTTCCAGCCAGATTTAAGGCCAGCACTGCCTGGGCATTTATCTGCTGGGCTTGCAGCCTAGCATCAGAAGAGGTCTCTCTTGCTCTGCTCATGAACCTCATGCTCCACTTTCCCCATCTCCGCCAGCATCGCTGGCACTGGGAAGAGAGCAGGGCTTTCCCATCCTCCCAGGCTCAGAAAAGCAGCATTTGCAAAAAACCCCACAGAGCCCAACCACCACCACCCACCGAGGGGGAACCTCATTGTGTCTCCCGTTCTCCAGCAGCAGCCAAGGATGCTGCCACCTCCCCAGTCCCCTCGGATCCAGGGAATCTGCCATGCTCTGGCATCCCTGTGAGGGATGGGCAGGAAGCTGCTGCCTCCCAGGAGTGAGGGAAAGGGCAGGAGGTCCTTTAAACTTGAGTAAGAAGCACTCACAGCTGTGTGTACCTGTCTTCCCGGTAGATCGAGTACCAAACCATCACCAGAAACAGCGCCAGCACCCCGAGTATCTTCCCTCCTGCAAGCCCAGAGGGGAGGGGGAGAGATAAACCAATGTCAGCCATGGGGTTTAGATGGTTGCTTGTGGGGTCCCACGGCATCCCTAGCCAGACCCAGGATGGCAGAGCCTTCTCCTCAGGGAGCAGGTTTGGCTGGCACCATGGCCTGGAGAGGAGCGGCTCCAAGATGAGTCAGGTGGTTTTGTCCCAGGTTTAAAAGCCACTGTGACGTTTCTGTTTCCTCCTGCCTGCTTTTCATCAAAGCCTAGGCAAATATCCTTTTTCCGTGTGCCTCCACCCCATTTCTGTACAACAAAGTCCAAGGGGTTCCAGGTGCCCAAGCCCAGAGATCAGGGTGCCCAAAACCACTCTTCCCACTGCGACCTTCTCCTGTGATACCCCAACACTCCATCACTCAACTGGAACCACAGCAAAGCAGCATCGAACCCCCAGAATTCCAAATGCAAATTCCCCAGGCTCCCCATCCCTGCTTGGACAGAGGGGATCCCTGGGGGACTCACGAGACTTGTTGATCATTTTTATCAGCAGGAAAGGGATCAGGCGGGGGCCAGAGCTCTCATCGTGGCTGGTCACCTGTAGCAGGAAAACAGGGAAAACCCATCAGAGCTGACCCTAAAGCCCTATCCAAGGGGCATCACCCCCTGCTTGCCCATCTGCATCTGCAGACAAGCTGGTACAAGGGTTCCCCAAAGGATTTGTTTATTTAAATTCAGATTTCTTTGCTGCCAAAAGGTTGGTTTAGAGAGCTTATCAAAGTCAAGCAAGCAGCACTTCCCAAGGAACTTCAGCCCTACAGGTTAGAGGCCAAAGGAAAAAAAAAAATTAATTAGAGAGGAAAATCAAGCCCTCAGTGGGGTTTCAACCACAAAATCCCATGGGGGAGACTTTAAACCCAGCTTAAGCATCAACCTGGCACCAGCAGGTACGAAGTCCAATGTGCCACCACAAAGCCAGTCAGAAAGGACAGGAGCAGCCAAGCAGGATCAAACCAAAGAGCATCACGTACTTGGGGAACCTCCAACGCCTTGGATTCACCCATCCCAGCCTGGGGAAAGGAGGTGCTGGAGCTTAGTGCCCACACAAACACTGCCCAGGGAAGCAGGGACACTTTTGTGCTCCTCTGAAACCTCTCACTCCTGGAACAAGGAGCAAAGAGCCATGGTTGGAGCCATCCCAGGATGGGCTCATCCCATCCCACCAGGACACAACAAGGATGGAAAATGAACTTACCCAGAGGGAGAACCTTTGGGGTACAGGGGAGGCTTTGCTCCCAGGGTGAATCCTGCTCTAAGCCAGGCTCAGAGCTGGGCTTGGCTTTGTCCCCAGTACCTGAGCTCCTCCTGGCTCTGACCAGCCACGTCTCTGTGTTGAATGCCAGCCAAGGGGAAAGGTGCACCAGGGCTGGGGGATGCAAACAGTCTCTCAATCAGAGCCTGCCCATCAGAGCCTCCAGGGATTAATCACCTGCCAAGGGAGGGCAGCCACCTCACCCCCTCCCTGCCCAGGGAAGTGTCACTAACAAACCTGACACCTGCCAAACAGCCAGCAGGGCCACAGCCTCAGCCAGCCAAGAACACTGGGCTTGGGGGCAAAAATGGATTGAGAATGAGGAGAAATGGGACTAAAGATGGTCCCACAAGAGCCAGGCTCTTCCCCTCCCTGTCACAGCCTTCTGAAGTTAAGAGGGCAGGAGAGCAATTAATTAAAAAGGGCAGGAAGGGCAATTAAAAGGCAGTTAAGGACAATTAAACCACACTAAAAGCAACAGGACAGGACACTAGAAAAAGAAAATCGTCTCCATTTGACAGCAGAGGGATGGGGCAGGTGAGGTGGTCCCCTAGGAAAGCACCTCCCCCTGCACCACTTCTCCTTTGTAAAACATGGATAATTGTGCCCCCCCTTTCTCAAGGCTCCAAAAAGGGAAGCAACCCCCCATCCCAGCTGGCTCTCATCCTGCATCCGTATTTCCAGATTAACAAGCCCCTCCTGCCTGGGAAGATGAAACTACAGCTGGGTCTTCACAGGTGGGAGCAATACAGGGAGAAGGCACAGGGGGGTCTCACCCCTTTACATATGACAATTGCTTGGAAAAAGTAAAATTAGGGGAAGGTAAAAGCAGCTTGTGCTTCCTGGGGAGTTTTGTTCTTAGTAAAACAGGCCACAAAAGCCCCAAGGGGAAATCCACTGCCTCAGCTGGAGGCTGGCTTTGCTGCTGGGGGGCCTGAGTACCTGTTTGCCCAGGGCTGGCAAATTGCTGGGCATCAGGACCTGATTTTAGCACCAAATTCACCCCCCAGCTTCATCTTTGGGTGCCAAAACACCCAACCAAGCACACTTCACCCCTTCCACCAGTAAAAGTACTGGGAAAATCTGCTCTGCCCGCAATGTTTGCCTTTACATACCAGCTTTTTTTAAATAATATTTTTTGAAAGCTTTATGATCTTTTCCCAGGCTTGTATGCACAAGCTGGGCCTGATGCAAAATTTATCTAAGGCAAACATGGCTTTTAATCCCCGAGGAGAAGGAACGTTGTTTAGTGAAGAGATCAGGGAATGCAGAGCAAAACAGAGCACACCCGGCTGCCCCCGCACCCCTGGTGCCTCTGGAATGAGTTCAAGCTCCCCACAAGCCCTCCCAGCTCCACAGCCCAAACCAGAGCAGCTGCTGAAAGCAGGAAGGTCTGAACACCCTGAGCCAGGTTGTGTGCCCTCCTTGTAGGGTTGCTGGGGTGAGCGATGCCGAAGGGTCCTGGTGGTCCCCACAGCATCCCCAGTCTTGCAGCATCCTCAGAGCCTGCAGCATCCCTATCCCATTATAGCACCCTCAGAGCCCCCTGCAACACCACTGTCCCATCACAATATCCACAGTGCCCCCTGAGTATCCCTGTCCCCTCACAACATCCTCACTGCCCCTTGGGTATCCCTGTCCCCTCACAACATCCTCAGTGCCCCCTGAGTATCCCTGTCCCATCACAACATCCTCAGTGCCCCCTGAGTATCCCTGTCCCATCACAACATCCACAGTGCCCCCTGAGTATCCCTGTCCCATCACAACATCCTCAGTGCCCCCTGAGTATCCCTGTCCCATCACAACATCCTCAGTGCCCCTTGGGTATCCCTGTCCCATCACAACATCCTCAGTGCCCCCTGAGTATCCCTGTCCCATCACAACATCCTCAGTGCCCCTTGGGTATCCCTGTCCCATCATAACATCCACAGTGCCCCCTGAGTATCCCTGTCCCATCACAACATCCTCAGTGCCCCTTGGGTATCCCTGTCCCATCACAACATCCTCAGTGCCCCCTGAGTATCCCTGTCCCATCACAACATCCTCAGTGCCCCTTGGGTATCCCTGTCCCATCATAACATCCACAGTGCCCCCTGAGTATCCCTGTCCCATCACAACATCCTCAGTGCCCCCTGAGTATCCCTGTCCCATCACAACATCCTCAGTGCCCCCTGAGTATCCCTGTCCCATCACAACATCCTCAGTGCCCCTTGGGTATCCCTGTCCCATCACAACATCCTCAGTGCCCCCTGAGTATCCCTGTCCCATCACAGTATCCTCAGAGCACCCAACCTGGCCTCACAGCATCCTCAGAGCCCTCCCACAGCATCCCCAGTCCTGCAATATCCCTGTTCCTACAGCATCCCTGGTCCCCCACCATGTCCTCAGAGTCCCCTCCCACTGGCATCCTCATCTCATCACAGGATCCTCCAAGCCCCCACAGCATTCTTCGAGCCTCCCTGAGAATCCCTGTCCCATCACAGCATCCTCAAAACCACCACAGCATCCTCAGTGCCCCCACAACATCCCTGTCCCATCACAGCACCCCTGAGAGCCCCCAACACAGACCCCTCACCACAACATCCTGCCTGGATCCCACCACTGCAGCATCCCTGTCTGGCAGGGGAGACTCAGCACTCACTGGGATCAACCCTCGCTCCCCCAGGGTTGTTCCAGGGCATTGCCTGCTCCACCAAGCCCTGGAGCTGGGGGGAAAGTCCCAGGTGGATTCAGCTCCCCACATCTGGAAGAAGTGACTGGAAAAGCCCTTCTTTGATGTTGGAGGATGCACCCCCACAGCACTGCAGGGTGCAATTATTGCTGCACAAAGGATCCAAAAGCCCCATGGCCCATTCCCCGTCTCCCACTCCCTTCCCCACCCCATATTCTGGGAAAGCCCCATCCCAGCACGCTGCAGAGGCAGCTCATGTCCAAGCCTCATGGAGTTTCCCTGTCTGCCTCTGACCTGGAGCAACATCTTGCCTCCCTGTTTCACCATGTCCCCTGGGAGATGCCAGCAACACCCATACAGATCGACCCTCCTGCCAGGGGGGAAACTCAGAGAGGTTCATCCCTGTATCTCCATCCACCCATTCCCATCTCCCCCCATGGCCTCAATGGCTCCAGCATTTCCAGATCTAAGTCATGTCAATCCACAAAGTAGAAGCAAGCACCTGCCAAGCTGCCCCCAGCCAAAAAAAAAAAAGGGAAAAAAGGAATTTAAAGGCATGGAACAAGCATGGAGGTGGGGAGTGGTTATAAATTCCCCCACACCATCCCAGCATGATAGTGATCCCAGGCCATCCTGGCAAAGCATCATGGACCAGCAGGCTTTTTACTTTTATGTTCCCATGGTAACCTGTGGATTGGGAAAAGCACGACACGAGGCAAGGACACCTCTCCTGTGCTCCCACCGTCCCATCCCACATGCCCACGGGACACGGAGCCACCCACTGCCTGGTCCAGCTTCCCTGGGTAAGAAGGATGCTCACTGAAAAATAAGCATCTCCAACAGTTTATCCCAAAAAAACATGTCTTTACTTTTAACTGAAGGAGAGTTGGATAGCACCCCAGGAAGGGATGCACTGGCAGTCCCTAAGGATTCACTCTCAGCAGTAGGAACCAAAGGGAGACAGACAGCCAGCCAGGCTAGCACAGACCCCTTCAGTCCCAGCCACACCATCTCTCCCGAGCTTTCCAGGCACACGGAGATTTCGGGAACCAGCAGGGCAGACCCTGTGCTCCCTGGAGGACAGCAACGACCCCACAGAAGCAGTTTAAGCCCCGGGATGTTCCAAGCCCCCGTCCCGCGGGCGTTCGGCGCGGTAGGGCCGGGATCGCCCGCACGCCGCGCCTGCCCCGGCACAGCCCGCGCCTGCCGCAGCCTGAGCGCAACCTGGGAGGCGGCCGGGGGCCATCCTGCAGGGAGAGCATCCAGCCAACTGCAGGCACTGCCTGGGCTTGGCACAGCATCAAAGACACCCAAATCCCCAGCCTGGCATCCCAAACCTTCCTCGCCCCGGCCGCTGCGAGCTCCTGGTGCGCGGGGAGTTTTTTTTCCAAGCTGGGGAGAAAATCCTTGTGGGATTGCAACAACCACCACTGCAAGCCCAAAAGGCAGCAGGGATCAGACCTGAGCCCCCTCCAAGAGACGTTGCATGGCAGGGAAAGAGGGATGCCAAGGGGGGACCGGGGATCCTGGGATGCCACAAACCACAGAGCAGAGCAACGTCAAGAGCCGGAGCTGCAGTGCCGTGGGCTAGGGGGATGAAGAGGGTCGTGAGGGCACAGTACTGCAAAAATCAGCTCCACTGCACATTGGACACAACCCCACAGAGGGTGTGGAGCCAGCCTGGCCTGTGCACTGATACCCACATTTATCCTATTTTAAGAGCCCTGCGAGTCACTTTAAAGGAATCTTTAAAGGAATCTTAATTGCCTCTTACCCGGAGAGGCAGCGCTGTTTCCTTTACCATGGTATCCCAGGCACACAATAACCCAGCCAAAGATTTACGATAGGGGAAACAAGCCCTCCTTGGCATGTGAGTCTTAACAAAACATTTACCCATGACCAGGCTGCAATTTTGAAGGTGGCAACAGCAAATAAGCTCAGGTACAACAAGTATTTCCACAGTGGCAGGTCCTAGGATAAATCCAAGCTGCTTCTGCCTTCCCATGGCACTGTTGGTTTTAATGTGCTACAGAGTGATTCAGACGAGCCCTGGGTCCATCCTCTCCTCTCCCCCTATGTTTTTTTCAATCCTTGCAGCAGAAAAAACAAAGGGATGGGACACAAATCCCCTCCTACAGCCCCAAACCACCAGCTATGTGGGTATACCTGTTTATCTCACTGCTCTGGGGTAACCCTGGGCCATGACAGAGCTACAGCACTACAGCTGAGCTACAATGCTAGAGATTACACATTATTATTTTTATTATATAGGTTTAATCACCCTTTTGCTATTTAAAACACTAAAATAAAGACCTTTTCTTGCTGTATGCAACTCCCTACATCCTGGAGGTTATGGCTGAGCTGCTGAAGAGAGCAGAGCCAGCCATGGGGTGACAAGCTCCTGCTAAGGAGATGAGGGCAGTGATAATCCTGTGGGATTTTGTCCCTGATCCCCTGACTTCGATCCAGGCACACCCTTCTCCTACCTGCCCCGTCCAGCCCCCCTTTGCTGCCATGCTCACCTCGGTGCCGTGTTTACTCTCCGGTATCTCCATCCTCAGAGATCAACCAGGGATGCAGCAGCAACAGTAAAAGCGGCTTTGGCAACACAGCTTCGAGCCCGTGTTTTGGGCTAAATCCCCCCAAAAAGCAGCAGAAAGGGGGAGGCAGTGAGCTGGGGGTGCAGACAGGGTGCAGGCAGGGTGCTGGCAGGGTGCTGGCAGCCTCTCCTCACTCTCCTGGGAGCAGCACGCAGAACACCCACCGGAAGCACCACTCCCTTACAGTTCTGGAAGGTAAAAACTAAACCATGGAGATGCTCCAGCCCACCCCCAACCCAAACTCAAGCAATACCCCAGCTCTTCTGGGAAAAGGGGTGGGAAATTATGGGATATCAAGCTCCAGGGCTGAGTTATCCTGCAGGGAGTTCCTGCTCCCAATGGCTTTTGACTCTGGGGGTTCCCTTTTGGGGCTCAGAAGCTGCCTGCCGTTACCATTCCCCTTGCAAGGTTATGCATAACCTCGGCCCTGTGGTTTCTTCTCTGTTTCCTGTTTTGCACCAGATTCAGAGGAGGGGAACCTCCAGAGCAACCCCACAGCCTGATTTGGCCAGCCCCAAATCCCCTGGGTTCTTCTCTGCTCTTTTCTCTCATGTTCAGAGGGACGTTCCCTGCAAATAACCCGGTCCATCACTTTGCACCCCCAGCATCACCTCAATGCTCCGTTAACCCACGCAGGGAGGAGGATTCCCATCGCAGGGAGACCTTTTTCTGCATCCCCAGCCGCGGGAGAGGCTGAAAGCAGTCCCAGCAGGGCGGGGATTAGCTGGCAGCAAGTCACGGCTACTTACGGCCCGTCCTCTTGATCCAGGCGGAGCAGGCGGGAGCTCGGCGGGATCTACGCGGCCGTCCTCTCTTCCCCTGGGAGAGCAAGAAGGGAGAGCATCCTTAGGGCTGCCCGGAGCCACAGCGGCAGGGCAGCCAGGCACCTCCGGAGGATGCACGGCTCGCTGCGCATCCCCGGGCAGGGCAGCCCGGAGCGCCGGGAGGAGCCGGCCCCGGGGCAGCGGGAGCGGGGCTCCGGCGAGCCGGCACAGGTCGCACCGAGGTGTGAGCTCTCCGAAAAGCCTCCCACCTCCGAAAAGCTCCCACCTCCGAAAAGCCTCTCACCTCCCACCCACCTCGGCCGGCACCGGCACCCCAGGGCCGGGCTCCCCGCCGCTCTTTAAGCAGGAGGTGTGGCCGATCGGAGGAAAGACCTCGCCGCAGCTTTCCCCAACATCCCTTGGCCTTTCACACCGAAATCCCCTTCCGTGACTCACTCGGGCTTTTAGGAAGACCCCACGAGATGGAGCGGTGCCCTTTCCCAGGGAAAGGGGAATGCAGCTTTCCTGCCCTCCTGTGTAGAGAACGCTCCTTACTCCCGCATCTCTGGCATCTTTTCCCCCAACAACTTTCCAAACTGCACATCCTAGCCCAGCACTGTAATATCCTTATGATTTGGGGGAGGAAAAGCCCTGCTGAAAAACCACGCCATGCACAAAACCCCTGCTGCCATGCTGCCTCTCAGAGAAAGCTTCCCTGCTCTGCATCCCAAGTCATGCTCCCAGGGAGGGGAAAATGAGGCAGCTAGTGGAGCAAGCCCACTGCTAACCCAGTCAGCCCCAGGGCAGCAGCTTTGCTCTCCTGCCTGTGCCCCTGGGATGGAAGGGGTGTGGTGGGAGCCACGGCGCTTCCCAGAAAAACACACGAGAGGCAATGTCAGCTCATTCCAGTGCAAGAAACAATGATGCAGGTGAGGAACACCAGCTTCTCTCTGTCAGCTGCTCCTTAAGCCCTGGCAGGGAAGGTGCTTCCAAGGGAAAGCTCTGAAGGGCCAGAGGTTCCTCATCTCTCTCCACCTCCTCCAGCTAGAAAAAGCAGAGATGAGAGAGATGCAAGCCTTCCCCACAGCATGCTCCTCTCTTAATATCCCATTAATTTAACAAAGAGGGCTACGTCCTTGTCCGAGGGGTGGGGATGGAAACCACCCAGGAGCCTGAGAAGCCTTCTCATGGATTTTTCTCGCCAGGCATCAGGCTTTTTTCTATGCCCCAGGATGACAGGGATGGCTCCATCCCAGTGTCACACCTTCCCTCTCCACCCAAAGAACCTCTTCTTCCTCCTTCCATCGCTGTTTGCCTTGGGAGGCAATTAATCCCAAGGGCTCAGAGCAATCAGCAGCCAAACCAAATGCACTTGAGGCCACAAAATTCACCTTTGGCACCAAGGTCTTTCCAGAAGCCCTGAATCCACCAGAGCATACAACACTGCTGTCTCTGACACAGAGCCTTTTCATTCAGAGCTGTGAATTATGGGATCCACTAACAAGGTTAAACTCTCCCTGGGGAACTCCTGCTAAAGCACTTCATGGCACAGCATCAGCCCCTGCCCATGGAAATGAGGATGAGGATGTTCAGAGCTGCCTGGGGGTTCCAGGAGGATCCTGCAGCCCTGGGTGAGCAGGAGACTGTGATACTGTAAAGCACATCAGCCAGGCAGGATCCTGTGGATCCAAGGTCTTGCCCTAAGCTGGTCTTTCCAGCTCGACTGGAAGAGCCAGGAGCTGGATTGCTGCCACTCTTCCCGGGGTTGTTTTCCAGCCACTCGAGAGGTTGTTCCCAGCCCAAGGTCCAGAAAAGTCCCATCACGGTTCCAGTGTCCAGCAGGTCAAGAGCCACCGTCTCCACCACTTGCCGCAGGCAGCTCAACCCATCCGGCAGCTGATCCCAGCAGGAAATGAACATCGCAAATCCCAGACCCCTCAAGAAGCCCTAAACAAGCTGGATTTTGCTCTTTTCCCTCTCCAGCCGTGTTGCTGGCCTCAGTTTCCTCTCCTGCCTATCAGTTTAATCATTTAAATAATCATTTCTAAATTTGAAGGGGAAAAAGGCACCTTCTGCCCACTCCCCAACATCTCCTTTCAAGATGCTCATGGCTTTGAGCAAAAGAAAACAAAAATCCAATGGGCACATCCCTTCCTGTGCTAAAGACTGAAGCCAGCCAGAACTGGCCCTTTGAGGGGCTCAGCCCCAGTGTAGGAGCATCCCGGCAGGAACGGATATTCCAGAGGCAGGAGGGGACACACAGGGCAGGGACGAGCCTCCAAATTCCTCCTGTCATCATCCTCCCCATCGAGGACCAACTCTCCCCAGGGCTGTTAAAATAGGGGAGGGGGAGATGGAAAGGAGTCTCCCTCCAGACCTGCAGGGAGGCAGCCGTCCGTCCGTCCGTCCCTCGGTGCTCCATCGCCGGCGCCAGCCTCCCTCGGTTAAAATTACTTCCCGAGGGGGGAGAGAGCAAAAGCCAGGCTGGGAGGGGAATAAAATCCAGGTGAGCTCATCCTCCTCCAGAGAAAACGTCTCCAGCTGGCAGGAGCAAGGTGTTTCCAAGCCCGGCACATCCCTCACGTCACCCCAGTCGCTGTGGCCCCAGGACCAGCAGCTTATTCATTCAGCAAGTATTTAATGGGAGATAACCCAGCCGCTTCCCAACCATCCTTTGGCCGAGCCTAAGTTGTAACTCCAGTGTGGGAATTACACTTTGGGAAGAGATTTCACTAATGGTCATCCCAGAGGATGCTCCCTGTCCAGGACAGCACAAAAGGGCGACCACCAGCAGAACCTCCATCCTTCAACCCTGTGTTTCTTTAATTCTATTAATAATTTATTAAATTTATTAAGCTATTTTATTAAAAATAAAATAATTTAATAAACCTATTTCTATCAAATCCCTGAGAATGGGAAGAAAAGCAAAGCTGCCCAGCCAAGCCGGATTATCCAAAGCAGCGACTGACCTAAAAATAAACCACTGCTATTTAAGGATGAGCCTCCCACAATAACCACCCCCCACCCCAAAAAAAAATTAAAGGAAAAAATAAACATATTCCCAAGCTGGGGTGTTGAGCATCACCCACCACACCAAAAAAAGCCTTCTTTGGGTTCATTTCCTAGCACAAGTCTGCACTTCCAAGAGAACAGCATCCCCCAGATTAGTGCTGCTGATTTCCAGACACCCCATGCAAATAAATAATTAAGATTTAAAGCTGCGTTTGCATAATACAGATAATCTGTCGATTTAACTTGTAAATGCAGGGGGGATTATGCAGCAACGTTGTTAATTAGGCAGCAAAGGGGCCGGGGAAGCCCCAGCTCCAGGGCAGATGCCAATGGACCACCAGGATGCTGAAGAAGCCATATGTGTGGGGGATGCAGGGCTTTGGCAGTGGGATCTGGTCCTGGGGCAGGTGCTGAGGTGTCAAAACCTTGTGTTCATCCCTATTTTAACTGAAAATCCCCCCCAGCTCCCGCAGCCCTTCATCAGGAGCTGCCCATCCCTTCCCACACTGCCTGCACCACCCAAGCCCTCAAGGGCTGCTGTCACCCCACAAGAAAAAAGGCAGTGGAAAAGGAGCCAGGGATAAGATTTCTGAGGACAAATCACATCTTTTTGTTGCATAAAGAGCCTGTTCTGACAGCCGGGCTCTTGGCCACACTCAGTTCCCCCACCCCAAATACCAGACCCGCCCAGGAGCAAAACCTGTTGAGCCCGAATATGCCCGAACAGACATTTCTTTGTGATTCTTTTTTTTTTTTCCCCGTCTATTTTTTGGTTTGGAAGCAGCACTGGTGATCCACAGGGATGGGCCCGAGGAATTCCCAGCCCTTGGCATTGCTCCTGATGCCTTGTTCGAAGGCAGCACCACATTTAACCCCTAAACGCCCTCACTGCCCTTCATTTCTGACACCATCCCACTTCCCCCACCCTAGGCCTGTTCAGTCCTGCATCCCCAAATTCACTTGCATCCCCCCTCTCTGCATTTTTCTCCCTCACTTCTCACTTTCCACCTCATTTTTCCCCTCAATGCTTCAGTGCTTTCCTCCATTCCCAGCACAGACAGGTCTGATCCATCCTCCTGCCACAACATCTCACTCACAGACCACATGCCAGGGGGGTCAGAGGAGCCCAACAGCCACAGAGCTGCTGTGCTGGGTGCTCAATCCCCATCCAGGGGTGTTTCATGAGAATGTTTGGCTGGCTGGGTGCACACAGCATCAGCAAAGCCCCAGAGCAGTGTTTAAGACGCCTCAGCTCTTGCTCAGCATTCTCCTGCCTCAGTTTCCTGCCATTTTGGTGCTGAGGGAAGCTCTGACCCATTGGCAATGAGGGCAGAGGGTGCAGCAAGGGATCCCAAACCCCAAACTCCATCTCAGCTCATTTACTTCTGTTTTAAAAGAAATTTTAAGACCACCCAATGTCACAAGCAGCTCAAACCCCGGCGGAGGATCCACCCCAGGGCTCCGGCTTGTGCAACACTGCGGGTGAGTTCCAACCTCCCACCACTGGCATCAGGCTCTGGTTAAAAAATTAAGGCTCAGCTTACTCAGCCTGGCCGGATATCGGGGTGTCAAATCCAGACGGGAAAACTTCGTCGGGCTGGGGGAGACATTTTGCAAGGGGAAGAGCCGGAACGGGAATGGCATCTGGAAGCGATTGGAGGCAAGGAGCCTCTCCCTGGCGCAGCAGGGAATTCCAACGGCGTGAGCTCAGGTTAAAGCCTCCTTCACAGACCCAGGATTAAAGAGGAGAACCAAACTTCAGCACAGATATATGTTTTTAAACCTCCAAAGAAGAGGGGAAAGGAAACCAGCTTCCTGAGTGGTTGTATCTGTTCGTGGTTTGGTGATTTAAGGTCGTTCTGACTTGTGATAAAACCAAAACTCCAAAACGGTGCAGAAATCCTTCCATGGATTTGTGGATCTAACTCCTGGTGTGGTGTCAGGAGTCTTCCTTCAGCACTGCATCATCCATCCCTTGGGACCACTGCATCCCACCTCTGAGCATCCCTTGCCAGCACAGGCTGCATCCCATGATGGTCCAGGAGCATCCCAGCATCGTCAGGATGGCTGGAAGAGCTGATGAAGATTGCCAGCCTAGCTTGGACCAAGCAGTCCTCCACAAGGAGCTGATGCAGTGAGGAGTTCCCAGCCCCTTCCAAGGGACAGGGAGCAGCAGTTGGTCAAACCCACCTTCGCTGGGCATCCCGGCAGAGCAATTCACACAGGGCAGATCCACGTGGGAGGGGCAGACTCCAGCCCCGCCGTGCTCCTGCCCCGTCCCGCTCCCCCAGATCGCCGCTTCGGCCCCATCCCGTACCACGAGCCCCGGAGCAGCGCTGGCCGCAGCCCTGCCCCGCTCCCCGCACCTCCCCGGCGGGGCCGTGCCCAGCCCGGGCCCCTCCGCGCCTCGCCGGGGCCGGGAGCAGCGGCCGCGGCTCCGGGGAATCCGGCAGACGGCAAAACACATCCTGGAGAGCAGCCGCAGCCCGAGACCGCTGCGAGCATCTGCCAGTCCGAAGGAAAACCAGGATGGAGAGCGGCTCCTTTGGTTTTTCCGTTCCCTGACTGCCAAATGTCTTTCTCCTTCCTCCAAGGAAGCTTTCCAGCCCAACCCCAGTCACATGCAAGGGGTCAGCAGCTGGAAAAGCAATAGATTACCAAGTACTGAGTTTTTTTCCTCTTCCCTCCCAAGAAGACACAGGGTTTTCCTAGAAAAAGCTCAATAAATACGAGGATTACAGCTGGAGGACAGAGAAGTGTGAAAGCAAAGTGACAGGAACTTAAGAAACACCAACAAAAAAAAAAGAGAACCATAAGTTGCAACGAGCAGCATGAAAGCATCAAATAATTTCCTTTCCTCACTGCAAAACCAAAACCACTCAAGCAAGTGTCCCTGGGGGCCACTATGGGGGGGTCCCAGCCTGGAATGGGTAAAGCAGGGTGAGATCCCAAAGGGATCCCAGTGAATCCAGGATGCCAACCTCTGCAGGAACAGGACCACATCCCTGCTCCTTACACAGCCATCATGCAACCTCCAGAGGAAAAAAAATGTAAAGGAAAAAAATAACATAAAATAAATCTTAAAACAAAAAAAAAATCACAATAGGGAAAGCTGTGGAGAAGCAGATTCCATGCTGCCAGCCTGCATCAGCTCTGGAACATTCGAAGCTAAAGCAATGGGACCATCACTTCATCAAAGAGAATAAGCAACAGAATACATGGGATTTAGAGATATTGCCAAATAATTAATTAGCAGGAGTCAACCTGAGGATTGCTGCCAGCTGAAAACCCCTGAACACAGGCATGGGGAAGGCACTGGTCTCAGCATTCCCACATCCCGCAGCCTGGCATCCACCTCTGATGCTGGTTGCAGGAACGGGGATGACACAAGCTATAAAAACACAGGCTTGTGGACATGAGTACAGCTGCTCCAGAGTTCCAAATGGATGTTTTCCCTCCAGGGTGGATGCCCCAATTCCAGATGTGGAACACACCCTACTTGCAGATCTCCATAGTGGACATCCCTTAAAACCAGTATCCACAGACAGCTCCTCCTTTTATATTTACATTTGCAGAGGCATTATTCCTCAGAATTCGGTGCCTTGCTGGAGCAGCTGCTGTTAACTCCCTGCCTGAAGCTGGATGAGCAAGCGGCCCTCTAATGATGCAGACAGTTAGGGACAGGGGTTAGGGAGGGCCCAGCAAAGCATGCTGATCCCATCCTACAGCTTATAGCAACATGAGGAGCTCATTAAACATTGGACACATCGTTAGGAGCCAGAGTAGGAAGAGGACACCTAAACCACCAGTTCTACCACAGATGCCAGGTTCTGCCCTGCCCGGGGTGCCTGTCCCAAGGACACCCTTGGCAGAGACAGCTGGCAAAGCCTGGGCAATCCATCACCTGCCTCCAGGAGCATCCAGAGGGAGAGCCCAGCAGAAAAGACAGGGAAATTCAGCAGAGTTTCCCAAAAAGTTCCACCACAAGACTTCATTCAGCTCATCTCACCAAGAGATGGAGAGCAGACTTGCCAAGCAGCCAGCATCAACCCACCAGGCATCACCCTACTGATCCAACAGGAGAAGTGGTATCCAAGCTGAGGAACACAAAAAAAAACTCAGAGGAAGAACTTTCCTTTGTTCTCCATTCCCCAGAACAATAAAACACCACTGGTTCACCCTGCAAAGACCTGACATGAAAAGGTCAATGGGGAAAGGTCCCAGCTGGTCCTTTTCCTGCTGGTCTCGGGGCAAGCATCCTCATCTCTCCCTGGAAGCAATCCTGTCCCGAGGGAGAAGAGGGCTCCAGGCACAGGGAGTAGGATGGGACAGGACGGGCTTTATCCTGCACGAACATGCCCAGATCCCGCTGCCAGCAGCTCTGTCCACACCAGCATTGGGTGGGGGACCAGCAGGGACCCCTCCTACCCCTTTGGGATCACCAGGCTACTGCAGAACACCCACCCACCAGTCAGGATGCTCAGGGATGAGGAAAAAAGCCTCAGACTACTTCATAAATCCTCCTCAGCCCGTTGTTCCGCAGGGGAGCGATGCCGTCCTGGTCCTGAGCTGCACACAGGGCACGTCCTCCCCTCCCAGGGCCTCCGGGAGGATTTTCCCTTCCTTACCCCGGCTCCCGGGCAATTCCGATCACCCGGAGCCATCGCAAGGAGCCCACCCCACGCTATGGGGAGATGCCGGACCCTCTCTCCCCGGGGCTCTCGGGGTGAGATCTCCTTGCCGGGAGTGGCCACGGGCAGGAGCGATGCCAAAGGCCGTCTTTTCCCGGCGAGATGAGGGGGTTTGTTTTGCCAGGAATGGGGAGACAGCAGATGGAAGGACACTGGGAGAGCGGGGGCTTTCCTCTCGCCGCTGCCCACACTCACACTTCAGGCGCTGATTAATCGCGCTAATTAGAAAAATAATCATAATAGTTATTTTTCAAAAACCCACAAAACGTAGAAATAAAGCCACTTTCTCCCTTTCCCATGTGCCGCGCTCGCCAGGACATCGATGCCAAAGGCGTGGGATGCTCCGGGGGGGTCGGAGCTGGGGTGAACGGGGAGCCCGCCCATAGCCCCCGTTTGCACCCGCATGCCAGCCCTGCCCGGGAGCTGCCAGGCGGGCAAAGCTCCTGCCCTGCCCTGCGCCCTCCCGGCAAGGGGCGCCCCCTCCGACCCCTCCAACCCCCAAAAACACCGGGGCTTTGCTTCCCACCCCTCTTCTCGTGCTCAACACCCCCCGACCCGCAGCCCCGCTCCGGACACGCGGACCCGGGGGGACCCGAGGGGGGACCCGGGGGGGACTCGGGGGGGACTCGGGGGGGACCCCCGGCTGCGGACTCACCATGGGGCGGCGCGGGGGGGTCGGTGCGGCGGGAGGATGCGGGGGGTGGGTGCGGGATGCGGGGCCGGCCCGGAGGGCGGGCGGGGGGCGGACACGCTTGCGCACAGCGCGGGATGGGCGGCGGAGGGAGGAGGAGGAGGAGAAGGAAGGAGGGGAAGAGCATCCCGGGAGCTGAAGGCGCGCGGTCCCTCGTCCCCGTCACGGGAGAGGATGGGGTGGGCAACAACGCCTTCCCCGTGCTCTTCGGACCCCCAGAAGTCATGGGGCTGGGGGCAGGCCCTCCCAAGGCAAACCCCAAAACCCGCCAAAATTGGCTCACAGCAAATTTTGGGGGTGAGCAAAACTCATCCTGCTGGAGATTGACATGGAGACAGGGGGTTTGCACTGTTCCCTCATCGAAGCCCCATGAGATGATGCTGGAAGCTCCGTGAGATTAAGCTCTAAGCCATCATGAGATGGCACACAAACACCCTGGGGATGGCTTTGCTTAAAATCATCAACTAATATTAAGTATTTTTCTTTTTCCTGAAAATAAATTACTCCTCACCACAGCAATGCCCCATGTCAGGCCACCTTGCTCTCCCATGGGATTCCATTTCCATCCTATCCCAAAAAATTAGCAGTCAACTTTTGAAGTTTTTTTTATTCCCCTCAATACTTTTTTTTTATTATTTCTGCAGCCTCAAACTCATCCCTCCTGCCCGGGGTGAGTTTTGCCAATCCCTGAGACAACATGTCCAGTGCCAATATAAATTGATAAAACACCTGTCAAGCTGACACATCCGATTTTGCCAAGGGAGCTACAGCAGTATTTGAAGAGAATCTTTGCCTCATTCCTCATCCTTTTTAAGCTGGGGTTTCCTTGCCATTAGCAAGTGGGGCAGTTTTACCCGTGGTGACAGGAGAACTTGCCATAATTAGGTTTTAATTGCCACGGGCTTGTAGACAATCTGGGATAATTAGTGGGGCCACAGGGATTTGCCTGAAGGATATTTTGACCCTTTGGTCTCATGGGTTCCACATCCTGGTTTATTGCATCTGAAAATAATAAACAACATTCAATGAAACTCCAGCAATAATAATGCATCCCAAATGTCTATTTTTGCTGTGCCCCCAAGACAGAAAGAATATTAAAAGAGGCTGCAAAGCTTTGCTTCCCAGGATCTTCTCAGTCCCCAGCAGCTGCATCCTGCTAGTGATGCTGGATGGGCTCATTTTGGGGTGATAGTCTCCATCTCCAGCATCCCCCATGGCGCAGGGCAACATCAACAGGACTGGGAGCAGAATAAAAGCCCTTGCAGAGATTCAAAACCAGGATCACCCAGACCTCTGATTGCCCAGGCCTCTGTGCCAAGATGTCACAGTGCTGTGGTTCGAGCATCACCAAGATTTGGGGAGCAATGGTGATCCCATACCAAGTGTTGGACACCGGCTGTGTCCATCCCACAGGGATCTCAGGACACCAGCAGTCACAAGGTACCTGTGTTGCCTTGGGTGGACCCAAAAATCAGCCATGAGCTTCCAGTGGCCACCACAACCTCAGCAAACAACAGGGGTTCAAAGCCCACCAGAAAACAGGAATATATTTGCTGCCGTACCAGAGTGCCAGGAGCCTTTGCTGGGTTGTTAGTCACTGTGAATGACTACACCCTGCCCTAATATTTAATTTACAAAGGATAAACTGCCACTTGGATTAATTCAGCATGATGAGTGCTGAGTAATTTGGAGAAGAAAAGAGAGGGAAAAATTGCTGGCAGTTTGAGAATTGAATTTGTAACGAGCTCTGCCATCACCCTTCAGAACTCACACCGACAAAAGGGTTTGGGGAACCAGTGAAGGACAGGACTGGTGTCCTGCCCCACCAAGGCACGGGCAGAGGCTGTGCCATCCATCACAGCACAGCCAAAATGCTCCCAAAAGGGTGATGAGGCCAAAGCAGGAGCCAGGCAAGCAGGATCTGTTCAGAAAGGAGGAAGGGAATGCCCTCAGCAGCATCTGCTCCAGAGGGACAAGAATGTGGCAATTCATGCCCAGCACAAGCCGGCTTTGTCCTGGATCACCTCAAGCTCACCCTTTCTCAAGCCACAGCCTGGGAATGCCATCTGGCTTTGCAGGCCCAGCCCCAGGACCTCAGTTAATCCTTTGAAGGCTGTGGATCCATCAGAATGCCTCCCCCTGACCCCTTCTTTTGGGGCAGGCAGAGGCAGCCTCCATCCCGGGCTCCGTGCACCCCCTGCTCTCCAGTGCAGTCTCCCAGGAAAACGATTCATCCAGCGGGAGCCAGGCAGATGGTTTGTGGAAGATGTGCTGCTTGATTGTCTGTCACAGCCCTCTGAGAGTCTATTTTCAAGACTGAGGGTGTTTTTTCAATCCATTCCTGGGCTGACCTGGGTGGAGACATAAAACTTGGATGTTCCCTCACCAAAGGAGACCAAGCTCCCCCTTGGCAAAGAAAATGTTTTGGTAGGAGCAAATCACCCCTGTTCCTTAGCAATTTAAAACCTAGGGAAGGGGAGAGCCATGGGACAGGCAACCCCACCGACCATGTCCAGATCCTAGAGCTCTCCAGCTCCCCAAATCAACTGCTCTGCTCTGCTCAGGAGGTGGGTAGAGCTGAAGCAAGAGGGAAAGGCTCCCGCAGCAGATCACTGCAGCTTTCTTACTATGGATTGCACTTCTAGTCTCCAAGAATAATTTGGAAAATACCTCTAAGATCACCAACCCCAACTGTTCACCCAGGAAATGGGAATTTCTGCAGAGAAATAAGAGAAGGTGGCTGCATCCAGCTGCTCTGCCTCTCCCTGCTGCTAAAAGGCATCAGGGAGCTGCCTGACCTCAATATTTATAAATGGGATGAGCTGAGCAGAGCCCCAGGGCAGCTCCAATGATGGCACTTTGCTCCAGCTAGCTCTGGGTTCTGGTCCAGCACAGCCAGCAGCCTGGAAAAAATAAATCACATCTGGGTTTTCCACCATCAGCAAAAAACCCCTCTTAGACCTCAGGGTGTGGAAAGGAGCAAAGAACTGGGGTAGCAGCAAGACGATTCCTGCAATTACATCCCTGGTTACCAACCAGAAACCAGAGCCCTTTCTGGCACCAAGAACTCATGAAGTTTTCAGAGGTTGGTGCTCAGTGGAGAAGCTGCCAGGGAACCAATGGCTGGGTGGCCAAGGAAGCTCCCTGCACATAGAGAAGTTGGGTCTTGCACCACAGTGGATCATTGAATCCACCTCCTGCCACTCTCCCATCCTGCACCACCTCAGCAGAAGGAAGAGCACTATTATTTCTTTCTGGGGGGTTTTAACCCATAATCCTTGCAAACCCTTAGCAGCTTCTGTCAGAAAGGGCTGTCCCTGCACACGAGGCTGTTTCAGACACAGATGACTAAGGAGCAGCAGAGGGGTGATGGCTCTCAGGCTGGGGATCAGGCAGCACACAGCATTTGTCTCCACACAGCCAGACGGGAAGGGTGAGGACTTGGGTTAGTCATTGGAGCTCTTTGAAGGAAGGCACCCCTCCCTGCTCCAGGAAAGCACAAACTCACTCCCAGGGGTAAATCTGTAGAAAAGAAACAAATTAAGCTTTCTGAGGATAGTAGGGTTTTTTGGACCTGTCCATCTACCTATTACCCTATCTGGGCTGTCATCTGGGGACAGGTGGAAAAGATGGATACACAAAGCCACTCCCAGCCAAACCCCTCTGCTCACTGCATCCCACAGGCACCCAGTCTGAGGTAAAATCCAGCACACTCAAAGGGGTTTATTCAATCAGTGTTTTAATGGACTTGAACAGACAACATGGTTTCCATAGCAAAGGATCATCAGCCCCACCTTGTACAAAAACAGAGTTTAAAAACATAAAAGGAACACAACCTTAAAAAAAGCCCAAAAATGGGTATTTATTTTTTAAAAAATTATACAAAAACACCTCTGCCTCCTCACACTTTTCCTGCCTCCTGGAACTTCTTAAACAGGGGTTCATCAGCCCGCAGGGGGAAGGTGAGAGCCCGTCTCTGGTAGTACATGGAGTCCATGGCCAGGTTGTCAATGACATCAGACAGGAGATGAGCTCTCTCCACGGAGCTGCCCGGTGCATCATAGCCCAGGGCAGTGAAATGCACGTGCAGGTGGTGGTAGGAGGGCTGGTAGTGCAGGTAGATCCGCAGCTGGGAGCCCGGCACGCCGAAGCGCTTCACTATGGCCTCCTGCAGAGGGGAAACAGAGAGCTCAGCACTGGCAAAACCTTGGAATGGATGGGAAAGAGCATCTCTGGATGGCAGGAAAGGTGTAGAGAAAGGTAAAAGGGAGTTCAGCTTCCTCACAGCAAGGGAAAGGGGGAAGTTTGGAAGGACAGAACTCTTCCCCACCCTCCATTTCAGCCTCTGCAGGGACAGAGCGAGGCCGCCGGCTGCCCCACTTTTATTTCTCCATGATGGGATGTGCTATCCACCCCTATCATTTTCCCTTTCACTCTTATCACTCCAACTCATTGGAAAAGTAACAGGGATCCGTTACCAGCCAGTGTAATTAAAGCTATGAACAGCAACAGCAAACTCCAGCACGCCAGCTCCGCCCGCTGCAATCCCCTGACTAATCTCCTAATTAATCTCCCACCTTCCCTAGTGCAATTACTTTCCAAATTCTAACGCAGTGAAGGAAAGAGAAGCTACTGCACATCCATCTCCCAAACACACCCTGTGGAAAAACACACCAGCCAGTGAGAACAGGCAAGGGATTGGGACGGGGTTGTTAGTATGAAGAGCTCACTGCTAACAGGAAGTATAAAGCATTCCTACAGCACCTGGATGTGGCATGATCTGGGGAAGGTGCTGATGGAGAGCAGGAGCCGGGCTGTCCGGGCAGAGAGGGCAACACAGCCCTGTTTCATGAGTCATTATCTCCTGAGGAGCAGCCCCCAGGCAGATGCTGTGCCACAAAACCCAGGGCGTGCCTTTGCAGAGGCGGCCAAGCTCTTCCTGGCCAGGGCAGCAGCGTGGGACCAGGCTCACACTCACCTTCCCTTCCTGCAGGATGTTCCTCAGCAGTGGGAGGTGCTCGGCCGTGAGGTCCCTCAGAGACTTGATCTCCCGGCGGTGCACGAGGGCGATCAGGTACAGGTCATCCAGCTGCAGGGACACAGGGTGGGCATGGAGGGGACACACAGACAGCACATGGAGGCAGCACTGCTTTGGGCCTGACACACTATTCACAGCTTCCCAGGGTGTTATATAGGGATCCTGGTGCCATTCAGGGACATTTGTGCTGCACAGGGATACTTGTGTTACACAGGGTTATTTGTGCTGCACAGGGTTATTTCTGTTACACAGGGATATTTGTGCTGCATAGGGATACTTGTGTTACACAGGGATATTTGTGCTGCACAGGGTTATTTCTGTTACACAGGGATATTTGTGCTGCATAGGGATACTTGTGTTACACAGGGATATTTGTGCTGCACAGGGATGTTTGTGCTGCACAGGGATTCTTGTGTCATACAGAGATATTTGTGTTACACAGAGATATTTGTGTTATAAAGGGATTCTTGTGTCATACCAGGATACTTGTCTTCAACATGGGGCTGAATGTCCCAGTATGGGATGAGCTCAGCCACAATCCCACTACACCTCAAAGCATCATTTCTGGCGAAACTGGGTTTTGTCCAGAAATGACCAGAAGAGAACAGCCTCATCCCAACCCATAAACAGTGGGATCAAAAATACTTTCTCAGCATTAGAGACAGATGGAGTGACCAGCCCTCTCATGCTGTGAACATTGCACTCGGTGCTGCCCTTCCCACCTTCACATCTTCCTGAGCACCTCAAAAATGCTCTCTCTGTATGACTGGAGGCTGGAGTTGAGGTGCAGGGACCCACCCAGATATGTAGGGTCACTAAGCCCCTGCCAGCACCCCCATGCACAGCCCACAGCCTTCTCAGTGGCAGCTGATCTGCAGCACACTCAGATAAGCATTTACACTGAACCACAGACAAAAACCATGAGCCTACTAAGGTAAAGACAACAGTGACATGCTGGAGAGATGCACCTTTGGCTCTGGGCATTCCTCACACCTCAGGGTGAGCAAAGAAGCTTCCCCCAGGGTGAGCAAAGAAGCTTCCCCCAAGGTGCTCTGCAGCACTATGTTAATTTGTGCCAGTTCTGTCCTCCCCATTGGCCCGTTGGCCTTCCCTGCCCCTTTTACCCTTTAAGTTCATGTGCTCATGCCCTAGTGAGTTCTCCCTTCCCCATTACCCCACTGGTTTGTGTAACCCTGTCCATCTACCCTGGCATCCCCTGTGTACTACCCCTGAGCCCTCAGACCATAGGATCCCTGAGGCTCTCCTCTGCCCCCCTCTTTCCCTGGATTTATACCCTTCAGCATGTTAGAGGTCCATGCCTGGACCCTCCCGTGCCTTCCCAGCCGAGCTGCTGCATGTGTGTGTGTGTCTGTGTGTGAGAGAGTGTGAGAGAGAGTGAGAGTGTGAGAGAGAGTGAGAGAGAGAGAGAGAGTGCGTGAGAGAGAGAGAGAGTGTGAGAGAGAGTGCGTGAGAGAGAGTGTGAGAGAGAGAGTGTGAGAGAGAGAGAGTGTGTGAGAGAGAGTGTGAGAGAGAGAGAGTGTGTGAGAGAGAGTGTGAGAGAGAGAGAGTGCGTGAGAGAGAGTGTGAGAGAGTGTGAGAGAGAGTGAGAGAGAGAGAGAGTGCGTGAGAGAGAGTGTGAGAGAGTGTGAGAGAGTGTGAGAGAGAGAGTGTGAGAGAGAGAGAGAGAGAGTGCGTGAGAGAGAGAGAGAGTGTGAGAGTGAGAGAGAGTGTGTGAGTGCGTGAGAGAGAGTGTGAGAGTGAGAGTGTGTGAGAGTGCGTGAGAGAGTGTGAGAGAGAGAGTGTGAGAGAGAGTGCGTGAGAGAGAGTGTGAGAGTGCGTGAGAGAGAGTGTGAGAGTGTGAGAGTGTGAGAGTGCGTGAGAGAGAGTGTGAGAGTGTGAGAGAGAGTGAGAGTGTGAGAGAGAGAAAGAGAGAGAGTGCGTGAGAGAGAGTGTGAGAGAGAGAGAGAGTGTGAGAGAGAATGTGAGTGTGAGAGTGAGAGAGTGTGAGAGAGAGTGTGAGAGAGAGAGAGTGTGAGAGAGTGTGTGAGAGAGAGTGTGAGAGAGTGTGAGAGTGAGAGAGTGTGAGAGAGTGTGTGAGAGAGAGTGTGAGAGAGTGTGAGAGTGAGAGAGTGTGAGAGAGAGTGTGTGAGAGAGATAGTATGTGAGTGTGAGAGAGAGAGAGAGAGAGAGAGTGTGCTGGTGCTCTTGTGGCTCCTGCCCATTGGTCTCAGGGAAGGTTGTGTTCACCACCACCACTGCGGACCACAGCAAACTAGAGTGGCTAAAACTGAAACTGAAAACTTCCCCAGTGATAAGCTCACTACTTTTCCACTGTGCAAACAGCTGGCCACTTTTGAATCACATCAGTTCTATAAATAACAATTTTCAAGGCCTAACTGGTCACTGTACAAACCCAGGGCAGCTAAATATGTCCCTTGAGCAGCTCTCAGACAAACCTTTGGCATCCCCTGAAGCACTCAGCATATTCAATGTTTAATGCAACACAAAGATGTGGATCATTCCACTTAAAAAAAAATAAAAATCCCAGTCTCCTCCAGCTCAGTTAGTGGCTTTGTAACATAAACAGTGGAAAGAAAAGGGTTTGGATAGTTGAGATCCAGCAGATCTCTTCACAGCTGTGAGAAACCCAATGCAGGTCTTTGGAAATAGCTGCTGGTCTCAGAGGCTGCTCACAGGACCCTTCACAAAGCTCTTGAAGCACAGAGCTGCTCCTGCACCCAGCCAGCACAGCCATGCTCAGGGTTCCATTTGATTCCCATGCACAGCTCCAGAAAAAGACAGTGCATCAGCTTGTGCTCTTTGGCTCCAGGCTGGCTGGTGAGAGGAAAGGCAAACAGCTCTTCTCCTAAGAACATCTGCATGTTGCTGTTTGAAACAAATAATCCTGTTGCTAAAAAGGCCTGGAATGATGTCATGCCAGGCATCGCTTCAGGCAACGCCTCAGGGCTCCTGCAGATTTGAAACCAACTCAAAAGTTGTGAAAGAAAAAAAAAAGACGAAAAAAAAAAAAAAAAAAAACAAACCCACCAAAACAAAACAAAACAAAAAAAAAAACAAAACCACCCCAAAAACCCCCATCAGCACAAGAAACCAATTCAAACTATTATCAAGGTTGGGCAGCAGCACCCAGGAGGCTGAGACTAGCAGATTTTCCAGTGCTAAAGTGAATTTTCCCCCCATCCAGTAGTCTGAAATAACTGCAGGTGAATTCATAGGATCTGTGGGCCAGGGACTAAAGGAGTGAGGCCACATTGCTAAAAGGACTTTTGAGGGAGAGTCCTGCTGGGAGCTGCATCTCACCTCCCTGATTTCATTCAGCAGCCTTGCCTGTCAGGTGGGATGTGGCAGAAGGAACCTTGTTCCCCAGCAGCCCCGGGGCTGTCAGGATCAGCTCTGGCTCAGTGCCACCCACAGCCAAGAAGAAATTCCTTGGCTCAAAGGCAATCTGGATGCTGTCTGCCTGCCTGGGAAGGAGATCATCAGTCCAAAGGGCCCAGAAAGCTCCAGGGATGACTGGGGAGAAGTCCAGAAGATCCTGTTCAGCGCTCCAAGAGGCAACAGGAACACGGGGAAACCTCTCCTAAGGACAAATCCTGCCACTGAGACACTCCCTGACCATGCCAGCTGGGAGATGTGGATGCAGCAGCTCTTTAGAGAAATCCAAAACACAAATTTTAGCCCATCTATGATTTTAGCCCAGTCCTGATGTGAGTTGCAAAGCTTGGTTGCACACAAGGATGTGTGCCAAGGCTTTGCTGACAGCAAGGAAAGGGTCAACATGCTGCATGTTTTTAAATATTGCTCCACTGGGAGGGCACTGAACAGGGCACATCCTACAAGCTGGACATGTATCCCCTGTGCTGCAAAATCTCACCAGGAAGAAGGGTGTGCCTCTGGTGACCAAGTGGAAATTCGAGCTTAGCTGTCCCAACAGCTCTTGACAGGGGATTTTTGGAGTAAGTGATGTGCAAGGAATTCACAGGGAGCAGACAGTGCCCTGCAGGGACTCCCCGAGCCAGCTCAGCTCTGCACCACAAACAGCTGCTCCCTGCACAGACACACAGGATGGAGCTGCCCACCAGCAGCCTTCTGTTCCCATTTTTTTGAGTTTTAATTTTCATTTTTAAGTCTTAATCATACAGCAACTCTCCCCACATGCCCCCTGCAGAAGCATATGAGGATCAGAAACACGATGGGAACTTTTTCTGATGCCACCAACTTCAACGGAGGGGTGTGTGTATGGAGTTTCACCTCCCCAAATTTAAAGCACAAAAGGGAGCCAGAACCTAAGAAATAATTCTCAATTTAGGATTACAGCCTGGTCTTAGAAATCACTTTCACCAAGTAGCCACTCCCACAAGGGGTAAAGCAGCTGCTCATCAGCCAAGAACCATCTGTTTAACACTGTGGAGGAGAGTTAATTGCAGCAACCAAAGGACAACACAGCTGCCTGGTTTGCACCTCAAGTCAAGGTTTGCAAAAAAAAAAAAAAAACCACCAAAAAAAAACCCCACCAAAAAACCAGACAAGTTCAGCAGAACAAATACACAGGGTTTTGGTCTGAACACATCCTGACAACATTTGGGTTGATATGGACAAGTGAAAGTAAACCTGATAAATACATCTCAGTGGGAGAGAACAGCCTGGGTCTGCAGCATGCCTAATCAGCTTGAGCTAAAAGGCCCTGGCAACGTCATCACTAACAACAGTGTGCACAGGAACACACTCAGACTCTCTCAGGGTGCTCTTAGTAGCCTGAAAGTGGATATTTCCTCTGGATTACCTTCAGATAGGCAGCATTAGAGGAGCAAACCAACCTGGTTTTGATTCCACTTTAAATCTGGAACCAGAACAAAGCCATTGGAAGGATCTGGGTTTTCATGGACAATTCGATCAGCCTCAGCTTTCTTCTCCAGGATATTATACACCCACTGAAAGAGAAGTATGTGATTTAGAAGTCAGCAGAGAATTAAAAAAACAATACCTCAGGTGCATTTAGCCTAGCTCATGGATTACTGCACATTCTCTGCAACTAGAATTTATAAAAAAACCTGCCAATTTTATTTTAAATCACCAAATAATTTGTAATTAATTAGCCATAAAACACTTCATCAACCAATAAACTCCAGAATATTATGAGCACTTCAGTTAAAAGCAGTGGAACCCAGCTCTTGTGGGGCTCAGCACACACCTCTTGCAGCACCATGGGGCTATTTACATCTTTTTTACCCCCCAAGCTGCAGCAAAATCTTTACAATCAGGTCTGGGAAGGGAACTTGGCTGATTTTGTTCCCTATTCAAAGAGGAAGGAGCAGAGTTGGATGTGGCTCTGGCTGCTGGCAGCTCTCTGCAGGGATACGAAAGGCCTGTGGTTTTTTGGGCAATGGATGGCTCTTGGCTCCCTGGCTGATTAGAAAACAGCTCACCACTCTTTTTCTTCCATACTTAAGGTTCCAGCCTCCAGCCTGCCTGTAATCCCTGCTCTGGTTATCCCCCCATGCTCCTCCTGCAAGGCAAAGCACCATTCAGAGAAGAGTTATGGAAATGGAAGACACCAGGGATAAGTGATAGAGTAAGACCAGAGAAAAGCATCTTTGCTCTCCCTGGCTCCCAGCCTCAGCTCCAGCATCTTTCTTTACACTTCCAAAATGCATGTTATGCTCTAGCTTAAGCTTAGCTTAAGTACTGGACTGGCAAGAGAGTCCTCAGCCAGGTCCCTGGAAGGTGGTAACACAAGGCAGCAGGAAATTGCTAAAGTCTGGAAGCTGAAAATGTTTGGAAACATAATTTTCCTCCCCAAATATAGGTCTGAAATATTCTGGCTGCCCCAGGTCGGTAGAGAAGGTGCAGCCAGTTTCACAAGTACACCAAATAAGCTGGGCTGGATTTCCCCCCAGACACTTTGGGGGAAATCCATCAAGAGTTTCATTAATCTAATAAACACTTAGGATTGCTGGAAACTGACCTAAATACATCTGGAGAGAAAAAACTACTTCTCGTTCCTAAATCTGGGATTTTTGGCTTAAATTGCTATCTTTTCTCCTTAGCATCATCTTAGAGATTAGATTCTTCAAGTGATTCTCAAAAGTATGGCACAAGCTCACTCTGTTCCATAACCCTGGGAGGGAAGTTCAGAGGGAAGCTCAGTAGAAAATGGACATTTGCCTTTTGTTAGGATTTTTAAGCCTGCTCTGATCACAAGTGCCAAGCTATCAGTGCCCTAAATAAGTTCGCTGATCAGATGAGCTGAGTTTTAAAGCTAAGGCTGCCTCATGATGGGCAGGTCCTTGGCTGACTGCTCCTGCTGCTCCCAGCACAAGCTTAGCAAGCAGAACACATGTCCAGAGACTGGCACCACAATAAAGCCATTATCCTGAAAGCATCCACACTTTGTATCTTCCAGCAGGAAACACAGATGCCTCTGTAGTCCCCTGGTATTTCTGTCACCCCTCACATTTCCCCTTCCACTTGGCAAAACCAGTTGGACAAAGACAAGGAACAGCATTATTAAATCCCAGAGGTCAAGGACCGACCATGATTTCTCAGCAGATGCTCCTGATGGTCACCAGGAACGTGTTTCCACGTACTGAAACCAGCTCACAAGCACTTGGGGCAAGAGGCAGAGTGAGAGCTCAAGCAATTCCTGAAGGCAGCTGCTACACCAGGAAACATAACAAATTTGGGAGCAAAAGAAAAGAGAAAATATTCCATGAAGGCTGTGGCCTGGAAGAAACACACACTTGCCTCTCTCCAGCTAATAAATGCTCCAGTTTAAGGCAGCAGGAAAGATGGGAGAAGGCGGGGGGAGTGGGGTGGGTGGGGGGAAATCCAAGGCTCCTGGTTAGTTTTGGGGAGTTATTTTTAATGGAGAGCCTCAGCAGCCCCAGGATTTGGTTTATTCCCCCTTCTGCAAAGGCTGGCATGAATTGATCCCTACAAACTTGTACTCCTTTGGTCACTAAAGGAGAGACAGGAAGATGAACAGTCAAAAAGTAAAAAAGCTGGGACTGCCTGGGGCAAGTAGCACACTAAAAGTAACAGTTTCACTACGTGGAATATGGACTGAGGGGCTGAATGACAGGAGGAGCGAGTTGTGACGCAGGAATCCAAGCACATTCTGTGCCTTTCCATTTCCACAACAACCAAGAGACTCCTAAGAAGCCCAGTGAACAGCACCAATGCCCAGGAAGCCAACCTTGGAAAGGAGAACAAAACTTAGAGTTTCTCCAGAAACCTGAGGAAAGGCAATTTCAAGTCCAGCTCCAAGGCAAACATTTTTCTGCAAAGATGGAACAGGATGTCCCAGCCAACCAAATAAGAGGGGACAGCATTACAGAGCTGACAACACAACCAACAGGGAGATGGGGCAGAACACTCCTAGCTCTCCAGCCTGGGTTTCAGAGAAGCCTTCTGACAGCAGTGCTTTGACAGAGGAGACCAAAGACATCTGTGCCTGCAGGAGAGGGCATGGTACCCATACCTGGATGCTGAAGCTCTGGGACTGGATGAAGGGCAGGGTTATGTTCTTGTAATCCTCCCAGGTCTCACGGATGAGGTGCACTTCCTGACGGAGATATTTCTGGATGTGTTTCTCCGTGGCAGGGTACACCACTGTGGCTTTGATCTCTAGGAACAAACACAATCACTGAGTTACCACCACATTGCTTCCTTCAGTCCCCAACAAATCTGTTTTCCCTTCCAAAAAATGCCACACTAAGACATTTTGAAGAGAGGGTGAGGGAGAATGGACATGGAAAACAAACAAGTGCTTTAACCTCCTGCACTGCTGCTGCTTTTCTGAAGAAAGAGAAAGCCAAGGGCACAACCAGGGCCTGTCTTTCCAGTTCAGGTGGAGGAGTCTGCTGCCTGAGTTTTTCCACACTCTCTCTTTCACACCTATTAGCAACATCGGGGCAGAGGAGGGGCTCCCAGGGCAGTGTTTATGTGCCATCAACAATCAGGACAGAAACACCACCCTGGGGACAGAGACACATCTTCCTCATACTTAAATTCAAAGCTCACAGGACACACCCAGCAACTTCATCCAGCCACAAACCAAGACGAACTCCCAGGAGTAGCTTCATCCCAGAGCTCAGTCAGAGTGCTTGGCCTCAAGCCCCAAGTACAGGAGGCAAAGAAGTCAAGGGCACAGGGACAGATCCAGAGCAAGCAACGTGAGCTGATAAGTCAACACAGCTCAGGATGAGCCAAGGGAAGAGGGCTGAGTGACCCTGGCAAAAAGAAGACATGTTCTGTTTGCCTCAAGATTGGAACTTTGCTGTGTAATTTCTGTGGCATTGAACAGGATGCAAGTGCTCACCTTGTCAACCTGGCAGCTGTGATGTCGGCAGCAGCACATCCTACCCACAGGGCCAAAACACACAGAAAACATCCGTCTTTGGCTAAGATTGGATGTGTGATACCGAGCCTGCCACAGCTCCAAGGTGCTCCAAGGGCACAGGAGTGTCTCTGCCTTCTCAGCTGACAAAGCTGCTATAAACTTCAGTGCATGAAGGAGAAAAGCCCCATGAGCCTGAGCAAACCCCAGGCAGACCAGACTGAGGCGAGTGACTGGGGCACTGTGAACACTGCAGACTGTGCCCAGGGTCTGCCACACAAAACCACAGGCTGCACACACAGCAGGGCACCAAAACTGTGCTTCATTCCTTAAGTATGTACAAAGGCTAGCTAGACACTGAATATAAACACCTATTTGTTCCCAGGGCCAGGATTTAGGATGGTTTGAGTCTTTTTTAGTTTTCTGCTTTCTGTTTTTTTAAGGTCAGCGCTGCACAATCTGAGAGACTCTGCCTTTTCATTCCATGCCAAACACAGCTTAATGAAATCCACAGGAAAATGCTGGTAACATGAAATATGAAAATGCAAACCACAAGGGCAGTCTGGTCTGATTCCCACCATACACATGTTCAAACAAGGTTGTTTTCCAGGACTCAATTAGCACTTCTAGCAGGATGATGTAATACCAAAGAAAAAAAGACAAGGCTGTAGCTCTCCTCGCTTAAAAAGATCAGCAAAGCACTGGGGAGAAAACAAAAAAGGCGAAAGATAAAATACCACAGCCAGCCTCAGGCTGAAACTTTCAAAATTTGATTTTATACCCCAAAAATAGAGCAAGATCTGCAGCAAAAGCCCCTCAGTGCTGGGTGGTGATAACCACAGTGCGTGGGGGTGCAGGGGACCCATAATGGCTTCCCTGACACCTCCCCAAATTGGGGGTGGCTGCTCATGGTGGGGAGAGAGCTCAGGGTGCTTTAAATGAGAGATCATAGGACTCCCTAATGTGCAGCTGCAGCTGAACAGATGTTTGGAAGAAAAGGCAGGGGAAAGGCTGTGGTTCACTTATGATTATTTCCCTTCTAAAGGTCTCATCAACCCCAAAATGCCCCAGTGATGCTAATTAGCATCAATCAGTGCAGCCAGAGAGGCTGTTTGATACCTGCTCAGAGCCTGACAGTCCTTAGGAGCTGCACACAGGATGCCAAGTCACAGCTGAGCCCGGACTCGGCTGCAGGAAACATCCACAGCGAGACCAGGCTTGCCCCAAAATGTTTCCAGTGCTGGCACTCGGCCACACTCCGGTTTCCAAGTCTGCTCCTGGCAGGCTCCATGTGCACCAGAGCAGCACGTAGGCCGTGGGGCACTCAAAACCTGCCCCGGCCTGGAAGTGGGGGTAGGGAACCACTGGACACGTGATGTGGGTTTCTAAGCTGGCTGAAGCACCAGGGATTGTCTCTGCTCACATCTGACTCACATCAGCCAGCCTGTTCCTGAACGCCAGCCGGGGGCCACCACAGAGCATCCGTGGTTTATTCTGGAAGACAGGACTGACCATCAACTAACTGGAGGTTATAAAAAGCCAGGAGGTTTAATTGAAGGAACCTGGACAAGCAAGAGGCAGAGAACAACTGCCCAGGCTGGTAACTCTATGACAGGCACTTGAGAGGAATCACCACAGTGCTGGGAAACTGCCCAGGAGAAAAGGAGGTTCAGATTGACCAGGCACACACTTCTCCCCTCTCCTGCTAAAAACAAGAGAGGAAAACACAACCCAAGACAAAAGAAAAATCAGAACACCATTTGGGAAATTTAAGGAAAAAACGGCTGGAGGCAGCTGCTGTCAGGAGGAGAGGACAAAATATGAGCAGAGAGAGCTCGGGCAGTAGGAAAGGGCACACCAAGCTCACTAATGATCTGTACTTGGGGCTCATCCCCTTCTGTGCCACACTGTCCCCAGGCTCTGCCAAAACCCCACTCCAGCTCAGCACATCAGTGAGGAGAGGCCTCACACTCTCTTCTCCCACCCCACTGGAGCATTAACATCTACTACCAGCCTGTTTTAGACAGATGTAACCCCTTCCAAGGAGCCAGGAGAAGTACACAGGACAGGCACAACCTATTTCTCCTTTTGGCCAGGGGTGTTTTTTCCTCTCTTTGCTAGCAGGAAGCGGAGCTTTCGTTTATAAGCTCCCTAATCAACCTCACCATCAGGTGCAGGAAGGTGCCAAGGCTGGGGAACAACAGGCAAGTCAGCATTTGAGCTCTTACAGGTCTTTTTTTCCTCTTTCCTGCTGCACCGAGTTCTGAGCTGTCTTCTCACCATCAGGTGGGATTACAGCACCTTGGATGCAGCCCTAACCAAATACATAATGCCCTAAGTAAATATATAACACAAAACCTCCCTCTCTGCATGAACAGCCTCTGTTTGGGTTTATGGTCACACAGGAACCCCGGATTCCAACCCAGCCCCAGCCAGGTGTGCCCATGGCTTAGTCCCAAACAGCTGGGGCACTCTTAAGTGAATGAATTAAAGCTGCAAAGGATAAAGCTTGCATAAGAGCTCACAGTTTCCAAGGCCAGCACATGCCAGGGCAAGCCAAGAATACTGCCAGGGACTCAGTTAAGGCAGCCTGGCCCCTGGGGCTCACACCAGGACTTGGGGGGCTCAGGGAACTTTAGCTAAAACAGGCACTGCAAAGAGGAAAGTTGCAGTTTACCACCTCTGCACAGAGCAAAGCACAAGGACACCCCCAAATATCCTCCAAACCACATGCTCCCATGGCTTCAGGCTTGAGCTTTTTATTTTAAGTGTAAATGCAAGAAGTTTCCTTGGCTGGGCAAACCCCAGAGGCAGCCAAAGCATGGAGATGCAGGAAGAACCAGCCTTCCCACTGCAGCTCCTGCAAGTTTCTCCAGCTCCTCACTGCCCAAAACCAGACTCTTTTTAGGATGTGGATTACTTCCTGCATGACTGAAAACTTTCCTTCCACACTCTCCCATTTTTCCCACAATTTCTCCACTTCATGTTGGAGCAATGGAGCCAGAGCTTCTCCTATTGTGCTTGTTTTAAGATGTTTTTATCTTAAGATAAAAAGATAAGAAGCTTCAGCTTGCAGCCAGGGAGTAAAGACTCCTTAGAGGACTGATAAGAGCCCTTAAATCACCAGCATAGCTCTGGAGAAACATAGTCCCACAGCAGCCAGGCATGAAGAGGCTGCTTTTTGCCACAAACATCAAACTCTCCTTGGCAAATGGGTGTGAGGAATTAGATGCTATCAGGCAACATGCATATTGAACCATCTGGCTTTTACAATCCAACCTTCGGTAGTCAGAAAATGTTTCCCCTTCTGTGAAATCAGCCCTTGCCCTCCCTGCAGGGGAAAGCCAAGGCTGGGGGTTCTTCTCACATCTAGGCTTAAGCTGCCTCTTAAATCAAGGGAACATCCATGTCATGGTTTGAGTCTGGCACAATGCCAGTGCTTCTATGAGAATACTTCTTTTCTTGGTATCTACTGTGAGATGTGATCAGAGAAAGAGCAGAGCAGGCTCTAATTTAAGATTGAAAGAAAAAAAAAACTTTATTAACTTAAACTTACAAGGAAAAACACACAGAACACAGGATGAAAACTTTCTAAATTTCCTCTTCTTCTCCCTACTAAATTTCTTAATTCTGTTACCACTTTTTAGATCACTCGCTCTCAGTTTATCACTACTCTTTAGATAATCAATTCTCAATTCCTCGAGAAGAGAGGGGTCTCTCCTGCACTACAGACTTCACCCAGGAAACAGTCGAAACTTCTCGTGTTTCCGTGTCACGTGTGGCACTGCCTGGAGAACATTTTGCCATCGTGACCTCTTCCTTCCATGTCCAGTGCTCTCACCACTGCACATGGACCAGAGCTGCTTCGAGGGTTTTTCTCTTTAAGGATGTTTTGTCTAGTTCTAAAAAGAGCACAGTCCCTCTCCTTTTGGGACACCTGTCCCCCCCCAAATTTCACCCCCTGGGGCTGAGGGGTCTCTTGAACAGAGATCATCTTCCTCTTCTTCTTCTTCGAAGACGGAGGGCACCACCACCACCCTCCTCACCCGTCGTCTCTGTTCACACACTTTCACATCACCGCACTCTCCTGGCTCTGAGCCATTGCCTCCCCCTAGAATGCAGTCTCTGTGTCACAGGAACTCAAGGGTTCTGCCATGGCTATTCAAGAAAAAGTCCAGCCAAAAGCCACTCCATCATCTCCTCCCACCTAGGATTCTTCTCAACTTCTCTCAATGTCTTTCACTTGCCCATTTTCTTGCTATCTCGCTCTATTTCTTCAACTTCAGGAAGACTCAGCATTTGCAAGGTTTCCATCATCCCAAGAAGGGTTAAAAGTCCCAGGCTCTGCCGGTTTGGTTCATGAACTCTCTCGGCTGGCTGCCCTGCTGGGCACCCCCCCCCCCCCCCCCCCCCCCCCCCCCCCCCCCCCGCCTTCTCCTTCACTCCAGCTGAGCTATCACAGGCACAGGCTGCTCTCCTCTCTCTTCCTTGCGGGGGGGAATGGGGGATGGCTGCCCAAAGCCCTCGCAGTGCAATGCTCCTCCACCCTTCGGCCCAGGCCTGGCCTTCCTCCTCCGGCCGCATGGCTCCCCTCCCCCGCCCAGCTCGGAGCCGGGCAGGGGAAGGTCTGCTCTCTTCCAAGACCGGGCAGGGGAAGGTCTGCTCTCTTCCAAGACCGGGCAGGGGAAGGTCTGCTCTCTTCCAAGACCGGGCAGGGGAAGGTCTGCTCTCTTCCAAGACCGGAACTCAAAGAGAGTTTCCCCTGGGAGTTCACAGCTTTTAACCCCCTGTGTTCTCAGAGGCGTATCCATGCCCTCAGTAGACAAACCAGGAGCCAATATTAAAATCTGAACACCGACTGGCGTGACCACACTATCTCAAAAAAACTTCATTTCCTCTCAAACCACGACAATCCAGAAAGTGGCCTTAAAATAAGATGCACATGCCTGCCTTTGGTAGCAGCACAGTCACATCAGCTCTGATACACTACTCCCCACAAATTCACAAAGTCCCCTCTCCTCACTCCATGGGTTTGGGTTGCCCTTCAGACAAACTCTGACCATTACTGGCTTGTCTGCAAATGTTATTTTCCATTTTAGCCTTGACACGTGCAGTAAAATCAATGAGATGAGCAAGACTCATCTGGCGCTGCCTTCACACCAGTGTGCTCCCAGACCTAAAAATCTCATCAGAGTGAAATTCATCTTCCCCGAGTGAAATGTTCCTTCTGAGGTCAGAGGGAAGTCATTTGCTCAAGCAACATGCTTTGGCCTCCCTTTCCCTGGGTCACCATACAAACAAGGCATCATTGCTTGGCGTCTGTGCTGGTTTGACTGCACAGAGGGAGCAGCACCCAACCCTCTTCACAGAATCACTGGGTTGGAAGAAACTTTCAAGATCATTGAGTCCAGCCCATGTCCTAACTACTCAACTAAACCCTGGCACTCAGTGCCGCACCCAGTCTTGTTTTAAACACATCCAGAGGTGGTGACTCCACCACCTCCTCGGGCAGCCATTCCAGAACTTTATCACTCTTTCTATAAAAAACTTTTTCCTGATATCCAACATAAATTTCCATTGCTGCAGCTTAAAGCTGTGTCCTCTGGTTTTGTCAGTGCTGCCTGGAGAAAGAGTCCAACCCCACCTGACTACAACCATCATTCAGGAAGGAAAGGAGGTCTATCTCTCTTGTAGAGTGTGACGAGGTCACCCCTGAGTCTCCTTTTCTTGAGGCTAGAAAACCCCAGCTCCCTCAGTGGTTCCTCACAGGGTTTGTGTTCCAAGCCCCTCTCCAGCCTCGTTGCCTCCTCTGGATGCGCTCAAGTGTCTCAATGTCCCTCCCAAACTGAGGGCCCAGAACTGGACACAGCACTCAAGGTGAGGCCTCACCACTGACAAGTACCGGAGAAGAAAGACCTCCATGATCCTGCTGGCCAGCATGGAGGTGGGGAAAGAGTGAAGGAAGTCTCCATTTCCAGCTGAATGAAGAGCCCCAGGCACCTGGGAGCACAGTGGCAGCACTAAGAACATGCTCTGGAGGCAGCTCCTCGTGGCATCAGCACGAGTCACTCGCAGTCACCACTTCCTCTGTCTTGAGGTTTATCTCACCTCAGAAGCAAAAGGCTGAGTGTGGCACGGTTCAGTTGCCCAGGGTGCTGTGAAATCCCCCAGGTAAATTCCTTCATCGCACAACACAGGACTGTTCCAAGAAACTGCTTATTGCCAAAGTCTGGCCTTTTTTCTAAAATATTTTACTGTATCTTGTACCCAAATGTAAACTTGCAAGGACCAGGAGATAAAACCCTGTAACACTAACCCTGCAACTAAGGAGCCAACAGACCCTGAGCAAGGGCTCCCTGGGTCTCCACATTATGACATTATCCCAGGTCAGTCAAACCCTGACTGCAGCCTTACAGGAAATTCCTCCTGTTTAGGTTCTTAAGCCACATTCCTCATGTCAACTGTACACTATGTCCTTGGGCTGACTCAGCTCCAAAGGGTAATTTCCCTCCCCTCCTGACACACAGGGCTGTTTGCTAGGTGCCAGCGCAGCTGCTCACCAGCAGCTCATGCAATGTGCCCACCAAACAGCTATTTGCTGCTAATTGCTTCAAAAGAAGAAGGCTCCTTGCTCTCCACACTGACTTGGGGAGCCTGGACAGCAGCTCCAGGGCCTACAGCCCCCTCCTGATTTCCTGCTTGGGGCTGCTCAGCATCCAGAACGACTTGAGGGGTGCCAAGGAGAGGGGTGGGAAGGAAGGATGCACCACTGAGTAATATAACAAATATTGCAATAAATTACCTTTTAAAGACAGATTTAAAAGTTATTAAAAAGATAAATCTCAGCATAAGAAAGCCAGAGGCTTCTTCCCCATTCAACCATGCAGGAGGGGTTTTGCACCTGGCATAAGTCTTAAACAAAATAAGGAATTCTGTTCTCGGAGCAATGTGGAGTTACACAGCGCTGCAGCCAAGTGCTGTGAGGAAGGCAAAGGCGGGCAGGGCTGAGCTGGAGGCAGCCCAGGGGATTTCAGTCTTGCAATGCCACCTCGTGGGAATCACTGCAACTCCTGCCAGGCTGGAATACAGCAGGCACTCAAGGAGGAGCTTTCTCAGCTAAGAAAGAGGAGCTTTAAGATCTTCCAACAACACCCGTGATGTTATGGTGTTTTCCTCAGGCTGAAACTCACTGCAACAACAAAATCTTTAATTTTGAGTCCTACACAGGAGAAAAGGAGTTTTGCACAATTCAAGCTGACAAATCCAGACAGTGCTTCCTCCTACACTGTGGGAACAGAGCTAAAACAAGAGAATTTTTGGAAAGGCACATCAAGCATCATGAAAATTTAACTTGGCCCTGGAACAGCATCTTACTTAAGGAACTCAGACTAATTTTGACTATTAAACCTGTTTGGTTGTTATTGTGTTTATAAAAGCATTGAAATGGAATTTATCACTGCACTTCTGGAATTTAAATATATACCATCATTCACATGGAATTAATTGTGGACGGTGATTCAGCTCCACTCAGGTGAGACCCCACCTGCAGAGCTGCCCCCAGTTCTGGGGTCCTCCGCACAGGAAGAACATGGAGCCACTGGAGCAAGTCCAGAGGAGGCCATGGAGAAGCTCTGATTGGAACAGCTCTGCTCTGCAGCCAGGCTGGGAGAGCTGGAGGTGTTCAGCCTGGAGAAGAAAAGGCTCTGGGGAGACCTTAGAGCCCCTGCCAGTGTCTAAAGGTGCTCCGGGAGAGCTGGAGAGGGACTGGGGACAAGGGCCTGGAGGGACAGGACACAGGGAATGGCTTCCCACTGCCAGAGGGATGGGATGGATGGGATATTGGGAATTAGGAATTGTTCCCTCAGAGAGTGGTCAGGCCCTAGCACAGGGTACCCAGAGGATATGTGGCTGCCCCTGGAAGTGTCCAAGGCTAAGTTGGACACTGGGGCTGGGAGCAACCCGGGACAGTGGAAGGTGTCCCTGCCCATGGCAGAAGGTAGGAATAAGACAAGCTTTAAGGTCCTTCCAACCCAAAACAGTCTGGAATTCTGTGATTAAACTGAAGTGCCCAAAGACCAGCCCAGCTTTCCAGTGGCAGCTGGAAAGCACCACCACTGCAGGGCACCTTCCCATTGGGACCAGAGTCCTCTCCCCAGGGTGAGAGCCTTCCACTGCAGCTCCCCAACCTGCACATCAGTCCTTGTCATACTTGGTTATCAACAGTTTTATAACACACAGATGTGTGAAATCTTCAGGGGGATGGGGGTCATCTGCCCCAGCACTTGAGGTTACCAGCACTTAAATCCTCCCCCAAATACAAACTGCCTGTTCTTACCAGGTGACAAAAAAGCCCATGAGATGCCACCATGGGATGAGAAGCAGCTGCATGTGCCCTGCAGACTGTTTCAAGAGAAACATTCTGGAAGGAGACAACTCTTTCTGACTCAAGTAAGAGCACTAAGAGCACTGATAATCACCCACAGAGAGCCCTCTCACCCCTGAGCCTTTCTGCACCTTCCTGTACAAGGTCACCAAGCTATGGCCATTCAGTGCCTCATCAGCTGAGCCACCTGCCCGTGGCATGGGAAAAAGGGGATGAAACGGGGCAGCATTCAAAGCCTCGGGATGAGACATTGCCTCCAGGGTGGCAACAACCCACTGACCTTCCCACCTGGGCCAGGTGTGCTGCTGTCACCAAACCACAACCGGGGTGACACAGCCAGGTCCAGCGGTGGCACCTGCCTATCTCACAGCATCCTCCCCTCGGGAATGGGCAGGAACCACATCCTGGCATCCCAGCTGCCCTCCCAGGATCCCTGGGCAGGGCTGAGGGCACTCACCACTCAGCTCCGGGGGAGGGCTCAGGTAAAAGGTGCAGTAAATGTCATTGTGCATCTGCAGCTCTGCGTTCATGGGCTTCTTCAGCAGGTCTGGGATCTTCTCCTCCTGGAAAGGAGTCTTTTCCAGGATGACTACAGCATCTGTGCCCTCTCCAGAGAGGCCAATCCTCTGGAATACCAATGGATAAAGTCATCAGCAACACAGATCCAGCACTGGGTGGACAGTCTGAGGTCAGGGATCATGGCAGACACCTTGCAGCCCTCCAGCATACCCAAACCCCCCTGCAGGCCAGACATCCATCCAAAAACAATAGCACATTTGCCTGGAAGCACAGCAGGAATTTGCTCCCCACCAGGGAACACAGGTGGTTTTTGGGGGAGCTGGGGATGTGGGCAATGACTCAGCCCATCTGCACCTCCCCAGATGCTCCCAGATTTCCTACTGACCCACAGCACCAATTTCATCTCTGACATTTCCCAGGAAGAGGGCAAAGGCAGGAGTGGGGATGTACATCACTGTCAGGGAGCAAGTTCTGGGGCAGGGGCCACTTACTGCTGCCCTGCTCCAAGGAACCACACAGCCCCCGATCCAGTGGCCTCAGCATGCTGGTTTTGGGAGGTGCTGGGTGTGGAACATTCCCCATCCTCATTCCTGTCTGTACAAGACCCACATGAGGCCTCACCATACCACCTGGGGAGAGCAACTAGGCTCACCTGGGGCTCCCAACCCTGTCAGCTTGAGAAGGAAGATGTGTGCTAATGCCTTTACAAACAATTTGATGAGTGTTAATGTCTTTGAAATGGGTCTTAACGTCTCTATTGACTTTGGGCAGTTTGGCTCCAAAAAGAGACAAGGGTCTGTACAAGCCTGAATTTCGGGGGAAAATGGCAGGTTTAAGGGGGGATATGGGGAGGGCGTTCAAGAAGGCTGTACCTCCCTAATAGCTCAGCGAATGGGGAAAGGAAGAGGAAAACATGCGGCCGGGAGTTAGGATAAAAGAGAGGCTGTGCCCTCCAAAACCTCGAGAAAGAAAACCCTGCGGGCATGTGGCCCAGTGCACTCTCTCACAGCACTGGAATAAAGCTGAAGGACTCCTATATCTCCTTTTAAGCATAAACCTCTAGCGTTTGTGGGTTTTCCTGACACGCTCACAAGGCAGAGCAGGTCTGTGCCCAGTTGTTACTGCAGCAAACCACCGACTCAAGACCAAAGAAGCAGCCCGGAACCTCCCTGCCCTCATCTCCTGCTTGGCTGCTTGGCTGAACCTCTTCAGGAGACAGGGGCCGAGGCAGCTGCATGGTTCCCTCGCCATGCACAATCCCAAGAATTATTGCACATTTTCCTGTAATGGCTGTACAATTTACAGACCCAGAATCAGCACGCTGCTTGCAATCCAGTGCCACTTCACTACCAAGCACGAAGAACGTGCCGGAATCCAAAAGCATCAAATCATACCAAGAAGAAAGAGGATCGCAACAAGCTCTCCGGCCGCCTCCCCTGACCCCAGCTCCGCCTCGGGCCGGGCCGCGCCGCCCGGGGGCTCGCGACACGGGCTGCCGGGGGCGGGGCCTGCCCGAGCGCGCCGCCGGGGGCGGGGCCGTGCCCACAGCGGGGAAGATGGCGGCGGGCGCGACTGCCCCCCCACTCCCCGGTACCTCCGCGTGCAGGAAGACGATTTTGTCTCGGGCCGACTCCCGCAGGACGCGCCGCACCCGCAGGTCCGACAGCGTGAAGGCGGCGGCGGCGCCGCCTTGAGTGGCGGCCCCGCCATTTTTCTCCTCCTCCTCCTCCCGCTTCCTCTTCGGCTGCGGGCCCTCCGCCATGGCTCGCGGCCGCCCCCGCACTGCGCACGCGCCGCGCCTCGGAGCGCGCTGAGACATCGCGCCCCCTGGCGGCTCGGAGGTCGCGCACCCCTGCGGCGCCTCCCACAAACACCCGAACCAGGGATTGAGACAAAAACACGAAAACCACCAAAATTTAAAACTTCTGCATTTTCGTAGTTGCGTCGATTCCGTGCAGCGTCACTGCCTGTCTCATATCTTGTCCTGCCCACAGGCGCCCAGCAGGCACCTTGTCAGCTTAGTAGGGGTTCCGGAGTCCTCAGGACAGAGAATGCCAGCGCTGTGAAGAGCTCTCATGACCCCGAGAACCACCCAGTACCACAGCTTAGTGTTTGTGTGATGAATGTCTCTGTCCCCGCTGAGGAGATTTTGCCCACTGGGACGTGGCGGGCTCCACTCTGCTGTTCCTCATGGATGTGGAGAACTCCCTATCTTTTGTCCCAGGTCTGCTCTGAACAGCTCAGGTTTGACCTCAAGGTCCAATGGGACATGCCAACACACAGATCCAACGGCAACAGCTCCATGATGCCCATGGGGATGCATTTGCCTGCTCCCAGCACTACTCCATGCTTTTTGTGGAGCGCCGGCACAGTTCCCGGAGGTCTGCAGGGATAGCACATGAGCTCCATTAGCAAACGATTACTTTAAAAATCAACTTTAAATAAATGTATGAAATCTGGTCCCTTCCCATGGCCCTCACCCCAATGAGGTTTCACCAGCATCCCACAGGATACTCACAGCACATGACAGTGTCTCTGATCTGCCTGAAGCTCTTCTCCTTCAGCGCCATGTAGATGTAGTAGATGTTCCGCAGCTCCCTGGGATAGTCCTTGTGATCCACGTCCTTCAGCACTGGGATGGTGCGTCCGTTGGCCATGGGAGCCTCAGCCAAGGCCTGGTGCATCTGGTACCTGCACCAGGGGTCCTGCAGGAAGCCGGGGGTTATGAGCATGACCCAGCAGTGGCTGTTCTGCACGGCATCACACAGCTCCGTCACCACCGCGCTCCCTGCCACCGCATCCCGCAGCTGCAGGAAGCAACGGAAGCTCTCGGGTTGGCCCTCCAGGTAGGAGACCAGCTCCGACACCAGCTCCACGTCCCCCTCGCTGTGGCAGATGCAGACGTCGTAGCTCTTGTCCCACCGGGGACTGTCCGAGGCGCTGATGTCCACTGCTGACACAGGCGACAGGGAGATGGAGCTGGTGGCCAGGCTTGTGCCAGGAGAAGAGCTGGAGCTCTTGGCAGAAGATGAGGAGGAGGAGGAAGGCGAGGATGAACCAGAATGGCTAGACTTGAGGCTTTCCACTGAGCTGGGCTTGGGTTTGTGCAGGAGCCTCCTAAACCAACCTGCAGAGTGAGGTCACAGTGAGTTTTGGGGGCTCAGCACCCCCTGGACTACCCAAGCACAGCATCATTCAATCTACAGGATGCCCCCAGATGGAAAGGGGTGGGTAGGATCTCACCTTGACCCCAAAACCATCCTGATCCCTGAAACTGAGCTGCCACCAACACCTGAATGCTGTGGCATTGTGAGGAGCAGCCCATGGGCACCCTGGTGTTTTGTTGGGGAAGGGATGCTGCAAGGGAAGGGACAGAGCAAGGTTTGTTCCCAGACTCACCAGCCATAGTGGGCAGCACACTGCTCAGCCACTGATTGCCAGCAGGACACCTCTCCTGAGAGCAGAAAAGAGGAATAAAAAACTGAGAGCAAGAACTGCTTCATGGCAGGTGTGTTCCAGGGATCTACACCTCTGGGGTGCTCTTACAGCCCCAAAACCACCCCCAGCACATCTGCCTCCCCAAAATGTGTTGGGAAGGAACATTTACCTGTTACTGGCTCTCCCCACTGGAGATGCACACCTGCAGCAAGCAAGGCCAAGAGAGAATGGGGAGGAGAAACCCTCATTCCCATCAGTAGGAAAAGGATCCTGTGGAGAGGAGAAGGGGAAATCAGCTGGGATCACCAGGGATGGACTGGGCACTGGCAAACCAAAGGCAGTGTGGTGTGCACAGAGCTGTGCATCCTCAGTGCTGCCTGCCCTGGCATTCCTGTCTGTTTCCTGCCAGCTCACACCACCCTCATCACTGTGCTCCCAGCATGGTTTAGGGAGCCCAGACACTCCCTGCAGACACCCAGGAACAGCAATGTGGCAAACAGCTGCTGTTTTCCACTGCTGGCATCATCCCTTCCAAAATTAAACACCCCACATCATGCTGAAGCCTTTCCCCTACTCCAAAAATGGCACAGGACTGCAGGAAATGCCCACAAAACCCCAGCACACCCACGTAAACCACAATGCCCAAGAGTCACCACTCAGTGACAGCCAAAAGCTCAAGTGTGAGGAACAATGAGCATGGACAGTGAGCAGTGGGGAAGCTAGAGGGATGCCTACCTGGAATGCAGGAGTCCGGCACCAGAGCAGGGAAGGGGAATGCATCAGCCCCTGAGTCTGGCAAAGAAAGATCTTCTGGGATTACCTGGGTGGGAAAGGACAGGTAGGATGTTCACTCTGCAGTCTGATGGGGTCTGCAGTGAATGGCAAGGCTGATCCATCCTTGCAGCTGCCACATCCAGGAGTGGTTCCCAGTGAAGCCACCCTAAGGTGGAAATGAGGGCAGGGGCACCCACCTGCCTCCCCAGGGACAGAGTGGAGGAGCTCCCCGAACACCCAGGTGCCCCCAGCTGCCAGCAGCTCCAGCCTCTGCTGAGGAATGTGAAAGCACAGGCAGGGTAAATGGGCCGGGACTGCAGGGAGGGGAAGCCAAGCCCTGCCAAGGGCCTCCCTCCCACATCCGCCACATGCCGTCACTGCCTGGGTGTCAGAGGGCCCAGCCCTCACCAGCACCCAGATCTGTTTTCCTCCCTGGTTTCCTGACTAAATACAGACAGGTCCATGTTTGCCACTCACCCTTATTTTACGAGTTAAATATACCTAACAAGTCATTTTTTCACCCCAAATTCCCCCCTGTATTTGTCCTTCCCGAGGTCTTGTTCCCCTGGTGCTGCTGATGATGGCCAACAACTGACACTGCCTTCATCTCCTCATCATCCTCAACCCCTCCAATGCTAGGTGGTTCCTCCTCAATGCCCTGTGAGAAATGAGCTCCAGGTGAGTCCTGGTTCCATCTCCCAAGATGGGAGTTTGGGGGGTTTCCAAGGCCTGCATGTCCATCCTACTCCCTGACAGGCTGTATCTGGCACAGATTTCCCCATCTCTTCCCTGCCTAGGGGACAATGCCTGGACCTCTGATGTGGACACTGAACCCTCTGATGTGGACACTGCCCACACCCCATGGGACACCAGGAGGAGGGGGCCTGGGGGTCCAGCCCCATTGCTAAATGTGTCCCTCCCTCTCCCATCTGAGTCCTCACCCTGGATAACAGCAAAGCCCCCTGACCTCAGATCCCCAGAGAAGCTGGCCCTGGCACTCACATGGGAGCATCTCCAGAGTGACCCCAGGGTGGACCAGAGCACAAAGCTGGGTCAGCATCTCCCTCACTGTTAACCCTAAAGCAGAGTGGTGGCCATCACACCCCACTGTACACAGTACCACAGCTCCGACTGTGGGGTCCCCAACCTGCAGGAGCTGGACCAGAACTCACCGAGGTGGGTCTTCATCTCTACCCCAGCAGGGAGAATTGTAGAACCCCAAAATAGTTTGGGTTGGAAGGGACCTTAAAGATCATCTTGTTCCAAGTCCCTTCCAGTAGTCCAAGTTGCTCCAAGCACTGGCCTTTGAAGGCCTGGCCTTGGCAGATGGCCTTGCTCACCTAACTCAGTGTGTTCATGGAGAGGGCAGTCTGTGCCCACTGCCCATCACCCCAATTTCAGGACTGGTGCACCTGCCCCCAAAACACAACCCCAGTGTCCCCCATCTGCTTGCAAGTTGACTGGGACAACAACCCCCACACCTCCATACCTGAAGGGAAGTACTCCCCTCAAGGAAAAGTTCTGCATCCTCTGACCCCCAAAAATATCTGCCCACCCCATTTAACCTCAACACCCCATGCCAGGGCTAGTCAAGACTCCCTTTCATCAATGCCACCATGAGCCAGCTGTGCCCCAGGACTTAATCCACCTCCTTGCTCAGCATACTGCTGTTTGCTTCCTCGCCTCCAGGGACCTTGGAGTCTCCTGGGAAGGAGGGCTGAAGGTCAGGAGATCCCCAAAACCCAACCAGCACCTGTCAGGCTTTTGGGGACCCCATACCCACATCACCACTGTGTCCCACAGGTCTTTGAAGAGCTCCTGTTGGACACAATGTTCCTCCGTGCCATCACCTGGCTGTGGCTTCCACGGGTGTTTCCATGTCTACTCACCCACCTTCAGCAAAACAACAGACCAGGGCACAGTAGCACAAAACACAAAACCATGTGAAATGGGGAGGCTCCCTGATGGCTTTGACCCTTTGCCATAAACACCTCCCCATCCCCAAGGATTTCCCAAGCCAGGCCATCTGTGAGCCCTAGGAGGCACATTGGGGATGCAGGAGCAGGCAGGATCCTCCTGCAGGGCCCCCAGCCCACCCTATCCCCAGCCCACCCTCAAACACGGTGCTGAGAGCCAGAGGAACCTGGGCAGCCTGTGCCCAAAAATGCAATGAATTCCCTGAGAGACACTGGGCTCCTCCCCACCCAATGCCACTACCTCGGCTGCCTTTCTCTCCACCAAGCAGGGGACACCAGCTGGCCCCTTGGTGGCCAAATCCCAAAGGGAAAAGCCCAAGGCCGAGTGGTACTGAGCCCCACAGGCTACCACCAGTCATGGGCCCAGCACCACTCATCCCACTGAGACCCATTTTGCATCAGTCCCTGCCCCAGCACTGCTGCCACCACCCCAAAAATGAACTCTCACCCGAGGACAGGACCCAGAGAAGAGCAAGTCACCTGCCTGTGTGAGTCACCCGACCTGGAAACCCGAGAGAGGGAACCTGAGTGAGGGAAGCCCATAAACCCCAAACCCCACGAGGCAGCACCATCCGGATCAACCTCCACCCTACCCCAGCAATAACAGAATCATTATTAAAGGAGTAATTAAGCAGGCACAACTCTAATCACAGCGTGCCTTGACCCAGCAGCAGCAGCACCACGCTGAAATCCCTGCAGCAGGAGTTCCGGAGCCTGTGGCTTACAGGACTGCCTGTGGAATTGAGAAACGGTAAAGACCAGGTGCTGCAAGGAAGAGTGAAATAAAAGTGGTTTTGATGGGAAAATAAGGCTAATTTTGTCCCTAAAACCACTATGAATGTTTCATTTACTGTGCCAGTACAAAACAGTGCGCAGCTACCCAGAAAACAGAAGAGTTTTTCTCCTGGAAAGTTCTAAGTACACCCAAATTCCGCCACACATATGCTTGAAGGCATCATAGCGGCCGTCCAGGCCCAGGCACCGCGTGTACCTCATAGGGCTGGAGACGCGCTCGCACATACAGGAACCCAGGCGACGGCAGCTGGCGGAGGAGAAGCCCCTGAGGGGTAGGGGGGGCACAGGGACACCGCCAGGCCCGGCGCGGCCCCGGCCCGGCCAGACAGACCCGCTCGGCGCCGCCTCCCGGCCAAGCACTACGTCGCGCATGCGCCCCCCGTTTTTATAGCCTCGCAAAGCGCCGCGAGAGCATCGCCGCGTTCCCACGCCTGGCCCCGCCTCTTCCGCTGTCAGCCAGCGACAGGGCGGGGCTGGAAGGGGCGGGGCCAGCTCTTCCCACGGGGCGGGGCGGGGCCGGGCGCGGGGCGGGGCGGCTGCGCGCGGCGCGGCGGCTTCTCCTCAATGGGGCCGCGCGCGCGGCGCCAGGTGCGTTCGGGGCGCGCGGCAGCGGCGGGGGGCGGGCAGGGCGCGGTTGCCATGGAGACAGCGGGGGGGGAGCTGTTGCCATAGCGACGGCGGCCGCCATAGCGGGGGGGGTCCCATGGCCGCCGGCCTGAGGGGACGGAGCGGCCTGAGGGGAGCACAGGGGACCCGCGGGGCCGGGGGTGCGCCGGGGGGCCGGGAAGCCTCTGGCAGCGGCGGGCGGCCCGGCCGAGACTCGGCCCCGGCCGCGCCGTCGCCCTCTATAAAAGCTCGTTTTTATTGATGTGTCCCCGTGGGAAAGGAGCCTCGCCGTCCTCCCCGCCTGCTGAATCCCCGTGTTGTTGCTTTTCCCGCAGCTTTAGCGAGGAGGGCACAACGGCGAGCACAGGTAAGGGCTCGAGCAAACCCTAAGGTGTGACCCCCCTCCCCGCTTCCCTTGCCAGAGTCAGTTCTGGAAAGCCAACGCGCGTCCGTGGGAGTCTGTGGGATACAGAGCTCCGCCAGGCTTTGCTGTGTCACTGCCTCTCCTTGCTCATGGAGCCATTGGGAAGCACGTGGAGAATCACAGCGTTGAATAAAAACCTCTGGTGTGTTTTGACTCACGTCCAAGGAGGCTGAATCCTGTGTTTTTGTGGCTTGGACAGGAGCAGGGCTTGTCCTCGGTCCCATTGTCCCTGGAGCCTGTGTTTTTCTAGGATGGTTTTGATCCAGCTCCAGTGCAGGGGTGGAGGGGTGAGCTTGGGAATTGGCCAGGGACAGCTCAACTTTCAGCTGAAACAAAGTGGCTTTTACACTATCTTATCCCAACACCTTAAAGCTGCTGAATTGAAAGAGAAGCTGGGAATGACATCTTTGCTGCTGGCAGTTCTCAGCACTCAAAGAAGTTCCAAATAATGGATGAGCAGTAGGTTTGTACTTGTTTCTTTTGGGAATTGGGGGGGGCTCTTCTGGAAGAGCCCATCTTCCGGCGTGGTGCTGGATCACTTGGCTTCATTTTTAAACACCCAGGTGTAGTTTTAGTTGTGTGTTGGGTGCTGAGCATGGAGATGGTGTCAGCAGCAACTTCTCCATGAAGTGGGGGAGAAGATGTTTCATTAATTTCCCGTTTTGGTTCTGCAGGTTGGGCTCTGGTGTTGACTGTGTGGTGTGGTTGTGTTTTGCAGAGCTGCAGAGAGGTTTTTGTAAATACACACCCTGTGTGAACCTTGGCCTTCGTTTGACACACGTGGTGTTCAGGTGTTTGCTTTTACCTGGGATACACCTTCACATTTCCAACATTTCTGCAGCTGGATGTGTCTGTGTCACACAGGGAGTTGCTGTGGTCTTCTCCAGTTTTGGTGACTTGGGCACAGTTTAAAGCTGAAATCTGGAAGGCTTTAGGGTAAATTAAGGGATTTCTGTGGTGTGGAAGGAGAAAGAGAATGCAGCAAACCCACACAGGGAGTCTCTTAGCATCCCTGATAAAAGTGATGGGGACAAGGCTGGGACAGGGGAATGTGTCAGCTGATCCAGGAATCCATGGAGTGTTGTGTTTACAGTCTTCAGCTCCCTCTAGTCTAAATAGCTGGAAAGTTCCCAATGTCTGAGGAAGGCTGGAGAGACACTTGTTATCTTCAAAGTGCCTGTGGCTCCCTCTCCTCCATGTCACCTGTGTTCCCAGGGGGAACCTGCAGTACCTGGTGTGGTTTTTTTCCCATGGCAGCGTCATGCTCTGAGGTAATTCCATTTAATTTTGGCTACCTCAATTGTGCCAGAACAATCCATCCCTCTAGCAAGCAGAGTTTCTCCCCAGGACTAAAAACTGGAGGTTTCTATTTCTTGGCTGAATCCCCATGAATTCTTTTTAAGACCTGTAATAACTTTTCTGGAACTAGGCTGTATTTATAATGGGGTTTTTGTTCCTTTATGGCTCTCTGCACTAAATAATAGACTTGAAGGTTGAAGGTCATTATATCAGAAAACCTTACAAGGTGATTATAATTCCAAAAGGTGTTTTTTCCTAAGTTTAAAATTGCTTTTGAAATGTCGTTTAGAGGCACTTAAAATTGATTTGATGGCTCCATTCCTGCTGTTAATAGCATGGGAATGTGCAGGGTGTGTGAGATGGGAGCAGTGCTGAGGCAGGTGGAAGCAAACAGGGGAGCTCTAAGTGGGAGTTTACAAACAACCTTGATATTCGAGGCTCAGCTGATGATTCACAATGCAAAGATAATTATAAGCTTAAATTATATCCAATTTAGAAAGCAAGGAAGGATTTACCTTCAGCTGTAGCTCTGCTTCTGCACAGGGGCTGAGGGCAGCCCTGGCACCAGCAGGAGCTCAAACTTCCCTCTGAAACACTCCAGTTATCTATTGTTACTGCCTACCTTATCTAAAGCATCTTTGCACCACTAAATAAAATCTGTCTGGCTGTGTGGAAGCAGCCTGTCCTCCCAGAAAAATCAGCTAATCCAAAAGGAGAGATGGGACCCTCCTGGGAAGGAAAAAGAGGGATGTTCCCCCCTTTATCCTGAGCATGCTTGGCTGCATTCATTCAGCAGGGATTTAATGGTGAACCTGACAGATCTGTGTCCAGCAGGTCCTCCTGTCTTCCTGAGAGTCACTACTTTGGTCTTTGGAGATGTAACCCCCCCAGAATAGTTCACCTGACAGGTTGCAGGTATTCAGGGGCAATGAGGCTGCAGAGATTCATTGTCAGAACAGCACTGAGCTCCTGGGCTGAGTGTGGGTTGGAAAAATACAATGTTCACAAGAGGGTGTGATGGAGGAGCCCTGCCTGGCATACACAGAAGGGGGAAAACCAGGAGATTCCTCACTTGCTAAAGGCCTTTGACACTTTTATCCAAAATCTGGGCCCTACAGTAAGGCCCAGTAAGATAAAAAGGTGATTATTTGGAGTGATGAGCAGCTTGTGTTCAGTAATGTTTCAGGAGGTAGGTAGTGAAAGCCAGCTCTTTGAGGTGTTCTACTGTTGGTACAATGATTTATTTTTGAGCAAGGTGGGGTGTGGAAAGTGTCCCTGCCCATATCAGGGGGGTGGAATGACACGAGCTCTAAGGTCCTGTCCAGCCCAAACCATTCCATAATGCCATTGTATAAAGTTTTCCAAAGGGGTCAGAGGGTAAAGGCTCTGACACTGACAGTGTCACTTTGCCCTGTTCTCATCATCCAGCAATGAAAGGTGGTGCTTTCCTGGAATACTGGCTGATTTCTCACATGATCCATGCCAACACTTGCAGGTCCTACCTGGAGAGACCTGCCATTGTCACCTGCTGGACTGCCAGGGAGCAATCACAGCGTGTCATCTCTAGAGCAAACCCTCACATCTCCCTGAGATGGCAAAACCTGCAAAAACTCAGTGATTTTGGGTCAGCAGCTCTTCCTCAGCATTTCCTCTGGCCAAAAGCCCTTGTCTAACAGAGTTTTTGATGGACTCTTCATTACAATTGACAAAGAAAAAGCAGAGGAGGGTGAACAGTTCTGTTAATTTTCATTCCCTTTTCATAGACTTATTTGGGAGAAGCAGAGTGGGAGAGTACTGCGTGCTGGCAGAGCTTTTGTGTTTTATGTGACGGGCTGTTGAAAGAGTTCTCAAACTGCACTTCCTTTCTGTGGGCTTTAAGGTCATTTCCCAGTGCTTGCAGGCTCATGGAGGGCTGGGAAACCCTTCTCTCATCACCAGGGAATGAAATGCTCTCCGTGGCTTTTTGGAGCCAACAAAAATCTCTTTGTCTTCTCTTCCCTCCCACTGTTTCCCAAGCAGCAAGTTTGCTGACGGGCCTTGTCAGGAAGGGGGGAGTGCTGCTCCAAGATCCAGGCTCTCGGGGAAAATGAGTGGCTGAGGTGAAACGAAGGGTCTGGCAAAGTGTGTTTTGCTGAGGTAATCACACCTGGGAAAAACAGCCAAGGATTTTATGGGTAAAAGAGGTTAAGGAAGAGGATGAGACTGTGGGACAAAGTTCAGAGACAAAAACGTGCAATTCTCAGCCCAGAGGTGATCTTGGAACGATAACAAACCTGAGATTTATCCACCTGTGCAAGGCTGGTTCTGTAAAACCTCGTTGTTCAGGTGGTGGTGTCCATGTGCAGTGACTTCGCTTGTGGTGATTTGTGTACTACAGAAACTGGATGGCTTCTACGGTGAACCTGGGCAAGGAAACAGTATTGGAAGATGGAATGCCACCTGCAAAAAAACCCAGGTAAATTTAATTATGCTCCAGTGAATTTGTTCTAACAAGAGCCTTTTCCTTTGCCTCACATTGTTCTTTAAGGATTGTGATCCCTGGTGACCGCGGCTGTTTCATTTCCTGATCCAGGAACTGTGTGCTGGCTTCTGGCTGTGCCATGGGCTTTCCTGCTGTTTGTGGAACAAACACCTTCACACCCAGAATGCACATTTTGGGGGTTTTAACCCTCAGCCAGGGGATGGGGTCACTCTCAAAGCTGTATTTTGCTGTCCTGTCTCCACGGTCCTGTCCACTCACAGTGTCAGGTTGGACACGGTGGTTGTGCTTCTTCGCTTGAGTTGGATGGTGGTTTCCAGGAGGACAGGGAGTTACTCAAATTAGCATGGTTGAGCTGCATGTAAAGGCTAAATAATTTACTCTGAGGCTCCCTGTGCTTAGAAGTAGGTGGTCTTACAGTTCTGTGAGTGGAATCTGACTGGTGGATAATTCTGTCTATCAGAGACTGAGACTGGCGGCTGCAGGCTCAAAAGTTCTTGTGAACAATCAGCTAATTCATCTGGGGGGTTGTCTGCCACCAACTTGATTTATTTGCAAATTCTGGAGGGCTGCAGGATAGTTCTGTGTGGTCTCGAGGTTGATTGGTGACCCTGGAATGTGCAGAAAAGGTGCTGGGAGATGATTCTTTGCTTAGGATATCAAGGTAGGAACAAGTGCATTTATCAGCAGGGCAGGCATGCAGGACATTAAGACTTGGGTATTTATTATTTGAATTTCAGTGCCTGTATTTCCAGTAGTGTTTTTATACTAGCTCATTAGCCTGAATGCTAATTTATTCCTCACAAAAGGCTTGCAGTCCTCAAATTAAACCCTGTTTATCAGCAGTAACAGGGAAGCCCTCCTCGAGGAAAGGGTTAACAAGTCTGTTTTCATAGGCAGGGGCTGAAGGAAGGCTCAGCTCCATCTGTGTGGTGTTGGTTTCCTCTCCCCTTCTCACTAAATATCACGTGTTTGCTGATAAAGCCCATTTCTTCCATACAAGTTGCTTTCCCAGGCTGCTGCTTCAATCCTGGGAAGCTGCAGCAGGTCCCTGCTGCAGAAAGCAGCTGGACACCAGGCAAGGCAAGGCAAGGAGCAACACATCTGCTTAATAAATTATAAAAGTCACATTTAAAAACTCTGTGCAGGTGTAAAGCCAGGAAGACAGGGAGGAGGGGAGGAGGAATAAGGAGAATACAGCCCTGCAGCCCTTTCATGTGACTCTGTATCATCTGGGATATTCTAAAAAATTGGCCTTGAGCATCTTGCTGACATTGCAGGCATCACAGGGAAGGGATTGCTGGTACAGCTGAGGGGGTTTCTCAGCAAACTGGGGCTGGGCCCCTCAAGGGCAGAGCTGGAAGAAGCCTTCCCTTGCTTTTGTCTGTGCTGGGATAAGTGGAGCTGTTGTCCCAAGGCCCCTGTTCTGCGCCTTGTTTAAGCCAGGTCGCATTTCCGACCTGAATGAGATCTGACACACCTTTTATCTCGGGACACAGAGCGTGTGTGTGTCTCATTCTCTCGTGCTCACCACCCCTCTCCCATGCCCTCCAGCCCTTCATATAACTTTATTAATAGACTTCCCTTATTCCAGACTTTTAGTGGATTAGCTTTGCTGCAAAAGCACCCCAGGGCATCACTGACTTCCCCAGTAACCATCCTGGTTACAGATTTGATTCCAAAAATGTAATTACGGACCTTGTTTTGGGAGCATTTGTGCTGCTGATCCATGCAGCTGTCTGCTGTCCTTTAAGGATACCAAGCTGCTACTCTCATGCTCTGTTTATCAGAGAGCCCCAATGAATATTTGATTCAAAATTTAGGCACAGGGTACCTGCCTCTCTCTCAGTCTGCATGTGCCACCACCCCAGACACCCTTCCACTCATGGTGATACCAGCTGTGCTTCTTTCTCCTTTTGCAGGAAGCTGTTGCCGAGTCTCAAAACCAAGAAGCCTCGGGAACTTGTCTTGGTGATTGGGACAGGAATTAGTGCTGCAGTTGCTCCCCAGGTCCCAGCGCTGAAGTCCTGGAAGGGGCTGATTCAGGCCCTCCTGGACGCTGCTATTGACTTTGATCTCCTGGAAGATGAGGAGAGCAAACGGTTCCAGAAGTGTCTTCACGAAGACAAGAACCTGGTCCATGTTGCCCACGACCTTATTCAGAAGCTGTCTCCGGTCAGTGTGCTTGTACCTGCCCTGAGCATAGGATTTGGCTTTTGGAAATAGCCAGATTTGGTTCTCCAGCAATAGTGCCCCCATCCCAACAATTCTTCTATGTACAAGGAACCACAGGTGCACTTACTGTGCCAGGTGCCTGAGACATAACCCTGCTGTGGACGTGGGTTTTGGGTATTTCACCTGGACCAAGATGATTAAAGGGATGGAGCACCTTCCTATGAGGAAAGGCTGAGAGAAGTGGGATTGTTAAACCTGGAGAAGAAGGCTTCAGTGGTGACCTAATTGTGGCCTTCCAATACCTAAAGGGAGCTGACAAGAAAGATGGAGAGAGACTGTGGACAATGGCCTGGAGTGACAGGGCAAGGGGGAATGGCTTCACACAGCCAGAGGGCAGGGCTAGATGGGATATTGGGAAGAAATTCTTCCTTGTGAAGGTGGTGAGATTGCCCAGATAAACTGTAGCTGCCCCATCCCTGGGAGTGTTCCAGGCCAGGCTGGAGGGGTTTGGAGCAACCTGGGATAGTGGAAGGTGTCCCTGCCTATGGCACAGTGTGGGACGAGATGGCAGAGTGGGCTTTAAGGTCTTTCCTAACCCAAACCAGTCTGGGATTCTGTGATCCTATGACCATGCTGAAGGAGAGCACTCACCCTGGTGCAGCCAAGGCTCTGTGTTTGCCCTACAAGGACTCAGAGCTTTGCAGAGTGTTGGGGAAACATGGGTAGCTTTTCATGGGGCCATTAGGTGTGAGGTGTTACAGGGCTGGGCTCTGATCTCAGTCTTCTCCCCTTCTCAGCGCACAAGCAATGTTCGCTCAACCTTTTTCAAGGACTGTTTATACGAGGTGTTTGATGACCTGGAATCCAAAATGGAAGATTCTGGGAAACAGCTGCTTCAGTCTGTGCTTCACTTGATGGAGAACGGGGCCCTTGTGTTAACCACAAACTTTGATAACCTGCTGGAGCTGTATGCAGCACACCAGGGGAAGCACCTTGAGTCTCTTGACCTGACTGATGAAAAGAAGGTAAAGGATGATTATTTTTTTTTTGTAGGGTCTGTGGTGGTGCAGAATGTGCTCTCAAGCTACCTGAGAGCATTGTTCTGATTGTAGTGGTTTAACTGGTGGCAGACAAGCTCCAGGCAGAGGCTCTGACTGTCCAGGGCAGCAAGCAGAGGAATGAGGAGGAACACTCCTTTCTGGAACACTGGTTTGCTGGCTGCCATCCAGTGCTCAGGAGGAGTCCTTAAGCCTGCTATTCCTTTGATCTCTGTCCTTGAAACTTCTGGCTTGGCCTTGCTTCCACATAAGGCTCGGGTTGATGTTTCTAACCCATATGAGAGACTCCACACGAGATGCAAAGCTGAAATTTGTATTTTTATAGGGTGCTGCAAAGTGCTTTTTGTGATGGGCATTCAGGGCTGCAGTCTTCAAGGCTCCCCTCTTGCCCCATGTCCTCCTCCTACAAAGGCTGGAATGGCTCCTCCTGATACACTCCCAGACCTACTCCCTTTATGCAAAAATCCCTCTTCCTGCCCCAGTCAGGCTGTGAGACTCTGAACTTTGCACCTGCCCACTTCATCTCTCCATCATGGGTTTTACTGGTGGGGAGCATCTCATCCTTCTGTTTGCATGTTAAACACCCTCAATACCTGTGTCCTGTGCAGTCCTTGCTCTCTTTTCATTCTCATTTCTGTGCTTCACGTTTCCTGCATGACCTCTTAATCTACATGGCTGGAAGTACTTATAGTGTTACAAGTAAGCATTCTAATTATTGCAAGCTTAAATGAGCTGAGGTCTGCAGGAGTAAACCGAGAGCCTCGGAAGCAGCTGTCTGAAATGGAGGTCAGCTCAGCTGGTGCCTCCCTCAAAGCCAGCAGGGGCCACAAAATAAAACTTGGTAGGCTTGAGAAACATGCTGACATAGGATTTGTAGTTTTTCCCCCTTTTTCTGGTCAATCTGGCATTTCAATTCAGTCTTCTCATCGCATTCACCAGTCAGCTGAAGTGTTGACCCAAATGAGCACCCCAGGCTGTGGCTGCAGGCCATGGTGTAGAGACTGATGGAGGAGAGAAGATGAGGAAGAAGCAGCCTCTTTGGAATGCTTCCCCAAAATGTGGCATTTAGCAGTGCTGTGGTAGCCAGCGTGATGCACTCATGGACGTTGCTGCGGGTTTGTGTTGTGCAGGTGCTGGAGTGGGCACAAGAGAAGAGGAAACTCAGTGTCCTGCACATCCACGGCGTCTACACCAACCCCAGCGGCATCGTCCTGCACCCGGCCGGCTACCAGAACGTGCTGCGCAACACCGAGGTCATGGTGAGCCACGCTGGGGCCTGCCCTGGGCAGCTGCAGCTCCCACCGGGCACAGCTCAGCTGAGTTTAGACTGAGCTTCACAGAGGGTGGGGGAGAATTCATTAGATAAGGGAAATAGGAGGGGTGAATTCCCTGGCCTACTGAGGTGCTGGAACACCTTCCACACTTGCTGAAGGATGGCATTGGTGCAGAGCCTCCCCAGGGATAGGGCAGGTGCTGTCTCTTGTGAGGATGAAGCTCACCTTGACCAAGCTCATCTTTCCCTTTCTTAAAGCGAGAGATTCAGAAGCTGTATGAAAATAAGTCCTTCCTCTTCTTGGGCTGTGGTTGGACAGTTGATGACACCACGTTTCAGGCCCTGTTTTTAGAGGCTGTCAAGCACAAGTCAGACCTGGAGCACTTCATGCTGGTGCGGAGGGGGGATGTGGATGAGTTCAAGAAGCTCCGTGAGAACATGCTGGACAAAGGGATCAAAGTGATTTCCTACGGAGATGACTACGCTGACTTGCCCGAGTACTTTGAGCGGCTGACAAGCGAGATTGCCATGCGGGGCCGCACAGGTATGGGGTCAGGGGCTGGGGACCCTTGGCTGGCACCATGCAGAGTAGACAGGGGTAGTAGCCCCTGTTGTCCATGCCATATAGAGATTCCTGAAGCTCTTTTTTTAAAAAAAGCAAACGTGTCTCTAAGTGCAGCTGGATCTGCAGGTTACTTTTCTGAAAACACTGTATATTTTAACAGTTTAGACAGCTGTCCTGCCTCCCACGCCTGCAAACTTTGTTTTTCATGTGCAGCTGTTCCCTTTTTAGTGAAGGGGTATTTAGTCTCACTGACCCTTGTGCTGCTCAGCCTGAGCCAGTGCTTTCATAAAAGAGGTATCACTAATAAATCATAAAAATGGGGGGAAGTGGGTTCACTGGCCAGAGCCTTGCTGGCAGGCATTCTGAGGGTTAACCCAGCCAGGAAAGCCTGTGTGAAACCACCACATGGGCAGCTGGCTCTCCACCTGAGACTGGTCTCTGCTCTGCCCCAGGTGTGCCCAAGGAGGGGCAGCAGCTGAACGGCTCTGCCGCTGCCCACACTGAGGTAAAAGGTAAGGCAGGCTCTCTGGAGCCAAGGGGCTTCACCCTGTGCTGCTCCCTGGAGTCCCAGGCAGGTTTTCAGCCTTTGCTTCCACGCAGGAGGCAGCCCCTGAGCCTGAGCCCTGCCCAGGCCCTGAGCTGTGGCAGGGGCTCCTGGGACAGGCCCAGGCCGGGCCAGCAGTCCTCAGGGAGGCCGGAGCCCACCAGTGTCCCACTGCTGTCCAGCACCGAGCCAGGACCCTTCCAGCAGGGACGAGGCCAGGACAGAGCCACCACGGATGAACACCTGGTCTAACACAGTAATTGTGGTTTTACTGGGGCTGTGTGTGCCTGCGGAGCGCGGTATCCCCGAGGGAGCTGCAGCCTCCTCTAACTTCATACCTAGTGCTTTTATATTCTGTATTTCAACTTAAAAATGAAACTTGAGCTTTTTTTTTTTACTGGAAGCTCTAGTTTTCTAGTCCGTTCTTTTTACTGTACAGTATTTTGTATGTTGAAGTTGTATTAAAGGCCTGCTCACTGAACTTTGGCTGCTGTATCATTTAAAGGCCCTTTCACACCTCACACTGGTGGGAGTTCATCTCCCCCAAACCCAGTAGGAAACAGGTCCTGGCTGGAGGCAAGTTATTTATACACAGAGAACAAATTATGAAGTTTATTTTATATAAATTATGTCTCTTAGCAGACAGCATTCAATTTATTGCACTATAGCACATCTGCAATACAGAGCTACAAGACATCGTCAGAGGTTTGTATTACTCAGTGTAGCACTTCCGACCGGGATCAAGAGGCACTCGGAGCGGGGAGAAAGGGTGCAGGAAAGCAGCAAGCAGCCACCATTCTCTTCCAGTATTAATGTGGTTTGGTTTTTTTTTCCTTTTTACTAGCAACTAACGCCAAGACCAGCAGGCAGGAGCCAGGGAGGGCACGCTGCCTTCCTCCTCTGGACTTGGCTGCTGCAGCTCTCCAGCTCCTGCCCAAATATGTGGTGTCTGGGGACCCTGCTTCAGAGTCCGGGTGAGGACAGATATGGGGGACTTTAAGGCAATTTAGCATGTCCCCTCCAGCCCAGTACAGGCTGTCACCTTTTTTTGGTTTATCAACTTCAGTGGAGCTGCCATGAGCAGCAACATTAACAGCCAGATCTAACGCTGCCCCTAAGCCCAAGTCCCTCCTGCCTCCTCCCTAAGCTGGTCTAAAAATCAAAAGCAGCTCAATAAAAAGCCTTCAAACCCACCAAAAAGCACAGCAGATCCTGGCATCGCCCACTCCCCCGTGCAGCACGAACAATACAAAGCTCTGGATTCAGCCTCCCCGCAAGGGAGCCTGTGTCACTGGTCACAGAATGGAGGAACCCAAGGAAGGGCTTTTTCTGGATAAAAGGGAGTTTATCCAAAAAAGGTACTCCTCATGCTGCCAATTCCTCCATTCTGTTCTGCACTACACGGGAAAGACTAGTTGGTGACAGGGTAAAGCAGGTTCTTCTGGGACATCTGCACACAGCGATTTGGTGTTTAGGCCTTCATGAGCGCTGCGACCACGGCCTTGGCATTAAGGCTTCGCAGATCACAGTAGGTTTGTCCGGTACCAACGAAAACGATGGGCTTGCTCGTGATGTAGGTCATGGAGATGGCAGCACCCACCTGCCGGGGACAAGCAGCACCGTGAAATCCACTGCTCCCCATCAGGGAGCTGCTCATTCATTCATCCCCCATGAGAGGAAACCAGACTTCTAAATTTGGGTTCAATGGCTTGAATACAAGGAGAAAGTGCAGGAGTGCCCTGTGTTTGACAATTCCCATCTCTCCCCTCCAGTCATTGCCAGGAAGCTCTGTGCAGAGTCAACTCAGCAGCCTCCTTACCTTATCATCGATGGTATCGAACTTGGTGAGGACGATCCCATCGATGAGCCGCGGTGTCTGGGCCATGGAGTGATCAGCCAGGGCCTTGTTGAATTTGACCTGAGGGAGAAGAAAGATCCGAGAAATGCGTTTGTGGTGGTGCCACCATCCAATTCTCTGGTAAAACCTACAGAAACGGGTTCTTTTCCCTCTTTGTCTCTCAAGAACAAAGCCTCCACACTCACCAGCTGATCCACAGCCTCGTTTCCCACCAGTGCTTCCCCAACAAACAGGACCAGGTCGGGAGCGTTGACAGCGATGAGTTTGGCCAGCGCAGTCATCAGGGGTGCGTTGTCCTGCATGCGTCCCGCCGTGTCCACCAGCACCACATCAAAGCCCTGGTTCCGAGCTGGGGCGGCAGGGAGGCAGTGTGAAGGACGGTGCTGCCCCAGGACAGCATCCCCCCGCCCCCAGCTCTGCACATACCGTAGGAGATGGCCTCCATGGCAATGCCCGCAGCATCCTTGCCGTATCCCTTCTCGTAGAGCTGCACCATGGTGCGCCCGCCGTGGCTCTCCGGAGGGTGCAGCGCGTTGAGGCGGCGCGTGTGGGTGCGCAGCTGCTCCACCGCTCCCGCGCGGAACGTGTCACAGGCGGCTATGAGGACGCTGAAGCCGTTCTCTATGAGCCAGAACGAGATCTGCAGGAGGCAACAGACCAGAAAAGCCTGTTAGTAGCTACACAGCCTGACCCCATCACCCCACTCCTGTGATTCAGGGTCCTGTCCCACCTTGGCCAGGTTGGTGGACTTCCCAACACCGTTGACACCACAAAAGGTTATGACGTAGGGCCGGCGATGGCGCTGGGCATCCATGACATCGCGGAGGACGTCCACACGGCGCTGGGGCTGCAGGATCTGCACCAGGGCCTCCTGCAGCGCCTGCTTCACCGTCGAGGTTACCGCTGGGAAAAGGGGATGCAAAGAGGACATGTCACCCACGGGGAATACTCCCGAGCTCTAAACCACACACTGGATGCCACACAGACACTTACTGGTGAACGTTCCCATCACCTTCCCTTCCAGTTTCTTGGCCACTGATTCACAGAGCTGCACTGCAATCTCAGCTGCCACATTTTTAGCTTTGAGAAAGACAGAGCAGGGAGTCAGTGCTGCTGAGAAGGTTATGTACATCCCACATCAGTGTCAAGGGAAGAATGGAGTCAGTGTGCAGGATTTCCACCAGATCTGACTGCTGCCCCCCTTTTGCTGCACTCTCAAGGGCTTCTCAGGGGTGAGACAGGAACCCACCACAGTACCTGTGGGGAAGAGTATCCCAAACCACGGGCACTACCCACACTAGGGCCCACCCAACAGAGCACAGGGAACTGCCACTAATCCCTCACACCACGGATCCAGATGTACCAATCAAGTGATCCTTCATCTTCTCCAGCACGGGGTCCATGTCCTCTCTGGTCAAGCTCTTGGAACCCACCAGGCCCTTCAGCATGCCAAACATGCCCCCCAAGCCACCCTTCTTCACACTGTGGAGAAACAAAGGAGTTACATTGAGGTTTGAAAATGATCATCTGCAAAGGTCAGATGCAGAAGGGCTTGCCCTGAGAGGACAAACACACCAGTTTGTGCTTCCTGCATTACTGGTTAGACTGGAACAGGAGTTAGAGGAGAGAAATCAAGAACCATGTGACAAGCAAAGGCTGTGGGAGCCTCTACCTGGGTTTTGAAGGGTTCTGGACAACTTTCTCCTCTTCAGCTTCATCATCACTCTCATATTCCAGGTCATAGAGGCGGCCAGGCTCCCGATTTTTATCCCCCAGGGCCTGCAAGGGGAAGAAACGCTTTATGGGCTGAGCGCCACAATCCTTATTTCATGTTTCTTCATGATCCCTTCTCATCCAGGCACAGAGACTGACCTGGGCTCATAATGCCCAGCTGATCCCAGAGGATGCACAACAGCAAATGGAGCCTGACTTTTCCTTACCACGTCAGGGTCAAACTCCTCCACAGGACAAGCCTCCGCGCTGCCGTTGGTAGCAGAATTACTGTAATCAAGTACTTTGGCATTAGAGTTCCCCAGATCCCACACCCGGGGCTTCTTCCCCTTCTCCTTCTGTGCATCAGGCTTCGGAGATCTGGTGGAACAAAGACCAAAAACACATTGTGTTCAGTGCAAGGAAGCAGCAGCCATCACCTCCTTAGGAGATGTGAAAACTAAAAGCCTGGATTACCCAAAAAGGCAGAAATTGACTAATCCGATCTCCAGAGTTTATTTATCTGAACTTTAACCCTGTATGGCACCACTTCCCAAGCCAGGTATCAATGCACTACTGTGCATTACTCACTAAAGACAGGTCTGGATCTCTCTCAGGGTTTCTGCATCTCCCAGCAAAGAAAATCAGGTTCTATTACCCCTACAGGACACCCATGTGTCTTCCCTCAATTTTTCAGCAAGGAGGGAAATCAGGGAAATAAGGTCCAGGAAAGTGAGGTCTGGCCTCCAGGGGTCACCAAAAGGAGAAGAGATTCAACCATGGCCTAGTTCAAAGCATAGGCAGACTGACCATGCCGTCATCACCCACCTGGACTTCTCCCCAGCTTTCATGTGTCTCCTGAAGAATTCCTCACGGTTCTTCTGCAGGATTTCATCCTTGGTCAGTTCCTCCTTGTCCCCTGCTGCTGAGAGCTGCTTGTCACCCGCAGATGCTTTACTGGGTGCTGCCACAGCTTCAGTTCCTGACAGGAAGAGCCCCAACACAAGCTCAGTCCAGCTCCAAGTGGATTGGGAAAGCACAGGCTGCAACACATTGCTCAGGAATATTTACTTCCCTCCCATCTATCTTCCCCATCAACTCACCATCCTTTTTGGAACCTTTATTCTTCTTGTTCTTGACCTTCTCCTTTGGTTTCTCCCCTCGGGTTTCAATCATACACTTGACAGTCTTCTGGGATTTCAGAGACTGCTCAAACGTCTTCATTACCGTGGGAGCTCGGACTTTGCTGCTCTCCTCTGCATCCCTGCAGGGAGGTGACCCATTAGCCTGGATTTCAGCTCTTCCCCCACTCCCATCTCTGCTCAAAACAGAAATTTAAGACAAAACCCAAGCTCTGTACCGGAGGAGGCGCATAAAGTCATCTTTAAAATCAAAGGTGCCATTTAGGAGGCCCAGGGCTCCTTTCTGCTGGAACTCGTTGCGGTACTTGTCCCTGAACTCCTTATGGACGTCGTCTATCAACTTGTCCACGTAGGTTAGAGTCAGGATCTTCTGGAAGCCCACCTGCCAAGGAGCATGGCCAACAGACACTGCACTTCCAGCACATTCAACAGCAGCAAGCACGTAAAAACCTCTCTGTTTAATTCAGAGTTCTTTAACTTGGGCAAGCTTCAGCCTGCACCTTCTGCTCCACCTTCCCAAGCTTTTAAAATGCCCCCAAAAAGGTGAAAAACAGCCCAGAGCTTCACTTCAACAGGTGACTCTAACACACATGAGGCTGTCTCATGGCAACAGGGACACGTAGGGCAGGGGCAGAAAACCTTTAGCTTATCTTGTGGGTCAACAGGAAAGGCAGTATGGATTAATGGAGATAAGGTGCCAGGAGACTAAAAAAAGAGAGTTTTAAATGCTCCATAAAGTGAAGGACACACTGGCTTTTTTTCAATAGCTCTGGCCAAAGTGAAGTTTTACAAGGCTGCAGCTTCTCTTTGAGGTTTGATTAGTTTTAATCCTGTTGCAGATGATTAAAATAAGCTGCCACTGCAGTGGCATTCAGCTGACAGACACCCATGTCCCCCCCTTCTGTGGGGAGCCTGGCTACACTGGGGCCACTGCTCAACATCCCCCTGAATTGCTCATCACAGCCCCTCACCCCCCAAAATCCCAGAGACAGAGGAGCCAAACCAGTCTGGGAGCCGAGGTCCAGCCCTAGGCAGTGCAAACAGCTGCTTGCTCAAACCTCAGCACAGTGGGAACTGTTCCCCCTCTTTTCTGGTGCAATCCCCTTCCTTCGGGTTTGCGGCCATGTGGGGGGCTGGAGGGACATCCTGCCACTGCAGGGGTGCTGGGGGGATGGGGGGGGAGTCACTTACCACAAACACCAGCTCAAACTGGTTGTCCAGTTTGTACTTAAGTGTGAGAGCTTCATGGGTGAAGGAGTTGTTGCCACCTCTCTCCTGGAGGAGAGGAGCTGTCAGAATGGGGGAGCCAGCAGCACCCACCATCCCCTTATCCCTGTCATCCCCCTCTCCCCACCATCATCCCAGTCATCCCCCTTTCCCAAAGCGGTCCAGCACCCCTTACACATGACCCCACACACCCTGGGCAAGTGGTCCCATCCATCCCACCCACCCCGGCGTGGTCGTGCCCCCTGTGCCCCGTCCCAGGCAGGTGGTCCCATCCAAGTCTCCCCAAGGTGATGGTACCATCCAAACCCCCCAAATGGATGACCCCACACCCGTCCCCACTCCCAGAGTCGGTCGTGCCTGTGTGTCCCCTCCAACAGGTGGTCCCACCTGTGTGTCACCCCTCTCCTCCCCGTCCCAGGTTCATGGCCCCACTCATGTTTCCCATCCACATGGGGCTGATCCCATTCCCCCGCCAGTTCCGTTGGCTCAGCTGATCTCCTTTCCCAGGCAGACGGTGCCATCCCGCCTCCCTCGCCATGTCTGTGGCCTCACCTCCTCTCCCTCCAGGCAGACGGGTCCCACCGCCCCCCTCCCTCACGGCAGCTGGGCGCTCCCTCTTCCCCTTCGCCAGGTACGTGACCCCTACCCAACCCTCATCCCCTGGCAGCCGGCCCCGGCCGACCTGCAGGAGGACGGAGCGGATGAGGGCGTTGACGGGCGCGGTGGCGGCGGGCCCGCGCACGCCCTGGAAGCACCAGAGGACGAGGCCGCCCTTGCTGAAGATGGTGAAGAAGTCGAGCATGGCGGCGGCGCCGGGCCCGGCGGGGCGCACACGTCGCTCTGCCCCGCGCTTCCGCCGGAAGCCCCACCCCCCCGCGCCATTGGCGGGACGGCGGCGGGCGAGGGCGGGGCGGGGCCAAGGTGAAGGCCCCGCCCAGGGGCGGGGCCATATGAGGGGGCGGGGCTATGCTGCGGTGGGGGCGCGCTCTGCGCGCGCGGCGATCGGGGGGGTTTAGGGGGGGCACCCCGGAACCGGGGGGGACCCCGGTATGGGACCCGGTATGGGACCCGGGCCGCCACCTCCGCACCGCGGCCCCGCTCAGCTCCGACTTCTTCCGCGGTGAGATCCGGAGGGGTCCCCGGCACCGCACCGGCGATTTGGGGGACACGTGGGGAGGGACACGGGAAGAACGGAGGTGGGGTCGGGGTGCGGATGGCGGGGAATGGGGAGGGGGTCAGGTAAATTGGGGTGTCCCAGGGGATGGAGGGGTTGCTGAGGTTTATGAGGATATTACGGCGGGGTCGGGATTGCTGGGAATGGGGAGGAACTGGGAATGAGGGGGAGCTGGGAATGGGGAGGAACTGGGAATGGGGGGAGCTGGGAATGGGGAGGAACTGGGAATGAGGGGGGAGCTGGGAATGAGGGGGGAGCTGGGAATGACGGGGGAGCTGGGAATGACGGGGGAGCTGGGAATGAGGGGGGAGCTGGGAATGGGGGGGAGCTGGGAATGGGGGGGAGCTGGGAATGGGGAGGAACTGGGAATGGGGGGAGCTGGGGTGGTTACGGGCGTGTATGGGAGCGTGCCAGAGGGGCCTGGGGGTGATCCCTGGGGGCTGCGGGGGATGGCAGGAGATATTGGAGGGGCTGGGGAGAATTGGGCGACTGGTGGTCTCAGAAGGGACTGGGGGGTTCCAGAAGGCCCAGGGGAAACTGGAGGGGGTCCCATGGGGGCATGTCGCAGGAACCTGCGTGGAGGTCTTGGGTGATTCCCAGAGTGGACTCTGGACTCCCAGTGGGAGGGACTGGTGCGATTCCACAGTACTGGAAAGCAATTCTGGTGGTTCACAGGGGGTTCGGGGGCGTTTTCCCAGTGACCCAGGGGACCTGGGGGGAGTCTGAGGGGTATCCTGGGAATGTCCCAGAGAGGGCTGGAGGGGTGCAGAGGTACCGGGGGCTGCCAGCCGTGCCCCCAGGCTCGGCAGCCCCGCTCCGCCGGCAGAGCTGGGGCAGACCCTGGAGCGCATGGCACAGACCCTGAGGGATCAGCTGCCGGCCTCGGGGAGCGGCGGGCGCGGCTGGATTCCTCCGGGCACCCACCCCGACCCCCGGCCCCCCGACGAGGCCGACGTGGTGGTGGTGGGGGGCGGCGTGGTGGGCTGGTCCGTGGCGTACTGGCTGAAGGTGCTGGAGGGCCGGCGGCGGCGGCACGGAATGAGGGTGCTCGTGGTGGAGCGGGACCCCATGGTGAGACACCCCCTCCCAGGGCAGGCTGTGGGCCTGGGGACCCCCCTGAACCCCTTCTATTTTGGGGGGTCCTCTCCTTCAGTATTCCAGAGCCTCCACAGTGCTGTCGGCGGGGGGGATCCGGCAGCAGTTTTCCCTCCGGGAAAATATTCAGATGTCCCGTTTCTCTGCCAGCTTCCTCCGCAACATCAATGTACGTGGGGTTAGATGGGCTGGGGTAATTTGGGGAATCCAGCCCCACTCACTGTGGTCCCCCTATCTCCTTACAGGAGTACCTTGGGGTACCGAATGAGCCCCCCATTGACATCCAGTTCCGGCCTGGGGGATACCTGTTCCTCGCATCCCCCCAGAACGCTGCTGCCCTGGAGGCCACCGTCCAGTTGCAGAGGTGGGGGACACACATAGGACCCTTCCAGGGAGGGTTTCAGGGGCTGGGGTTCATCCTGACCCTCCTCCACATGCTGGCCATCTCCAGGGATGAAGGAGCACAGGTGACCTTGCTGTCCCCCACCCAGCTGAAGGAGAAATTCCCCTGGATGAACACAGAGGATGTGGCTGTGGCATCCTATGGTAAGTGAGAGGATGGGGGAGGGCATGGAGACCCCCCATCAACATCCTTCCTTATCCTCATCCTCCTGATGTATCCTTCATCCTGCTTTATTTATGGAAGGGGAGCTCCAGTCCCCCACACTGCATATATTGGGGGGGGGGGGGGGGTCACACAGTAGTTTCTCCCCCATGTTTCTCTGCCCAGGTCTGGAGGATGAAGGCTGGTTCGACCCCTGGACCCTCCTCAACGCTTTACGGCGCAAAGCGACATCCCTGGGAGTCCAGAGCTGCTCCGGGGAGGTGCGAGGTGAGGGATGGGGGTGCACAGCAAGGCTTCTCCCCTGCCACCCCCAGGAGCCCCCACCTGACCCCAAAACCCTCCAGCTTTTGTCACCTCGACCAACTACATGATGTCGTCGGCACCGCCGTCTGCGCGCATCAAATACGTCCACGTAAGTGTGTGTGTGCCACCCCCCGCTCCCCGGGAGTGCCCGTGAGCCCCCTGCAGCTGTGACCCCCTCTCCGTGCCCCAGGTCCACATGCCAGACAGCCTGGAGTACCAGCCAGTGGCCTGTGCCATCGTGGTCAACGCCGCGGGCGCCTGGGCCGGGAAGCTGCTGGAGGCAGAGGGGCTGCCCAGGGGGCTGTGCCAGCCCCCACTGCCCATCCAGCCCAGGAAGAGGTACTGGGGGCTCACAGCAGGGACAGCCTGGCAGCACCCCTCTGTTGGGGGTCAGCTCCTGGGCTCAGAGTGGGGGCACACCCCAGAAACTCCTTTTTCAGGGGGGTGATGCCCTTGGTGCTGTTCTGGGGGGTACTTTTGCACTGTGTCGTTGGAGAGCACCTCAGCACTTTTATTTAGGGGGGGTGTCATCCTGGCACGCTCTGGCTTTGAAGGGGTGACATGAACCCCTAGGTGCTATTTCGGAGGGATCACAGAATGGGACACACATCCCAGCACCCACCACCCTCTGGGGGGGATGGTGAGCTTCCTCAGTTTGTTATTTGGAAGTGGGGGCTTGCATCCTGGAGCTCCCATTATTCCTCAAGTTCCCCCAGCCCCAGTGTCCCCATTATGTCTTCATACTCCCAATTCCAGTGTCCCCATTATCCCCTACAGTGTCACCTATTGCCCCTCAGTGGGCTCAGTATCCACAGCATTCTCCTAGTATTCCTGATAACCCCATTATTCCCCCAGTGCCCCCATTACCTTGCCAGTGCCCCCAGCCCTGTTACCCCCATTACCCCCACAGTACTTTAATTATCCCCCCAGTGCCCACAGCCCCTCCAGTGTGCCTAGAAGTGACATGACCCCGCAATGGTATTTTTGGGGGGGGGGACAAACATCTCCACATCACAGCCGCACTGCACCATACTGGGGGGCAAGGGGAGCACGTCTTACACTCTCTTTGGGGGTTCCCCAGGTATGTGTTCACCTGGCACTGCCCCAATGGCCCTGGCCTCTCCTGCCCCTTCCTCATCGACACCTCCGGTGCTTATTTCCGTCCGGACGGCGCTGCCGGGAACTACCTGGGCGGGATGAGCCCCACCGAGGTGAGCCTGCGGGCTCCCCTCAGATCATTCACCCCCCTGTTCCTTATCAGACACCTCCAGCTTATCCTTTTCCAGGAGGAAGAGCCGGATCCCAGCGATCTCTCAGTGGATCACGATTATTTCCACGAGCAGATCTGGCCCCGGCTGGCTCAGCGGGTCCCAGCCTTTGAATCCCTGCGGGTCCGGGGGTCTTGGGCAGGATACTACGACTACAACACCTTCGACCAGAACGGGGTGCTGGGCCCGCACCCCCGGCTGGAAAACCTGTTCTTAGCCGCGGGGTTCAGTGGCCACGGGCTGCAGCACGCACCGGCTGCTGGCAGGGCCGTGGCCGAGCTGGTGGTCAAGGGCCGCTACGAGACGCTGGACCTGCAGAGGCTGGGCTGGGGCAGGCTGGTGGATGGGGAGCCGCTGGAGGAGCACGGCGTGGTTTGATGGGGGCGGGGAGGGGGGAAACTGAGGCACAGCTGTGGACCCCCTCCCCAGGCCAGAGGGGTGTCCTGTAGGAATAAAATGGATGCATGGATGATGAGTGTGTCAGATAATTAACAGGGTCCACGCCTGCCCTGCTCCCTCCACCAGTGCTACCAGTATCCTCAGTTCTAATGTCCCCATTGACACCTTCCACAACTTCAGTGTACCCACTACACTCCATTCCCTCCCACTATCCCCATTATTTTCTCCCACCTGCAGTCCCCAGTATCCCACAGTGTTACCTATTGTCTCCCCAGTTCTCCCTAATCCCAATATCCTCACAGTGTCCCATCCCCCCAGTGATCCCATTATCCGGTGCTCCAATCCCCTCCAGCCCCAGTACCCCCATTATGTTCCTATCCTCCAGATCCAGTGTCCCTGTTATTCCCCCAGTGTCCCCTCTAACCTCTGTTTCCCCCAGTGTGGTGTTCACATTCTCAGAACAGAGAGAGACATAATTCTCTCTCCCAGGATTTTTCCTGGGGAAGGCAGTGAGAGTGAATAAGGAAAACAATTATATCGATTTGGTGCTCCTGTTGTTTGGCACACATGGAATGTGTTATGGAGATTGTTTACCAAAAGGTATTTGTTAATTGGACACGGGTGATGGTTGTTTGGACTGATTGACCGATTGGGTCAAAGCTGTGCCGTGACTATCTGGAAAGGGTCACGGGGTTTTCTTTAGGGTGGTTTAGTATAGAGTATAGTACAGTAAGTAAAGTAATATAGCTTAATAAAGCTTTTCTTTTCCCTTCTGAATCTTGGAGTCAGAGCACGTTATTCCCTGGCTGGGGGATGCCTGCATCGATACCGCCAGTACTTCCATCATGATCCAGTGCCCTCAATATTCCCCCAGCTCTGGTGTCCTCAGTATCCCCACTGCAGTCCTGCAGTGTCCCCATCTCCAGTGCTCCCATAATTCCCAGTATCCCCTCATCATCTCCCCCAGTGTCCGCAGCTGCAGTAGGCCCATTACCCCATCCAGTATTCCCATTATCTCCCCAGTGCCCCCAGCCCCGATATACCGGCAGTGTTCCCAGTGCCCCTAGCCCCAGTACTCCCATTCCGCCGATATCCCCAGTATCCCCCCAGACTTCCCAGTATCCCCGCAGTGCCCCAGCCCCAGTATGCCCATTCCCCCCGGTATCCTCCAGTGTTTCCAGTATCCCCGCAGTGCCCTAGCCCCAGTACTCCCCGGTATCCCCAGTATCCCCCCGGTATCCCCCCAGTATGCCCCCGGTGCTCCCAATTCCCTTCCCTGTGCATGTGGCGCCCTCTGGCGGCGAGCGGCACGAGCACGTACGCGCAGCTGCATTAGGGGCAGCGGTGGTTGCACTAGACTTTGGCGCATGCGCAGTTGAGGCGGTGGGCGGTGCTGGGGATGGTGGGCGGTGCCCCGGCTATGGGCGCGTTCCGTTGGTGGGCGGGGCGAGCGGCGGCGGGCGGGGCCGCGGCAGTGCGTGTGCGCGGTGGGCGCGGCGCATGCGCGGTGGGCGCGGCCGGGCCGTGTGAGCCGGGCCCGTCCCGTCCCGCCGTGCGCCCCCGGCCGGCCCCGGTGAGTGCGGGGGGACCGGGGGGCCGGGGGCGGCGCACGGAGCTACACTTGGGGGGCACCGCCGGGAACCGCGGCCTTGCCGTGCCGAAACAAACCCCCAGGGGGCTCTGGGCACTGCGGGGGCGGCCCTGAGGGCATTTGGGAGCCGTCCCGCTCGAACACTGTTTGGGGAGGCTGTGGGAACAGCCTGTGGGTAAACCGTGGGCTCCCGAATTGTGGGGGCACGCAGAGCCCCGGCAGGCACGGCGGGGTTCTGTCCCTCCCCGGGTGCCTCAGGATCACCCCCTCAGCTGTCAGGGGTACGGACCCCCAGGTCACCCCCATAGCAGGGGGCGATTCCTGTGGGTGCTCTCTTCGACAGGGTATTCCATGACTCGGGTTTTTAGGAGGAAGCTGCCTTTGATTAACTCGGTAATAAATCTGGAGGTCAGTTCTGGCTCCGCAGCTTAGATCCCGGCAGGGTTTGACTCAGAATAACCAAAACAAACCCATCTTTAAAATGATTTTAAATTGTTTGCGTCCCGGGGCTGCAGCAGCAGCACTGCCGTGCCGGAGTTTGTGACCAGCCTGCTCCAGATCTGCCGGGAGCTCTGCTGGGAGGAACGAGAGGTTTGCATCCTGGTGGGAAAGCACGAGTTTTGTTAGCTGGTGGTTTATTTTTGCCTTGTTTCAGAGGCTGGTTTTATTTCTCTGAGCTGTTCTTATTTACAAGAGCTGTTCCTCTACCCCTGGGCTCGCTGGGTCCATTCCCTGGCCTGTTGGAGGATGGCTGTGCCCAGCGAGGGCCAGGAATCCTGTTGGAAATCAGCGGGGTGTGACTGACCCTGGAATTCCCGGCCGGCCCGCTGTTCCCAGCTGTGCCCTGTGTGTTCTCTCCGCAGGCTCCCTCCGTTTCCCATCTCTCCAGGATGAGAGAGGCCTGGGTCCGGCTCTCCCCCTCTCCCTGTAGTTGATAGTTTGGGAAGCAGAGGTGATGCTGGAGTCGAGATGGCCGACAGCGTGAGAATCTTCCTTCATGACCTCGTCAGGGTGAGGCTCCTGGGGCTGCTCCTGCCACTTTGGGAGCACCCTCCTTTCCCATGGCATTACTTTTCTGCTGTTTCAGTGCAGATTTTGGGGAATTAATAAAGGTTGAAAGAGTCTCCCTGATGTAAGTCTTCTAGAGACTGCACTGGCTGAGACATGGTGTGAATCTGTGCAGAGATTCATTCCAGGATTTCTGTGTTTCGTTAAAATCAGGTGCACAATTGGTGTGGAGCTGGTTCTTGGTGACTTTTCCAGGGAAGGAAAAGGGTTTCCAGGTGTATTTCAACCCTGTTGTGTGGTGTGTCTAAAGCAAAGGGCTTGGTGTTTGCTGCTGAACCTCTGACAGATTTCCTTTGGGCACAAATTAATGAAACATCCTAATAATATTAATTATCAAATAACAATATATAACAACATACAAAGTTTATAATATATTTTAATATAGAGTGTACAATATTTTGTATTATTTAATAACAATAACAACAATAATAAATTAATGTCTTTGACCACAGCAGCTCTGTCCCAGCAATCAGGTCTGTGTCAGCTCACTGCTCCCATCCTGTCTTCCATCATCCAGGGTTAAATACAGGCTAAAAGCCACTCATGCTGTGTCACTGAGCAATAACTCATGCTCAGAAATAATTCTGTTTGGAAAGCAGGCAAAGGTTTGATCAAAGCCCTGTGGCCACGACCTAAAAGCAGGAGTTGTGTCATTTCCCAGTGCTCCTGCACCATCAGCTGGAAGAGCTGCCTGGGCCAGGGCCCAGCTCTGCTGTTTCAGACATGAATTTGGGATTGGAATTTATCCTCTTTGGGCAAGAACTCCGTGAACCCAGCCAGGGTGGTGACACCATCCTGGCTCATCCTTAGGATTTTTATTTTAAAGGGAAGTTGTGATGACCATGGATGTGGGATCACCTGGAGCTGGGAATAATTGGACAGGATCCCAGAGTGGTTTGGGTTGGAAGGAACCTTTAAGTCTTTCTCGTTCCATGTCCCTGCCAAGGGCAGGGGCACCTTCCACTATCTCAGGTTGCTCCAAGCCCCATGCAGCCTGGCCTTGAACACTTCCAGGGATGGGACAGCCGCAGCTGCTCTGGACAAGCCAAGTCCTAGGAGGCAGCTCTGCAAATCTTCCCAACATGGAGTAAGGGAAGACTCCTGGGCACTCTTATTAACAGGCATGGATGTGGCTGGTGGGAGGAAGTTTCTGAGATGAGGATAGATGCTTTTATTTGTGACGGTATAAGCATCAAACTCATAGCATACACTAAGACTTCACACATCCCAAATATTGGTGTTATTCCATTTTATTGGCCTCAGAAAGCTGGCAGGGGATGAGGGGCTTCCTGCCAGGCAAGGCTGGGAGAGATCGGACTCTGATTTTTTGCCAGGGTTTTAAATAGTGCAGATTGGAAGAGAAATTGCACCTTTACAGACAAAATTACTGCTGGTCACAGAGATGCTGGAACGTGCAGTGATTTAGGTCACTGGGCCATGGAAGAGAGGTGGTGTTGCTGCTCCAGCTGAGCCCAAGCAGCCAAGGAGCAGGGCCAGCTGTGGCACCAGGAGGGTTTGGAAGGCCTGGGTCAGCCACATGCCATTGCTCCTCTCTCCTCGTGCCCACAGGGAATTAAGGACTCCATCTGGGGCATCTGCACCATCTCCAAGCTGGATGCCCGGATCCAGCAGAAAAGGGAAGAACAGAGGCGGAGGAGAGCCAACAGTGCACTCGCCCAGCGGAGGTTTCACATGGAAGAGAAGAAGCAAGAGAAGTGAGTGTGGGGTGTGGCTGCTCAGAAATGGGGTAATTCCCTTCTCCTCTGGTAGCCAGAGCCAATAAATGGGAAACACGTGGTATGAAACTCCCTTTTTGCCCTGTGTCATGGAGCTGGAGCTGTTACCAGGAGATAAGGATTTGGACCTTTTATGTTGTTTGGTAATCAGTTTGAATTACCACTGAAAGAACATGGATTTATGGGTTTCTTTTCCTCCGGAATCCTCGTGCTATCTCAGATCCATTGTTGCTGCTGGTAGTTGTGGGATTGGGAAAGAAACAGCAGCTTGGATCCAATGTCCACATCGAGGCAGATTGAGTGTCTCTTTTCCTCAGCCCTGCTGTGTTTTGTGGAGTTTGGAGCTGCAGAACCTCAGTGGCTCTGGAAATGCCAGAATTATCCCCATCCAGGAGCAAACAGCATCTGTTCCCATGTCTGACTCCCAGATCATGCCAGGATGTCTCTGCTGCCCTGATGGCACTGGGCTGGCACCTCACACAGTGGTTTTGGACAGTAATGCACATTCTGAGACATATTTACCAATTATCATGGCTGGCTGGGTGGGAGGCTGCCTGAAAGGTGAAAGAAAAGTCTCCCATGATCCCAACACTCCTCAGGGGTCTCTGCAGCTCCACATCTGGGCTGCCTCTGAAGAAAAATTAACTTCTTGTTGTTGTTGTTTATATAAATAGCTGAATTTTGGTGGTTGTCTTTATAACTGATGTCAAGAACTGATTGGGAAAGTGCTGCAGAGTCCCACAGAGCTGCTCTTGTATGTCCAAATAGAGACACCAAAACCACCCTGAGCTGAAACAGCCCCTTCTGAGACCAAAAAATGCCCCAAATTTCAGTTTTATTGTGTCAAGAGTTTGGGGAGAACAAAGCCTGAGATCTACAATATGTGCTTAAAAATCTGGAAGGAAGCTTTGTTTTTCTGCTGTTTCAGTGCAGATTTTGGGAATTAATAAAGGTTGAGTCTCCCTGATGTAAGTCTTGTAGAGACTGCACTGGCTGAGACATGGTGTGAATCTGTGCAGGGATTCCTTCCAGGATTTCTGCGTTTGGATAAAATCAGGTGCACAATTGGTGTTGAGCTGGTTCTTGGTGATTTTTCCAAGGTGTCCAAAACATGGGGCAGAAGCAGTTGGCACTTGTGAGGGAACATTTGTCCAGGTGCTGGGACATTAACACGCCTCTCTCCCACAGTGAACCCCGGATAGTGAGCCGGATATTTCAGTGTTGTGCCTGGAATGGAGGTGTCTTCTGGGTATGTGGAGATTTTTCTTATTTATTACAGGTTTTATTTTAAAACCCCTGTGAAAGCCCACGTGCTGCTCCAGCCCTCATAGGCTGTGAGTGATGAGCCATCAGCATAGCAGCAGGAATTTTTGGGAAACCACCACATTCCCATCCCAATGCTGTATTTTAAGGGATTTACTTTGGGATACAGGACCACAGACTTATTCAAGAGATCCACACATGAAACTCAAGCTGCTTTTCCAAGTCTTAGAGACTTCTCTCCTCCTGAACATTCAATTCCTGCTTTGCTGCAGCCTGGGATACTGTTTTGCCAATTGGATATTGACATCTTAAAGACATTTCCTCAGCTCTGACTTGCTATGCCTAGTTCATAGGGCTGATCCTTAATGGAGCCAACACTTTATAAATCAAATAACCAAATAAATGGCTTCATTTTCTCATTACACTGGTGCAGAGTATGAGGGATGGGCATGGAAATGTTAAAAGTGTTCAGCTGTAGATTGTGGCTGTATTTAAGCAGAAATCCTTGCTCCTCTCTATTTGTGGATTGCTGGGGGAGGAGAGGCCCATGTGCCTTTGGATCTGTAGCCATCACAAGAGCACAAAATGCCTGTGCAGTGCCTCACTGAGGGCCCTTGTTTGTTTTTCCCTGCAGCTTAGTCTCTTCTTGTTCTACCGAGTGTTCATCCCCGTCCTTCAGTCGGTCACGGCGCAGATCATCGGTGGGTGCCTTTCCCCTTGGGGTTCCAGGGTGCTCAGCAGTCCGTGGGATGAGTTCAGGGTCTTTGTCCCATTGAGCTGTTCCTCACACCTCTGTCTCCTTGCGTTGTTTTCCTCTTCTTCCCAGTACCCACCAATCCCATCATTAATCGTCCAGTAGAAAATCAGGAGTGGATCACCCTGCTGTGCACGTCAGGGATCCAGCCTGGGGGTCTTGCTGTTTCAAACATTTCTCTGTGTGGTTTTGCATTTAAATAAAACTCAAGTGGGTGGAAATGTGCTTTTAAAGACATTAGAGAACTAGAGTCAGGAAAAACTCCCTGTTGGCTGTGCCAGGAAGCATTTGGAGGTTCCTACACCAGTTCCTCACACGCATCTCTCTGTCTCTCTTCCAAAGGTGACCCTTCCTTACATGGTGACGTCTGGTCCTGGCTGGAGTTCATCCTCACCTCCATTTTCAGTGCTCTCTGGGTCCTGCCCCTCTTTGTGCTCAGTAAGGTGGTCAATGCCATCTGGTTTCAGGTGGGTGACAGGAACCTGGGCCCTGCCTTGAGCAGACAAGGGGAGTTTCCTCACTGGGGTGGGGCTTGATCAGGTGGTGTGGGAGCACAAGATGAAATCCTGCCCCAAAACAGGCTCTGGACATATTCCTGGTGGGCAAAAGCCCTCTGGGCATATTCCTGGTGAGCTGAGGAGCATCACCCTGGGTTTAATTTCCCTGAGGCCCCCATTGCTCTGGAGTTCCATTTGCCTGAAGCCCCTGTCTCTGCTGGCAGGACATCGCAGACCTGGCGTTCGAAGTGTCGGGCAGGAAGCCTCACCCTTTCCCCAGCGTCAGCAAAATCATCGCTGACATGTTGTTCAACCTCCTGCTGCAGGCACTTTTCCTCATCCAGGTGAGACAAGCAACCACCCCACAGCTCAAGTGCTGCCCTCCCCCAAATCTGAGCATCCCTCTCTCAATCTGCTCCTTTTCTATCCCAGGGAATGATCGTGAGCCTGTTCCCCATCGACCTCATTGGGCAGGTGATCAGCCTCCTCCACATGTCGCTGCTCTACTCGCTCTACTGCTTCGAGTACCGCTGGTTCAACAAAGGTGAGGGAGGCTCCTGCATGGAAAGGGGCAATTTGCCTGGATTGAGCATTTCTCTACTGAAGGAGCATCCAATTCAGGGGTCAGAGGCTGATATTCTGTCACTTTTTATATGGGATGAAGGGTAAATGTGGGCCAGCAGAGTGCTCAGGTGGTAAGAAGGCCAGTGGTACCTGGCCTGTACCAGCCCCAGTGTGGCCACAGCTCCAGGGCACTGCCTGTCCCCCTGTGCTGGGCACTGGTGAGGCCTCGAGTGCTGTGTCCAGTTCTGGGGCCCTCAGGACAAGAAGGACATTGAGGGGCTGGAGCATGTCCAGAGATGGGACAGAGCTGGGGAAGAGTCTGGAGCAGCTGGGGGAGCCCAGCCTGGAGAAGAGGAGGCTCGGGGGGGGGTTATTCTGGCTCTGCACAATTCCCTGACAGGAGGGGACAGCCAGAGGGGTTGGGCTCTGCTCCCACAGAAAAAGTGACAGGATGAGAGGACATAGCTTCAGGCTGTGCTGGGGAGGTTCAGGTTGGACATCAGGATGGATTTCTTCACTGAAAGGGTGGTCAGGCATTGGAAGGGGCTGCCCAGGGAGGTGGTGTAATCCCCATCCCTGGAGTTGTTCAGGAGGTGACTGGATGTGGCACTCAGTGCTCTGGTCAATTGACAAAGTGGGAATTGGTCAAAGGAGGTGATTGGAGGTCTTTTCCAGCCTAAATGGTTCTGTGAATCTGCAGTGAGATTGTCTCCTCCCCATGGGTTCCTTTCACGGGATTCTCCTCTTGGCAGGAATCGAAATGCACCAACGGTTGTCCAACATCGAGAGGAACTGGCCCTACTACTTCGGCTTCGGCTTGCCCCTGGCATTTCTCACGGCCATGCAGTCCTCCTACATCATCAGGTTGGAAAGCCACTCTGGCCCCTCCTCCTCCTGACACCCACTGAGTGCCCCTTATTTTATTTTACTGTATTTTTCCCTTGCAGCGGTTGCCTCTTCTCAATCCTTTTCCCTCTCTTCATCATCAGCGCCAACGAAGCCAGGACCCCCGGCAAAACCTAGTGAGTATCTTTCAGTGCCACCCACTGACCCTTGTCCAGCACTCCCAGCCTCCCCCAGTGCTCCCCAGAACTCTGCGGGGGGCGCTCCTGGCATCCAGAGCTGATGGACTCTCTTCCCTTTCAGCCACTTCCAGCTCCGTCTCTTCTCCTTGGTGGTTTTCCTCAGCAACAGACTCTTTCACAAGACCGTTTACCTTCAGTCCGCCCTGAGCGGTGCTTCCTCCTCCCCCTCCTCCTCCTCCTCCTCTTCACCCTCTCCTGCCAAACACGCGGCTGCTCCGGGGCACTGAGCTGCCCCCAAACCCCGGGGCGGGGGGGCACTCACGGGCTTCTCTGCGCCCCCGATCTCCAGGGACGGGCAGGACCTAGCCTGACGAGGTGTCACTGTCAGTTCTGCGTCTCCCCCTGGAAATTTTTTGGGGGAAAATCTGGGTTTTTAACACCTTTGTGAGTTTCCAGGAGCCGGGTTGTGCCCTGCGCTTGTTTTATAGTGGACTCTTTTGTACGCCTTTCCCGTGCCATCTCCCCGCCTCGGGCCGTGGGTCGGAACCCCGTCACCCGTTTTGCCGTTGTGTCCCTCCCGTCTTCCCCGTGTCCCCCTGCCCCTCGTCCCCCTTCCCGCTCCCTCCATCTCCCCTAACTCAGGTCGTGGGAGCGGGGCGGGCATTTCTGGGAGCTCCCGCTGCCGTCGAACACAGCGTCCCCGTGCCGTGTGCATGTACCGTTTCTGTCGGGTCGGGGAAGGAACCGGTGATGTTCAGACCCCTTTGGATATTTCGGGCCGGTTTATCAACTTTTCTCTAGTATTTTCACACTGAAACATTAAACGGAGAGACCACGATTCTCAGCCGTTCTGCGCCTGCCGCTCTCGTTACTCTGGGCGAGGTTCCCGGGCCGCGCTCCCCCCGGGCCCCGCCGTGGTCCTGCCGCCCACGTGGCCAGTCCGGCGCGCTTCCGCCTCCGCCCACGTGACCCTCCCGGCCCCGCCAACCCGGACGGACACGTCACGGCTCGTTCCCCGCCGGCACCGCCCACCTACCGCTCCACCAATGGGAAGACGCCGTGCGCCTCACGCACCGCCCCGCGCCCGATTGAGGTTTTTGGCGCTCTGGCCAATGAGCGCGGCCACGCTTGGAGTGACGTGCGCGACGGCCAATGGGAAGCGTGCGGGGCGGGGCGCGGGCTGGCGGCGGCGGCAGCAGGGCGGCTGCGCGGGGCGGATGGACGGGGCGGCGGGGCCGCGGTAAGGGACGGGACCGGGACCGGGACCGGGACCCGGACCCGAACCCGAGCGGGGCTGGGGGAGCTGTGGGTTCTGGGGCCTGGAGGTGCAGGGCTGCCCGGGCTGCGGGGTCTGCGGAGTGTGGGGCCTGAGGGTTCATGGGGTGCCCGGGCCTTGGAGGATCCCCAGGCCTGTGGGAAGAGGGAGCCCGGGGGTTGAGGGGTCCAGGGGCGTGAGGGCTGAGACCCTGGGGCTGCTCAGGGGCTGGAGCCTGGCGGAGCCCAGGGGGCTGCACGGGGCTCGGGAGTGCTCTGTGTCATGGGAGTTTCTGGGGGTCAGGGGTCCCTCCCCGAGGACATCGGGGCACCCCGGGGCAGAGCCACTCGTGCCCGCAGGCGTGTGCGCTGTGCTCCGTTATCGCAGAGGATCCAGGAAATAACCTCCACCGGTATTTCTGTAGCAGGCAGTACCCAGCGTGCGCCAGTCAGAATCACTTCTGGGCACAGCAAGGCTTTTCCAGGCCCAGTTTGTTTGGGTTTTAAATCTCAGCTTGTCCCACTGCGTCCTGCCTGATGTTGTAGCTCAAGAGACCTGAACTGCACATTTACCCACCCGTGCTGGGACCGAGCCGGCCCAGAGCAGTGGGAGGGGTTTTCCTGACTGATTGGGCAAGAAATTATTTGAAGAAATCGGAGTGTTTTCAAGGTAGAAAGATGTTAAAGCTGTGATTCTTCAGTAAGTGTTACTTCCTTGGTGTGCAACCCCAGGGTTTCTATAGCTTTCCCTCTCCTCAGGGAGGTTGAATTAAACAGCCACGTTGTCTGGTGTGAGGAAAACAAATTTAATGTCCTGGTCTGCATTAACAAGCTACTAGAATATATATGTATATTTGACATAAGTGATCCAAACTGGGGCTAACCAGGAGCCACTCAGATCTCCTGTGTGTGAGAAAAAGCATCTCCATGGATTCTATTTTTTGTGCATTGCTTGCAGGTGATGGTTAAATTTCAGAGAGCATCCAGAGGGAGGGCAGGGGTTTTACTCAAGTTTATACTGTGGTGTTGTTCTGTGCACAGAGAAACAGGCACGTCCTCTGCCCCAGAGAAGTTCTGGGCTCTGTAAAGGAAGGAAAACCAGCCAGGATTTAGGGCGACAGCTCAGATCAGGACAGGAGGTGAGAGGTTTGTGGGGGGAGACACAAGCACCTGGCAGGGGTGAAGGCTGAGCCAGAGGAGGGGATTTAAAGTCCGAAGGCTCATGAAGACTTTAAAGGCTTTTGGTCTTCCTGATTGTGTCCAGGCGTTCAGGGATCCTCAGGCCCTGCATTTGATGTGAAAATGACCAAGTTGGGGTTCCTCCGGCTCTCCTATGAGAAGCAGGACACGCTGCTCAAGCTCCTCATCCTGTCGATGGCAGCTGTCCTGTGTAAGTCTGTGCCCTCAGGGGTGGCTCCTGGTGCAGGAAAACTGAGGGTAACTCATGAGCTCTGTGTGTTTACTCTGCCCCTTCTCTGTGTTTGCAGCTTTCTCCACGAGACTTTTCTCCGTCTTAAGATTTGAAAGTGTCATCCATGAGTTTGACCCGTAAGTGTCGTTTCCTCATTTCCTGGGGGCCTGTTGGGCTTTTCCTGTTCTGGAGCACACAGAATTCAGCTGATGGTGCCAGGCTCAAGTTAATCCCCATTGAGCCTGTGGGATGTGGAGGACATGCTTCAGAACAGCTTGGTTTTTCTCTTCCACTCCCAAATTTCCTTGGTACCCATGGGTCTTCCTGCAACCCAGATCCAAGAATCACCTCCTGTTGCTTTTCTTCTGGGAGGCGTTTACTTCTGACATGGGCACAGCAGGAGAGAGCTCCTGGCACGATTTCTGTCTGTCCCAAGTTTTTGCTGATTGATTCAGTCCCAAGGGACATTGTCACCTTTGTAAACATACTGTTAGTCCCACTGGGAGGAGGAATGAACCTTTGCAGCTGAGGTTTGGGGCAGCTGAGGGAAACTGGGCCAGTTCTCTGTGCATGGAACACATGGGAGCAGCCCCCACAGTGCTGTCACACCCTGTCATCCTTACAGGTATTTCAACTACCGTACCACCCGCTTCCTGGCTGAGGAGGGCTTCTACAAATTCCACAACTGGTTTGATGACCGAGCGTGGTACCCCCTGGGCAGGATTATCGGGGGAACCATTTACCCAGGTAAAGCTTTTGCCAAGCTGAAATGCACGTGGTGCGAGGGAAAATTTGGGTGGGGACTGCATCCCTGAGTGCCAGCTGGAACAGAGGGCAGCTTGGGGATGCATCCTTGGCAGCAGCTCCCTCCTGGTGACTCTGGAACACCCTGATAACGGTGTCATTTCCATCCCTAGGCCTGATGATCACATCAGCAGCAATTTACCACGTGCTGCACTTCTTCCACATCACCATCGACATCCGCAACGTCTGCGTGTTCCTGGCTCCCCTCTTCTCCTCCTTCACCACCATCGTGACTTACCACCTCACCAAAGAGCTCAAGGTACAGGGGCCAGCGGGGTGTGCCCCACAGGCTTTGGCTTTCCAGAGGAGTGGGAGCTGTTTGCCGTTTGGGAGAGCAGCTGGGTCAGAGGCTTGGAGGTGACTGCCACATTCCTCAAAACCCCAGCCTTCTGGGAAGCAGGAGATCTATTTGAAAACTTTGTTTCCACATGCAATTCTTATTCTTTTGAGTAATAAAATCCCTAAACCCAGATGTCTTTTCCCTGGCTGTTTTTTCCAGGATGCAGGGGCAGGACTCCTTGCTGCTGCCATGATTGCTGTTGTGCCTGGATACATCTCTCGGTCTGTTGCTGGCTCCTATGATAATGAAGGTGAGTTTGTGACCCTCAGGGAAACCTTTAAGGACTGGTGGGTGCTGGAAAGTGGTGCTGGAAGATGCTGCAGAGCACAAGAGAGGCTCTGTCCTTTTCTGGTGATCCCTGCTGGGTTTGTGCTGAATAAACCTGACCCATCAGAGATGGATTTTGGCCATGCTGTGGAGTAGAGGGAGTGTCTCCCAGCTCTGGCAGCGAGTTTACTCCAGTATCCTTGTTTGCCAGTCAGAAAGGATTTTGTCACCTCCCCAAACTCTGCCTGGAACTGTTGCTACTGTGTGGTTCCTCTGTGCTTTTATCCCGGTTCTAGCAGTGATGTTGGGACTGGCAGAGGCAGCAATCTCACTGCCACAGCCTGGGGCAGAGGAAGAACCTGGCTCCTTTGCTGTAGCTGGGCTTTTGGGGGCTGTGTAGGAGTTCTTCCAGCTGGTGTGGCTGGAAGAAGCCACGTGAGCTGTTAGACACAAACACTACAGTGTTTCAGTCTAGAAACCAGATATCAAATGCTTTTCCTAGGCCTGGCTCTTTGTGTGATGGAGCAGCAAAAGCATTTACAGATCTGTTTTTAATGGCTTGAGTTCTCTGCCATGCCCCAGGGATGGCATTAATGGCTCTGGCTCCTTCCGCAGGTATCGCCATATTCTGCATGCTCTTGACCTACTACATGTGGATCAAGGCTGTCAAAACTGGCTCCATCTATTGGGCAGCCATGTGTGCCCTGGCCTATTTCTACATGGTGAGTGTCCCTTCTCCCAGCTCTGGGGTAAATCTGACTCTGAGATCCCTCTGGATGCACTCACCAGGAAGCTATGGTGTCCTGTTCCTGTGTCAGTGTGTCCAGAGAGCTAGATCCTCTGGAGGTGGAAGGGGAATGTGTCCTTTCTTGCAAAACTAACGGGTATTGTGTGAGGTGTTCTTAGTAGCGTTGGAAAAATCCATGTTTCTGGCAGCTGGGGGGGTGGAGGATGCTCCAAGAGCAGATCCCAGCTGGTATTGCTACTGTGTAATATCCTGCCCGTGATCCCAGGAAAGCTAAACCTCTGTGTTCACCTCAGCTCTGCAGCTGTTCAGTCCTGGAACCTGTGGGTGTGTGTCTGCTTTGTGTCCTGGCAGGTCTCCTCGTGGGGTGGCTACGTCTTCCTGATCAACCTCATCCCCTTGCACGTCCTGGTGCTGATGCTCACCGGGCGCTTCTCCCACAGGATCTACGTAGCCTATTGCACAGTCTACTGCTTGGGAACCATCCTCTCCATGCAGATCTCCTTTGTTGGCTTCCAGGTGGGCACCAGGAGGGTTTGCAGACTCAGGGATAGGTTCTAACAGAACAGCAGCGTGCTGACACCTGGTTTTACTTCTTGTCTTCATCACTGAGGTTATGAGTGGGTGCTGACTCCTTGTTCCAGCCTCCATTATGCTGATTCCTTGCCACCTGTGGCAAAATGACCCTTTGGCTGTGCTGGATGACTTTTAAAGTTCCTAATAACCTTCCTGTCACCGCTGTCTTTCATAAAAATATCTTTGGTTTTGGTGAAGGAAGCACTCATGCCGTGGGTGTCTTGGTATGGCAGGAAACAGGCCTGCCCAGCTCATGTTCTCCAGAGAATCTGGTTAATTTTCCACATGGATTCTTATCAGAATCAAAGCGGATGTAGGAAAAGAACTCGTGCCAGCTGTGCCAGTCACAGGGAGGGAACATTTGAACATTTTCCCTTGGCTGGCAGAGATTGTGCCAAGCAGTGATTTGTGAAAAAAGCCAGTAACGCTTCTGTTCATCTCCGTGTCTGACCACACTCTGCCCCACTCCCAGCCTGTCCTCTCCTCGGAGCACATGGCTGCCCTTGGAGTCTTTGGCCTGTGCCAGATCCATGCCTTCGTGGACTACCTCCGGAGCAAGCTGAACCCACAGCAGTTTGAAATCCTCTTCAGGAGTGTCATTTCCCTGGTCGGCTTCGTCCTCCTCTCTGTTGGGGCTGTGCTGATGCTCACAGGTAGCCTGAGGCTGTCGCCATTACAAGGGTGTTTCACTCTCTTTCCTTGTTTCCAAAGGCATGGAATTTGTCCATCCTAACTCTGTGTTACTGTGGTGCAAGTGCCTGTGAGTCCCCTCGAAGGGGGAGGTTGGGACCTGCTCAAATTTTTGCATTAACAAGGAATATTTAAGCAGCAGCTGTAAAATAGGAGGGGCAGAGACTCTGGGGACCCCAGGCTGGTGCTGCAGATACTGGTTGTTGCTCTGTAGTAGCAAAGAGATGCTAAAGGTAGAGATTGGGCAGGGAGGAGATTTTAGAGTGAAATTGTGTTGTATTTCCTTTCTAAAATGACAGGTTTGAGTGGTAGAGATTCTAAATGAGGTCTGGGATCACTCAGCCTCACATGTGGTTCTTTGGGAGAGTGCGTGTCAAGATTGGATTGCCTGTTACTCTGCTGGATCCAAAAAGGATTTGTTTTCTCTGCTTTCCTAGGGAAAATCTCCCCATGGACAGGGCGTTTCTATTCCCTGCTGGACCCTTCCTATGCCAAGAATAATATCCCCATCATTGCCTCTGTCTCTGAGCACCAGCCCACCACTTGGTCCTCCTACTACTTCGACCTGCAGCTCCTTGTTTTCATGTTCCCAGGTGAGTTGCCAGATCCTGAGTTAGTCACCAGAGGGCTTTCCTGCCTCTTCTAGCTGTGCCAAACCTTCTGTGTCCTGCTGTGTCCCTCAGTGCCTGGTTTTATTTCATCTCTGAGCTGAACCTGACCCCTTTTTCTCCCCTCTCACAGTTGGTCTCTACTACTGCTTCAGCAACCTCTCGGATGCCCGTATCTTCATCATCATGTACGGTGTGACCAGCATGTACTTCTCAGCTGTCATGGTGAGGGCTGCGGGCACCAGCACTGCCACCGAGTGCTCATAACAATTTAATTTGTTTTTCTGAACTTAGCAATGATTCTTTTACCCAGAGGGCTTTTCTCCCTTCCATAAATGTGGTTTTGTTTCACCCCTCTGCAGTGAGGGATGGTGAAGTTGCAAAACTCAGTGGTTTGGGTGTGACTCGTGTCCCTGGGGCCAGCACCGCCTGGTCAGTGTTCCTGATCTCCCAGAGCACCCAGTGCAATCTCAAACAAATTCTCTGGGTTTTCAGGCAGGGAGTGCTGACAGTCGTTGATGAGCCCATTTCCACTCTTCATGTGGCACCCTGAACACTAAATGTGGTTGAGTTCTGGTGTGGAGGCAGCTACCAGCCCTTGCTTCCACCTAAGATTGCTGAAGTTACCTCAGTTTCCCATGTGGGCCAATTTTGAGCACTTCAGGGAATTTCCTCAGGGGTGCCTGGGATGGTGGCAACTCCCCACTAAAAAGCCAGCCACAGGTTTATCCCAAGGCTGATATATCCAGTGAATTTGAGGTGCTGGATTAGGAATGACATCCAATTCCCTCTTCCCATGGATTTCTGCTGGATTCCTTTTCTGACAGTTCTGCTGTTGCCATAGGTGCGTCTCATGCTGGTGCTGGCTCCGGTGATGTGCATCCTGTCTGGCATCGGGGTCTCTCAGGTACTGTCCACCTACATGAAGAACCTGGATATCAGCCGGCCAGACAAGAAGAGCAAAAAGCAGCAAGACTCCACCTACCCCATTAAAAATGAGGTGAGCACCAGGCTGGCTCAGGAAGACGCCGGGTCCTGATGGGCTGAGTGCGGGAGGCTGATGGCCCCATCCCTCCACTGCTGAGTCCCTGGGTTGTTCCCTCAGGTTGCCAGCGGCATGATCCTGGTCATGGCGTTCTTCCTGATCACCTACACCTTCCACTCCACCTGGGTGACCAGCGAGGCTTATTCCTCCCCCTCCATCGTCCTCTCTGCCCGTGGCGGCGATGGCAGCAGGATCATCTTCGATGACTTCCGAGAAGCTTACTACTGGCTGCGGCACAACACGCCGGAGGTACAGCGGGTGGGGCCTTGGGCACCCCACAGTGCCCACTGGGGCGCTGATGCCCGGCCGGTGTTTGGTGCAGGATGCCAAGGTGATGTCCTGGTGGGACTACGGGTACCAGATCACTGCCATGGCCAACCGGACCATCCTGGTGGACAACAACACCTGGAACAACACGCACATCTCCCGCGTCGGCCAGGTGGGTCCCTCCCTCCCCTGCTGCTTTGCCCAGCCTTTCTGGGCACCACATCAGCACTGGCTTACACCTTGTCTGCCCCAGGCCATGGCATCGACAGAGGAGAAAGCCTACGAGATCATGAGGGAGCTGGACGTCAGCTATGTGCTGGTCATCTTTGGTGGCCTCACTGGGTACTCATCGGACGGTAAGATCCTGCTGTGAGCCGGGTCAGACCCAGCCAGGGGTGCTGGTGGCAGAATCCCACCTCCGTCTGCAGCCGTGGAGTGAAAACGGGGCCAGAATGCTCCTCTTTGGAGCTCTCCTTCATCTCAAACTTGCTTTTGGCTCCCCCACATCACATCGACCCTCCCTCCTGGCCCCCCAGCTCAACTTGGCTCCTCATTCTTTTACCTCATCCCAACTTCTTGTTCTTTCACCCCAATGCAACCCCTTGCTCTTGCCCCCCCAAATCAACTCAAGCCCTCATTCTTTTACCCCCAATCTCTGCCTTCCAGACATTAACAAGTTCCTGTGGATGGTGCGGATCGGGGGCAGCACAGACACGGGGCGCCACATCAAGGAGCACGACTATTACACCCCCACTGGGGAGTTCCGAGTCGACCGCGAGGGCTCCCCGGTGCTGCTCAACTGCCTCATGTACAAGATGTGCTACTACCGCTTCGGCCAGGTCTACACTGAGGCCAGTGAGTCCCTGAGTCACTCCCGGGGCGTGGCACTGCTTCTGGGGGGCCCCACTGCACCCTGACATCTCTGGGTGCGATGCAGCAGCACTGCCTGTCCTTTCCTCTCTCCTAGAGCGGCCTCCAGGCTATGACCGGGTGAGGAACGCTGAAATTGGCAACAAGGACTTTGAGCTGGACGTGCTGGAGGAGGCGTACACCACAGAGCACTGGCTGGTCCGAATATACAAGGTATGGCACAGAGCGAGCCCAGACCCACCCAGTTTGGGAAAAAAACCATGGAATTCTACCTAATGAACCTTCTTTTACTGCCCAGGTGAAAGATTTGGACAACCGCGGGTTGTCGCGGACGTAGAGGAGCCGGCGCCGGCCGTGCCAGACACCGCACTGACCCAGCCTTGCCTGTGCAGCAGAGATTCGGGGGTTTGGTGGGGGTTTGAGGGGGGCTGTTTCGGGTTTGTTTTATACCGTTTGTAAGCGCGGGCAGCAGCAGGAGGACCCTGCCCGCCCCATCCTGCCGGGAGTGATTTTTATATACACACGGAGCCGTCGCCAAATCAGGAATTACGGCTCTCACCGGGGCTGATTGACCAGGAATTGTAAAGAATACAAATAAATAAAAATAAATTTGGTGGGTTTCTCCCCGAATTCTGTCAGAGGGGCGTTGGGGCCGTTTAGCTGTTTTTAACAGATTTGAATATAAATAGAGGCGAGGGGCGGGGCGGGGGCGTGGCCTGTAATGGCCGCGGGACTCCAGATGAGGGCAGGGCCTGGCTGGCGTGGGCGCGGCTTTGGACGTGCGCGCGCAGGGCGGGGCGGGGCTCGCGGCTGTGGCGGGAAAGGGCGGTGTGGCCGGGCCGCTGCCGGGACCGGGACTGGGATCGCGGCCCGGAGCGGGCCCGGGGCCGGGGATGGCGGTGCCTTTCGTGGAGGACTGGGACCTGGTGCAGACGCTGGGCGAAGGCGCCTACGGGGAGTGAGTGCGGCGCGGCCGGGGGGCGCGGGGTTGCTGCCGGCCGGGTCCGCCCCTTGCACGCCCCTGCCCTGCCCCTTGCGCGGCCGCTGTCCCCTCTGCCCCCTCGTGTGCCACTTGCGCACCCGCTGCTTCTCCCTGCGTGGTTCTGCGAGGCCACTGCGTGCCCACTGTTTGCTCGCCTCTTGGCCATCGCAGGCCGTGTGTCCGCCCACAGCTTGCCCAGTCCGCACTCCTCGCCCATCATATGCCCACTGTTTGCCCGCTCCGGTCGTGGCACGTCCTCTGTGTGCCCACTGCTCGCCCATCACGCCCCCTTGCACCCTGTGTGCCCATCGTGCACCTGCCCGTGCCTGCATTCCCTGCCTGTTCCTGCCCGCTCCCTGTCTCCAGGGGCACTATTTGCTGCCCATTCCCTGCCCGTTCCTTGCCTCCAGTGGCAATATTCCCTGCCTGCTGCTGTCTTCAGAGCCAGAATTTTCTCCCCATTCCCTGCCTGCTGCTGTCTCTGGGGGCAGCATTGCCATGCCCGCTCCCATGCCCATTCCCTGTTCCATGCCCACCGCAGGGTGCAGCTGGCTGTGAACCGCCGCACTGAGGAGGCCGTGGCCGTGAAAATCGTGGACATGAAGCGCGCGGCCGAGTGCCCGGAGAACATCAAGAAGGAAATCTGCATCAACAAGATGCTGAGCCACGAGAACGTCGTCCGGTTCTACGGACACCGGCGGGAGGGGGCCACGCAGTACCTGTTCCTGGAGTACTGCCGCGGCGGGGAGCTCTTCGACCGCATCGGTGCGGCACGGGCTACCCGGGGATTTAGGGCCAGTGGGGCGTCCTAAATTGTCATCCCCACATGGCTGAGAGCTGCTCTTCCCCTCGTTCTTCCCCACGTGCAGAGCCGGATGTCGGGATGCCAGAGCCGGAGGCGCAGCGGTTCTTCCAGCAGCTGATTGCCGGCGTGGTGAGTGCTCAGCGGCAGCGCTGGGGGCGGCGATGCCGCGGGTGCCAGCGGCGATTCCTGCACGGCACTGACCCCCTGACCCTTGCCGTGATTCCTGCACGGCACTGACCCCCTGACCCTTGCCGTGATTCCTGCACGGCACTGACCCCCTGACCCTTGCCGTGATTCCTGCACGGCACTGACCCTTGCCATGATTCCCACTCGGCGCTGACCCACCGACCCTTGCCATGATTCCCACACCATGCTGACCCTCTGACACTTGCTGTGATTCCCACATGGCACTGACCATTGCCATAATTCCCACACAGCACTGGTCCTTGCCGTGATTCCCACATGGCACTGACCATTGCCATAATTCCCACACCATGCTGACCCTCTGACACTTGCTGTGATTCCCACATGGCACTGACCATTGCCATAATTCCCACACAGCACTGGTCCTTGCCGTGATTCCCACATGGCACTGACCCTTGCCATGATTCCCACACGGTGCTGACCCCCTGACCCTTGCCATGATTCTCACTCAGCACTGACCCCCCCCCTGCAGGTGTACCTGCACAGCATTGGCATCACCCACCGTGACCTGAAGCCGGAGAACCTGCTGCTGGACGAGCGAGGTGGGGGCAGGCAGGGCCAGACATGTTCCTCTCTGGCCTCCATTAAGTTTTCATTTCTTAATTTGTGGTTATTTATTTGAGTATTTAATTTAAAGCTTTAATTTCAATGCTTATATTTTGCATTTGAATTTTTAATGTAAGGGTCTAATTTTATTCTGAATTTAAATTTTACTTTACATTTTTAATTTAAAGTTTTTACCATTTTTTAGCTTTATTTCTTAATTTAAGCTTTTATTTGAATTTGCATTCTGATTTGAATTTCTTCTCTTTATTTTGTTTGTATTTTTATTCAAATTTTCAGTTCAACTTTTAAACCTAGAACTTTAGAATCTTGAATTTAAATTCTAGTTTGAATTTCTTCTTTTAACATTGCTTGTATTTTAATTCAAATTTTAAGTTCAACTTTTAAACTTAAAACTTTAGAATCTTAACTTGAATTTTCATTTTTAAAACAAATTTTAAGTTTGACTTCATAATTAGAATTTTTACTTACATTTTGATTTCTATTTAAATTTGAACTTGCATTTTAAATTAATTTTGTTGGGGGGGTGTGTGTTAATTTTGACTTTTGATTTGAAGTTTTAACTTGGCTTTGCTTCTGTTTGGGCCCAGACAACCTGAAGATCTCAGATTTCGGGCTGGCCACGGTGTTCCGGCACAACGGGCGGGAGCGGCTGCTGAACAAGATGTGCGGGACCCTGCCCTACGTGGCCCCCGAGCTGCTGCGGCGCCCCGAGTTCCGCGCCGAGCCCGTCGACGTCTGGGCCTGCGGCGTGGTGCTGACAGCCATGCTGGCCGGAGGTGGGAATGCTGGGGTGCATGGAATTCACAGAGGGTGATGTGCTGATAGCCATGCTGGCCGGAGGTGGGAATGCTGGGGTGGATGGAATTCACAGAGGGTGATGTGCTGGTGGCCATGCTGGCCGGAGGTGGGAATGCTGGGATGCATGGAATTCACAGAGGGTGATGTGCTGACAGCCATGCTGGCCGGAGGTGGGAATGCTGGGATGCATGGAATTCACAGAGGGTGATGTGCTGATAGCCATGCTGCATGGAGGTGGGAATGGTGGGATGCATGGAATTCACAGAGGGTGATGTGCTGATAGCCATGCTGCATGGAGGTGGGAATGGTGGGATGCATGGAATTCACAGAGGGTGATGTGCTGATAGCCATGCTGGATGGAGGTGGGAATGCTGGGATGCATGGAATTCACAGAGGGTGATGTGCTGGTGGCCATGCTGCATGGAGGTGGGAATGCTGGGATGCATGGAATTCACAGAGGGTGATGTGCTGGTGGCCATGCTGGCCAGAAGTGGGAATGCTGGGATGCATGGAATTCACAGAGGGTGATGTGCTGATAGCCATGCTGCATGGAGGTGGGAATGCTGGGATGCATGGAATTCACAGAGGGTGATGTGCTGGTGGCCAGAGGTGGGAATTGTGAGATGGATGCATGGAATTCACAGAGGGTGATGTGCTGATAGCCATGCTGGCCGGAGGTGGGAATGCTGGGGTGGATGGAATTCACAGGAGGTGATGTGCTGGTGGCCATGCTGGATGGAGGTGGGAATGCTGGGATGCATGGAATTCGCAGAGGGTGATGTGCTGGTGGCCATGCTGCATGGAGGTGGGAATGCTGGGGTGGATGGAATTCACAGAGGGTGATGTGCTGATAGCCATGCTGCATGGAGGTGGGAATGCTGGGGTGGATGGAATTCACAGAGGGTGATGTGCTGGTGGCCAGAGGTGGGAATTGTGGGATGGATGGATGGAATTCACAGAGGGTGATGTGCTGCTGGCCATGCTGGCCGGAGGTGGGAATGCTGGGGTGGATGGAATTCACAGAGGGTGATGTGCTGGTGGCCATGCTGGCCAGAGGTGGGAATGCTGGGATGGATGGAATTCACAGAGGGTGATGTGCTGATGGCCAGAGGTGGGAATTGTGGGATGGATGGATGGAATTCACAGAGGGTGATGTGCTGGTGGCCATGCTGGCCAGAGGTGGGAATGCTGGGATGCATGGAATTCACAGAGGGTGATGTGCTGGTGGCCAGAGGTGGGAATTGTGGGATGGATGGATGGAATTCACAGAGGGTGATGTGCTGGTGGCCATGCTGGATGGAGGTGGGAATGTTGGGGTGAATGGAATTCACAGGAGGTGATGTGCTGATGGGTGTGCTGGCCAGAGGTGGAAATGCTGGGATGCATGGAATTCACAGAGGGTGATGTGCTGATGGCCAGAGGTGGGAATTGTGGGATGGATGGATGGAATTCACAGAGGGTGATGTGCTGGTGGCCATGCTGCATGGAGGTGGGAATGTTGGGATGGATGGATGGAATTCACAGGAGGTGATAAATGGCCACCAGAGGTGGGAACACTGGAATGTCTCTGGGAATGGATGGAATGCATGTGACATGTTCAGGGGGTGTGTGGGAAATGCAGGAGTGGTGCAGAGGACATGGGGGAGTGTTTGTGGAATGTGCAGGGATGTATGTGTGGAATGCAGAAAGGGTGCATGGGTGAAATCTGTGAGGGGAAGTGCCTGGAGTGCACCAGGGATGTATGGGATAGGGAAGGGGTGCACATGAGATGGGAGGGATGTGTGAAACAGAGATGGAATGTGTGGGATCCATAAGGAAGATGGGAAATGCATGGAGGGGGATGTCTGGAATATCCATAGGAATGCATGGAGGGAATAGAGGGCTGCAGAAGGGGAATGTATGTGATGTGATGTGATGTGATGTGATGTGATGTGATGTGATGTGATGTGATGTGATGTGATGATGTGATGTGTAGTGGGGGTGTATGAGAGGCAGAGGAGAGGTATGGGATGTGTGTGAGAAACCATGGGATGCACAGGGAGGTTTGGGATGCATGGGGAGCACACAGGAACCGTGGCAGGGCAGGGTCACCTGGCACACCACTTCCCCACAGTGCCACGAGTGTGCCCTGGGGGTTGTGGCACCGGGGGGTGACAGCAGTGGCATCTCCTGGCAGAGCTGCCTTGGGACCAGCCCAGCGACAGCTGCCAGGAATACAGTGATTGGAAGGAGAAGAAAACTTACCTCCCACCTTGGAAGAAGATTGATTCCGCTCCCTTGGGTAAGTATCCGGCACCCAGCAGCTCCCTAAATATATGCATATATATATATACACACACATAAATATATAGCTATATATACACACAAATACATACATATCCACGCACACACCATCTTGTGTTCCACCCCCTCGTCTCCCCCAGCACTGCTGCACAAGATCCTCACGGAGAGCCCGACGGCGAGGATCACCATTCCTGACATCCAGAAGGACCGGTGGTACAGCAGACCCCTCAAAAAGGGTAAGGGGCTGCGGGGGAGCGTGCTGGTGCCCCCCGATTTGGGGGTTACTTGGTGTCCTGTCCTTTGCAGATGTCAAGCGGGCTCGGCTCTCCTCGGGGGGAGTCACCGACTCCCCTGGAGGCTTCTCCAAGCACATCCGATCCGATACAGACTTCTCACCCGTGAAGGGAGCACTGGGGTGAGCCTCTGCTTCCCTCCACACGGGTTTGCTCTTCTTTGCACGCCTCGGGGCTTTCCCAGCATTTTCTCCAGGAGGTGGTCGGGTGGAAGCCCCGCCCAACCCCTGTGAGCGTCCCAGATCCTGCAAAATCCCATGCAGTTCCCACATTGGGCTCACTCCAGCACTCCTAACCCTTGTGTCCCCCCTTGCCTTGCAGTGAGGACAAGGCAAGCTATTCCACGTCACAGCCGGAGCCCGGCACGGGCGGGATGCCCTGGGAGAGTGGCACGGGAAGCATCGACCAGCTGGTGCAGGGCTTCAGCTTCTCGCAGCCCGCCTGCCCCGAGCACATGCTGGTCAACAGCCAACTCCTGGGCACCCCAGGCTCCTCCCAGGTCAGGGGCTGCAGGGGGCACCTGGCACCACTTGGAATATCGGGGTGCTGCCTCGCAGTGCTTGGGACGTGGCTGGGCGAGGCTGATCCTCTCGGGATTTCACCTCACGGCGTTTGGGCACAGCTCGGCATCGGCCGTGGAGGCAGGGTGCACCTTGCAGTGGCTGGGGGCTGCTCTGTGCTGCTTGTGCTGCAGCTTTGCCTGGTGGGGAAGATCAGGGAGCAGCTTGGCAATATTGGAGGTGCAACTTTTTTGTATTTATCACCTCAGGTGTGAGTCTGTAGGATTTGGGGCACAGCTTTTCAGTGTTTTCAGTATCAGGGTGACAACTTTGCCATGGCCTTGGTGTGTTTGGGTGCAGCTTCACGTCTGATTTACATCACCGGGGTCCAACGTTGCACTGTATAAACTGGGGTGCAACTTTGCATCATATATATGACAATGAGGAGCAGCTTTGCCATATTTATAACATCAGGGAGCAGCCTGGCAATGTGTGGGGTGTGGCTGGGTGAGGTTCATTATCTTGGGGGGCAGCTCTGCAGCATTTGGGGGGCAGAGTCTCATCCAGTTTACATCAGGATCCAGCGCTGCACCTTTTATACTACTGGGGTGCAGCTTTGCCTTAGATATGTAAGATTAGGAAGCAACTTTTGTTGTATTTATAATATCAGGGAGCAACTGTCGGGGCTGTGGCTGTTGAATATTTACCACCTGAGGGTGTCAGATGAAGGATTTGGGGTGCAAATTTGCAATACTTTTGGTATCAGTTTGTTGCTATGCCAGGGACTTGAGGGGCAGTTTCACATCCGATTTACAGCTCTGGGGTGCAACATTGTGCAGTGTAAAATATTGGGGTGCAACTTTGCATCATAAATACCACATTAAAGAGCAACTTTGCTGTATATGGAATATCAGGGAGCAGCTTGACAAGGCTGAGATGCAGCTGTTTTATCGTCTCGGGGTGCCACCTTCCAAGATTTGGGTGGCAAATGTGCATCATTTATGGCATCAGGGTGCACTTTGTGCAGTGGTTGGGGGCTGCTCTGTGGTGTTTGGGGAGCAGCTTTGCATCTGATTTACAGTATCAGGGAGCAGCTTGGCAGCATTGGGGTGCTGCTGGGCAAAGTTTGTCATCTCAGGGTGCAACCTAGTGGTATTTGGGGCACGATTTTGCAGCATTTTGAGTAATAAAATGCAACTTTCCAGTTCCAGGGTACTGCAGCTCTGCAGCATTTGGGAGGCAACTTTTCATCCAATTTACAATATCAGGGTCCATCGTTGCACTATTTATACCATTGGGGCGCAACTTTGCATGCTATGTGTGTCTTTAAAGAGCATTTCTGTGATACCAGGGGCTGACTTAGCACTGTTTGGGATGTGGCTGTGCAGCATTTCTGCTGTTTGGGACGTGGCTGTGCAGCATTTCTGCTGTTTGGGATGTGGCTGTGCAGCATTTCTGCTCTTTGGGATGCGGTTGTTGGCTTGTGCCATCAGGGGGTGCAGCTTTCCAACATTTCCTCACCAGAAGCCAGGCTGTGTCAGAGCTGGGGCTGGAACCTGGTGGGATTTGGGACCTTTTGGCCGGATTTATGACCCTTGGAATGTTTTTTTGGGGCGGCAGAGCCCGTGGCAGCGGCTGGTGAAGCGGATGACGCGGTTCTTCACCAAGCTGGACGCCGACGGATCTTACCGCGCGCTGAAGGAGGTGTGTGAGAAGATGGGCTACGGCTGGAAGATGAGCTGCACCAACCAGGTGGGGGTCAGGGGATGGAACTGGGGCTGGGACCCCCTGTGCTGGGTCATCAGGGAATAATTCGAGGCATTCCCCCCCTTTGCAGGTCACCATCTCAACCACAGACAGGAGGAACAACAAACTCATCTTCAAGGTGAACCTGGTGGAGATGGAGAGCAAGATTTTGGTGGATTTTCGCCTCTCCAAGGTGTGTGTGGGGTCAGGGTGGGTGCTGGGGGCTGCACGGCAGGTGCAGGGTGGGGAAGGACCACATTAAGTGGCTGCAGGGTGGGGGTGACCACAGGAGGTGGGTGCCAGGGGAGGGAGGGGTCCAGGTGGGTGTTGGGGGATGTAAACCCTGTCTCTCCCCACGCAGGGCGATGGCCTGGAGTTCAAGAGGCATTTCCTGAAGATCAAGGCCAAGCTCAGCGACATTGTCAGCACCCAGAAGGTCTGGCTGCCCGGCACCTGAGCCCTCACACCCCTTCTCTGCCTCCTCCTTCTCTTCCTCCACCTCCTCCTCCTCTTCTTCCTGGCTGCGCTCTGGCAGCAGCACCCAAATACTGTGAAGGTGTCTGGTCACCTATTTTAGGTTTTGAAGGTTCAATAAAGCCCTGGGGGACACGAGGCGAGGCTGGTTGCTGCAAGGGGGAGTTGCACTGGGTTGTTCACTCTGAAACCTGCTGATGGCGCAGCTTTGCTCGGCCAGGGGAAATCCCACTGCGGGATCTCTGCCGAGCCCTCCACCAGCCCCAAGGGCTGGGGGCTGACCCCCCCGCCCCCCGTTCCTGCCCTGTCTCAGGGCAGTGGCTGCCCTCATTTTCCAGCCTCTCTAATTGCTTTTCGGAAGGACTAACGAGCCCGAGAGCTGCCAGGGGTTGTTAGCGCTGGAGCGAGAGAGGAGAGCCAGGGATTAACCCCATCCCCCCCAAAAAAGAGCATCCCCCCCAAAAAAAAACCATCCCAGGGTGCAAACCCTGAGATATCACCACAATTCCTCCTTAAAACTGCATCACTGTTTAATTATTGGGCTTTAAAAATAGCATTTTTTCTTGTTTACCCCTTCTTAAATTATTATTTTTTTAATATCCCTTTCCCCAGCTTTTTGTTTCCCTGGTGGGAACCCCCCTTGGGCGAAGCAATTAGCGGCGATTTTTTAATTGCATATTTATATTGCAGCTGGGGAGCGAGACCCCGGCAGCGGGCGAGGGGAAAGCAGGAAGACGCCGCGCTCCGACCTTGTTTGCTTTTCAGCTGGGATTAAGCACTTTTAATTGTCCCAGAGATCACAGATTGCGGCCAGGGGGGATAATTAGGCTGAATACAGGGTTTTCTGGTTCATTCCCCCCAGGAATTTATATTTCTAAGGGCATGAAAAAGAAAATCTTTGGGAATGCCTCTGGAAGGGAAGGTTGTGGAGGGGTATGAGGCTGGACACAACTCGTTGCATGAGTGGGTCTCGCCGTCAAAACAAATTAATTTTTCACCTGTTACCTGCTGTAAATGGGATATTTGGGGGTCACGGGCACGTCCCCTCCTCCCCAGGATGCTTCAGGGGAGGCTGGACACTGCTCCTGCTCCACCACGGTCTCATGCGTTAACCAAGCTCCATTCCCATGGGAATCATTTTCAGCCCCAATTTTTAGGGTCCTTTTGGTTTTTTAACTCCGTGGAGAGGATTATTTTCCTCTTTTGGGGTTGGTGGGGGAAACTCGAGGGGGATGAAAGGTTTGTGTTCCTATGTGGCTGGGTGGGGGGGCTGTGATGAGCGGGGCCCTGAAAGCGCCCTTTGTGCGGCCCCGCCGGGGACCCGGCGCGCTCGGAGGCACCGGAGCGTGGCAAATCCTAAAACCAACAGCACGGCCGGGGCGGACGGCCGGGGGCTTCTGCCCCCACCTCATCCCGAATTCATGGCTCTCCAGCGGGCACAGGAGGTTCTGCCAGCCCTCAGCTCCTGGCAGCATCCTGGGAGCAGAGTTTGGGATACAGAGTTTGGGATGCGGTGCTGGATGCAGGATGGAGGGTTCAGGGATGGGATGTAGGATTTAGGACATGGAGGATTTAGGATCTAGGTGCTGATTGTGGGACAGAAATTGGGATTCAAATGTGGGACATAGGATTTGGGATGGAGGTTTAGGGTGTAGATGCAGGATGTGAAATGGAATTTATGATGCAGATATGGGACTTAGGATTTAGGCTGTGGGTGCAGGATTTAGGATGTAGATTCAGGATGCAGGACAGAGTGTTTAGGATTTAGACAGGGAATTCAGGATTTAGGGCTCAGATGGAGAATGGGGGATGGAGGATTTAGAATCTAGGTGTTGGTTGTGGGACAGAACTTGGGATGCAAATGTGGGATGTAGGATTTGGGATGTAGACACAGGATGGAGGGTTTAGGATGTAGATGCAGGATGTGAAATGGAATTTATGATGCAGATATGGGACTTAGGATTTAGGCTGTGGATGCAGGATTTGTGATGTAGATTCAGGATGCAGAATAGAATATTTAGGATTTAGACATGGGACACAGCGGAGAATTTAGGATGTAGATGGTGTCATAGGATTTAGGATACAGGTGCAGGTTTCAGAATTCAGATATGGAACACAATATTTAGGATATTTATTTGGGACATAGATACACGATCTGGGACAGATCCCAAGAGAACTTGGGATGCAGATATGGGACACAGGATTTAGGATGAAGATGCAAGACACAGGATGGAGGATCCAGGATGCAATTGTGGGATAGAAGACTGAGGATGTAGATGTGGGATAGAGCACTTAGGAGATATGTGGAGACTTGGGATTTCAGGTGTAGATACAGGATGGAGGATTTAGGATGCAGATATGGAACACAGGATTTAGGACATTGATGCAGGATGGGGGATGGATGATTCAGGATTTAGGGACACAGGATTTAGTATGTAGGTGCAGGATGCAGGACAGAAAACTTGGGATGCAAAAGTGGGACATAGGATTTGAGATGTAGGATTTAGGATGCAGGACTCAAAATAGAGATGTAGGATATAGGATTTAGGATGGTGGATGGAGGATTCACAATGTAGATGCAGAATGCAGGATGGAGAACTTAGAGTGCAGATGTGGGACATAGAACTGGGGATGTAAATGCAGGATAGAGGATTTAGGATGCAGGTGGGGGACATAGGATGCAGGACACAGAATGGAGAAGTCAGGATGTAGTTCTGGAATGGAATATTTGGAATGTAAATGGGGGTATGGGATTTAGGATATAAACACAGATGAAGGATTTAGGATGCAGGTGTAGGACATAAGATTCAGGACATAGGTGCAGGATGGGGGATCGAGGATTTAGGATGTAGATGCAGAACACAGGATGGAGGATTCAGGATGCAGATGGGAGTCTCAGGACTTGGGATGCAGACACAGGGTGCCAGATGTAGGGCACAGAAGAGAGACTCTGGGAGCCTTTAGGATGTGGGGTGCAGGATTCAGGATGCAGACAGGACTTTAGGAAACAGAGAATTTAGGATGTAGACACAGGTTTCTAGATGCAGGATGGAGTATTTAGGAGGCAGATGCAGCTTTCCAGACACAGAACATGTGGCATGGATGCAGGACACAGGAGATGGGATGTGGATGCAGGACATGGAACACAGGAGTGGGATTTAGGGTGCAGATATGGGATGGAGGTGCAGGACATGGGCTGCTCCAGCACAGAGCACCAGAGCAGCCCCAGCTCTGCACAGGGATTTTGCAGCACCCCTGGAGATGGGGAGTGCGTGCAACGAGCCAGGACATGCAGACTTCCAAGGAAAAAATTATCACTTTCCAAGCCCTTGCAGACATTTTGCAGCTCGTCCCCCATCTGGGAGGCAGATCCCAGCCTTTGGCCACATCTGCCCGCCAGATGTGCTGGGGAGGGGAACAGAGCCCCTGTGGATGGGAAAGCTCCCCACTGCCCCTGTGGGCAGGCCAGGTTGGGAATGCAGCTCTACCATATCACACCTGCTCTGGAGAAACGCCTGGATGGGACCAGGGAGCAGTGGGAAGGAAGGACTGGATGGGACCAATCCAGCCTCACAAACGGTTTTCACTCAACTAAGGTTTTGTCCTGGGGCTGGGGGAGGTGGCAATGAGTCACAGCCAGGGTGCAGCTATAGGGGTATGGCCCAGTGTGCCCCAGTAAGAACCCTGGGCTGAACTTACCCAGGGCCCTGCGTGGGGTGGGAGCTCCTGGTGAGGCCAGCTGGACCCACAGAGGTGTTTGGTGCCCTTGAGATCCAGGCATTGAGATGGGGATGTGGGAGATGGGATGGAGATGTGGGATGGAGATATGGGATGGAGATGTGGGATGGAGATATGGGATGGAGATATGGGATGCAGGGGGTGGGAATGTGGAATGCAAATGCAGAGTTTGGGGTGTAGGTGCAGGACAAGGGATGGTGCAAGGTGCAGGTGGGGCGGGGGGCTGGGTGCAGGTGCAGCTGGAGGATGTGGGAGGGAGGCTGCACACGCAGGACATGGTGGAGATGCAGGATCTGGGATGTAGATTTGGCATGCAAGAATCGGGATGCAGAGTGCAGGGTGCAAGAAGTGGGATGCATAGGGCAGGATGTGGGATGAGAGGTTGGTTAAGATGCAGGGTGTGGAATGCAGGGCACAGAGTACAGATACAGGATTTGGGATGCAGGGTGCAGGGTGAGGGATCAAGAGTGCAGATGCAGGACATGGAGTGCAGGGCTGAGGGTGCAGATGAAGGATTTGGGATGCAGGAGGCAGCCACAGGATGCTGATCCAGGGAATGGCTGTGGGATGCAAAAGTAGGATGAAGTTAGAGGGTGCAGCTCTAGGATAGAAGGAATGGAATGCAGAATCCAGGGTGCAGGATGTAGATGCTGGATTCAGGATGAAGATGTGAGGTACCAATGAAACTCCAGGATGGTGATGCACCACCTTAAGCAGAGAAGAATGATGGAAGCATTTCCCATCTGATTATTAGGGGCAAATAAGAGAATTTCCCAATAACATCAGCTCTTCAGGGACTAGAAATTCAATAGGATTCCAGAAGCATTTTTATTTTCTGAACTGCCCCCATCAGCTTGGTGTCTCCAGGACAGAAACATTTATTTAGAGAAAAAAACCCTAAAGCTGGAGCAATTCCATCTGAAGACACCCAAATGCAGCATTTCCCTCCTCTCTCCTTCGCTTTTCCCACTGTGGAGGTGCCTAGGGGGCTGGATTTGTTGGATTTTTAACTCAGGAGATGTTTTAGCTCTTGCAAAAGCATTGCAGCAGCCTCGGGAATGCCGCCACATTAATAAAAGCAAAAATGCAGAGGAGTCTGTTAAGGAAACTCCTGCAAAAATCCCTTCCAGAAACATTGTGGGCAGCATTAGCTCTTGGTTTGAGCTTTTTTCCCCTGTTTTATTGGGAAAATGAGTTTTGGAGGTCATCATGTGCCCAGAGGATGGTGCAAGGTGGGTCTTTGCAGCAGGTTTGGCCCCCAGATCCTCCTGTCAGTATCAAAGAGGGGTTTTGTGGGGAAAAACCTGGAATTTACAGCTCAAAATTGGATTTTTCAGGTTAAAACCTACAACAATCACCCTGAATTGGAGGACTGACACTGTGGATGCAGCCTGGCAGTGGTGCCAGGGACACGGGTGAGGCCCCAGTAGTGCCTCTTGCCTGGCAGGCAGGAGAGGGAGAAAAATGCTTTAAAAAGGTAAAAAAAAAAAGCTCCAAAGCAGAAGGCTGAGGTCATTTTCTTGGCGAGGAAGTCGGCTCCTTCCAAATGCCTCCGGGTCGGGTTTAATATCAGCAGAAACATTCTTGGGCAGGGTGGGGAGAAAGTGCTGCTCTCACCATCGAAAGCAGAACCCTCAAACCTCCAAACGCCCTAGGAAGAAAACCCAAACGTCCTAAAACCCCCAAAATCAGTTCCCCAACCCCCAGACTGCTTCTTTGGAACCTCTAGGTGTGGAGTAAATGAGTATTGGGGTGGAGAGGTGCGAAAACAGCTCATGGAGGAGGGGAAAATCCCCCCTGGGAGCAGAGAACTGAATCTTTAAAGTGGTTTTTGAGCATCATTTGGCCACTGCTGGGGTTTTTGGGATGTGGAAAGGAGGAAAGTGAGGGGGTTTGGCAGGGAAAATGCCATTTTTCCCATTGTCCTGGAGAGTTTTATCATCACTTCGATCCCTCCTTGATTTAGCATCATCTCAGTGGGCTCAGCACCCAGCAGCACCCCCTGGGGCAAAGGGACCTGCGTGCGAGGAATATCCTGCTGGAAAATACATCAAAAAGGAGGGGGGAAATTAAATGGATTTCATCTGCTGTGCTCTACTCACAGGGCTGCCTGAGAAGCTCAGGGGCTGCCAGTGCCTTGTGCAAGCCCTCGGCTGCCCTGCGGAGCTGTTGTGGCTTTTCCAGGGATTTTACACATTAGGAGGGGGTGGTTTGACTGTGTTTGTTTTGCTAAACCTCACCAAAACCCAAACCAGAGCTCGGAGGGAGGAGGAGGGGGCAGGAGATGCAGGGAAAGGTTATTAAAAAATAGAAGCAAAACAAAACACAGGAGCTGAAGTGGGAAAATGAGTTTGGGATTGCAGCAGAGCAGGGATGTGGCAGTGGGAGAGAGGCTGTGGGTGGCAGGGATGTGGCACTGGCAGGGATGTGTGGGTGGCAGGGATGCTGCACCTTGCTGGGGATGTGCATCCCACCAAAATCAAGATGGGAAAAAAATTCCCCAGGAGAATTGGGAGGATAAGAATCATCAGGAGGGCTCTGATCCCACTGGGAGGGAGGCTGTGAGGCGATGCTCTGGCGTGGAAGGGGAATTTCCTCCGTGCTTGCACATTCCTCCCATCAGCAGTATTTACAAGTAGGCACCAGGAGCAATCCCAGGTCGGCCAGATCTCCTCATGGGTCTGGCCTCGTGCTGCAGCCCCACAGCCCCTTGCTCCTTCATCTCAGGCCTTTCTCCCTGATCCCTTTGCTCTGTGCTCTCTGCACCCCATAGCTGCAATCCCTCCTGTGCTAAAGTCCTGTTCATGACATTCCAGAGCAGCCCCTCCCAAAATTTTCCTCATCCCAGCACTCATAGCTTCCCCTTCAGCCTTTTCTAGGGACAGGGCTGCTGCAAGGCTGCCCTCGGGTGCAGGGTTTGGGGTGGACTCCGCGGGTTTCTCCATCTTCAGGCAGTGCTGGGAAGACCCAGCAGCAATGTCCTTTCCTGGGAAAAGGCCTGGGAAGTGTTGCAGGGTGCAGAGACGTTTTGGGATGCAGGGATACAGCAGCACACAGGGATGTGGCAATGCATGGGGATGTTTATGGGATGCAGCAGCACACAGGGATCCTGGTAATGCCCAGGAATATTTATGGGATGCAATAGCATATGGGGATGCTGGTAATGCCCAGGGATGTTTATGGGATGCAGGGATGCAGCAGCACACAGGGATGTGGCAATGCCCAGGGATGTTTATGGGATGCAGCAGCACACAGGGATGCTGGCCATGCACAGGGATGTTTATGGGATGCAGCAGCACACAGGGATGAGGCAATGCATGGGGATGTTTATGGGATGCAGCAGCACACAGGGATGTGGCCATGCCCAGGGATGTTTACGGGATGCAGCAGCACACAGGGATGCTGGCCATGCACAGGGATGTTTGCAGCATCCAGAGCTGTTTGCAGCAGTGTGCAGGGATGCTGGCAGCACACAGGAATGTTTAGGGTGTGTGGGATGCCAGCAGCACACAGGGACAGTGGCTGTACACTGGGATATTTGTGGCACACTGCGATACTTGCAGCATGGAGGGATGCACGGACACACTTTACAGGAACACCTGCAGCAGCTTTTCAGGCCTTCCATGCCTCAGTTTCCCCCTCCTGGGAGCCAGGGCTGTCGGTGTGTCCGGGCTCAGCCCCACGGGCCGTGCTGTGGCCGCCTGGCTGTCGGCTCCGCGCTTGGCTGGCAGCCAGGGCAGCACTGGGGGCCGCTGCTCGCCAGATGTGATAAGGAAAGGTTTGGCCCAGGCTGGAAAAAAAGAGACAAAAAAGAAGAGAGGGGGGTAAAAAAAAAAGGGGAAATAAAAAAGGCAAAAGCAAAGCAAATTCCTTGGCAAATCAAAGCAAAATGCTTGCACACGGCCTTGCATCCAGCCATCCGTCTTGATAAGGGGCTCTGGGAAGGAGGAGGTGGAGGAGAAGGAGAAGGAGGCAAGCTGACACTGGGAACCTGATAGCAATCCTACTTAATGGCAAAAAACCTGCCAGATTTCCCACTGCCAGCTGAGGAGGAGCCCAGACACGGTGTGCCTCAGTTTCCCCACTGCATGCATGCACTGAGGTGTGGCGGGGGGTTAAAACTGCCTTGGAGGGGTTAAACGGGGCGATTTTCTGCCGGGTTTTATCCAAAACATGTGTTTTCACCACTATTCCAGTTATCTGGGATATTTCCTGCATGTTTGCTCCTATGGCAACCAGCCCAGCATGAAAGACCCATTTACTGGGCCCGGGGATAAGGAGCAGCCATATGGTGTCAATTTTGAAGGCGCTCCATCCCCTCCACCCGGCTCCAGTTCTCCCTCCACCACGGTCTTGGCCCCTCAAGAGGCGTCCACCAAGAGCTGGGTCCAGCTGGGGTTGGGAATGGGCACCATCAGCAAGGTGAGGTGGTGGGTTGGGTTTTGGGGAGCTCAGAGAAGGTGGAGATTGGCTGCAGCAGTGACCAGAGATCCTTCAGGAGACAGGGATGGTGTGGAGGTACCTGCAGCACCTCCTGGGATCCTTCAGGAGACAGGGATGGAGTGAAGGTACCTGCAGCACCCCCTGGGATCCTTCAGGAGACAGGGATGGAGTGAAGGTACCTGCAGCACCCCCTGAGATAGATCCTTCAGGAGACAGGGATGGAGTGAAGGTACCTGCAGCACCCCCTGGGATGCTTCAGGAGACAGGGATGGACACAAGAGACCCACAATGCTGATCTGGGATCCGCCAGGAAGATAAAGATGGAGACAACATCCCTGCAACACTGAGGTCCATCCAGAGGGAAGGTTGAGGACAAGGTGCCTGAATTGTGGGCCCAAGGTCTGCCCAGGAGACCAGGCTGGAGAGAGCCTCATTCCCGCTTGGCCTGGGGCAGGCAGGTACTGGAGAGGTCACAGAACCTTTTATCACCCTCAGAACTCTCTAGAGGGGTGCAGGGAGCTCTGTCCCACCCCAGCAGTCTGGGCTCTTCCCAGAGATAACCCCAGTGCCCTGGGAAACCGAACAATCACTGCATACAGAGGTTATTTGCTCCTTCCTGAAGACCGAGGCAATTTTTGGTGCCAAAGCAGCTCCATGGAGTTAAATGACCAAAACAGAGGAAAATTAGGCAAAATCACCCTCTAGCCTGCTGGAAAAAAAATTAAGTTTAAAAAAAAGTGTTTCCTAATAATTCTAATTTTCTTTTGTTGCCACTGGGTGTTTGCTGCAGGGTAGATGATAAAGCTGGGCAGGACCAGGCACGGCGTGGGACAGGGGATTTTGAGAATGATTCACTCCCAATGCCTCCTGCAGAGGTATTTCTGATTAAAAAAAAAAAAAAAAGACAAAATAGATTAATTGGGGCTTTTTTAAAGAAAAATAGAGGTTTTACAGAAGTGACCCTTCCCACCATCCTCCCCAATTTTCTTTTTAACAAGGAATAAAAAGCCTTTCAGCCAAAAAAACCTTTGCTATGAAAACGTGTGTTAGGGTCAAAAAGCCACTTTTCACTGGGGGGAAAATAGAGCAACAAAACCCCCCTGACCAATGCATGAAGTGATGGGTTGGCAAATCTCACAGGGACATACAGCTTCTTTTGAGGTGACATCTCTCCCTCTCCTCCTCTCCCTCTCCTCCTCTCCCGTCCTCTCCTCCTCTCCTCCTTCCAGTCTTCCTCATCCTTCAGTCCTTCTCCTCCTCCCCTTTCCTGTTGTCTCTTCTTGTTTCTTCTACCCTCATCATTTTCATTTTGTCTCTTCTCATCTTCTCTTGCCAGGTGATTGTTTCCACGTGTGCTCCATCCCAGCATGCCTCCAGCCTTTGTGCCCTGTTCCTGATCCATTTCCTTGGAGTGGAAATCCCAGGATTCCCCACTCACACACATTGCCTGCCACGCTGCAGGGCACATTCAGCAGCTGATGCCACCCAAAGCCACCTGCACTGCCAAGGCTGACACCAGCTGTCCCCTTCCCAAAAAGGACCAAACCTTCCCTCGATGGAGATCACTGGATGCCAAAGGGCATTGGGGTGTTGGGCTGGCCCTGTGGAGAGACACAGGGACACAGGGCCATGTCTGTGGGACAAGGGACATGGGACTGGGACAAGGCACCTGCTGGGATCTGGGCTAGGGTGATGGAACAAGGACAAGGTGATGAGAACTGGGATGTAATGATGGGGACAGGGACAGATGATGGGGACTGGGATGAGTGATCCCAGGGGACAGGGCTGGGATGATGGGACTTGGACAATGTACTTGCTGGGGTCAGGAGAATGGGAACAGGATGGAGGTGCCTGCCAGGAATGGGATGATAAGAACAGGACAAGGAAGCTGCTGAGGGTGTGGAGGTGGGAACAGGGCTCAGGTACTGCCAGGGACAGAAGTCAGGGGACCACAAGAAGGAACGCAGCGGAGCCCAGCCTGGGGCGACAGCGACCAGCCCATGGCCACGGGGAGCATCTCCCAGCCTCAGCCCCTCCGCTCTGGCCCTGAGCTCTGCACCCAAACCCGCAGCAGCAGAGGCGAGCACCGGGGGCCCGGCTTGGCTCCCCCCGAGCCGCGGCGGCGCTGCCGATCGGCTCCCGCGGGGCCGGGAGCGCCGAGCGCCGGGCGCGGGGAGCGGGCGGTCAATGCCGGGGCCTCACTCCCACGAGCGGATGAAAGGCTCCCTGTCCAAACGGCATTAGACGCGCTGCGAAGGCTCATTCCCGATCGGTCACGCTCCGAGGCGCAGCTGCAAAACCCCCTCCGGGAGCCCGGGATGCTCCGGGGGCTTTGTTCGGAGCAGCCCCGCTTCCCGGGGAACCGTGACAAGACGATGGGATTACGGGGCAGGAGAAATGAAATGAAATAAAACCCAACCTCGCTGGGACCACGCTGGCTGGGCGGAAAAACAAAGGGGACCCTCAAATTCCCTCGTGCTCCTGCCAGGAATGATGGCCCCACCTGGGCGGGGGGAAGGGGCACGGAGAGGGCTTGAGGATCCCCAAGGAGGGAGGGTGGTTTTTGGGGGTGTCCCCCCCCATTTCTGCTCCCAAATCCCAGCACTGAGCAAGCAAGGAAAAGGAGGAAAAACTTGCAAGGAAGCAAACCTTATGAGGAGGGGAAACCTTGCATGGAGGGAAAGCTTTTGAGGAAGAAAACTTCACAAGAAGGAAAACTTGCAAGGTGGTAAAATCTTGAAAGGAAGGAAACCTCCAAGGAAGAAAACCTTGCAAAGAGGAAAACTTTACACGGAAAATAAACTTTGGGTGGGGGAAAATATCACAAAGAAGGAAAATCTCGTAAGGAAATAAAACCTTGCAATGAGGAAACCCTTAGGCAAGGAAGGAGATCTTGCAAGGAAGAAAATACTTGAAGGAGGAAATCATTTCAAGGAAGGAAAAACTTTCAGTGTAGGAAAAGCCTTGTACGGAGGAAAATTTTACAAGAAGGAAAACCTTTGCCAAGGAAGGAAATCTTGCAAGAAGGAAAACCTTGAAGGAGAAAAACCTCCCAAGGAAGGAAACCTCACAGGGTTGGAGGAAGTGAGCAGGTTGAAGGAGAGGTTCTGCACCTTCCTTCTGGGAGCAGCCCGATCCCTCCTGGCACAGGGCCCGGCGCAGTTTGGCTGAAGTTAATTGGGTTAGTGAGCGGCTAAAGGACGTAGCTTGTCCGGGCGCCTGCTCCCTAATGAGCATCTCATTTGAATCTATGCAAAATAGCAGGGAGCATGGAGACATGCTAATTAAAGCGATTGCTGTTCGCTAATTAAGCAGCAATTCTCCTGCCCAAGAGGGTATTCTCATGCAAATGAGCCCAAGGAGGGGAAAACATCGCCCCAAAAAATTGTACAGGGAGAAATTGCAATTTGGCACCGCCCCTGGTCTGTAAATCACCTTCATTATAATCCTCATTTTGAGTATTTTTATCCCAAAATACCAGACTTGGCTGTCTCTTCTGTGCTGAGAACAATCCTGAAGCCCTCATCTTTTCCAGTGGCTGCCATAAATCAAGTCATTTCACTCCTCAGCTGTGCCAACCCCGATTTTGTTTTATTTTGGGGTGTTTTCTTCAGATTATGGGATTTTTAATCTGCTGAGGATTTTTCTACTCTTTATTTTCTTTCTTTTTTTTCCCCTTTCACACTTGTGGAAATAATGACGTCCTACAGGAAACCTCCTGAGGGATAAAATTAGAGCTGGTAAACACAGGGTACTGCAGCGTTTTGGTCTCACAGGTTTGTCTGAAAACCATGAGATTTTATTTCAACTCTAGTTTTTTAGGGGGGTTTAAAGCTTACTTTTTCTTTATTTTTAAACATAGCAACTGTGTTTCTTTGCAGTCCATGTGGTGCTGGTGCTTTCTTGGTGAAACTCCCCTTGGCTAAATCCCTTTCCAGCTACCACTTATGGATGTGACCAAAACACAGCAAATTCCCAAAAAACAAGGCATGTTGGGCATATTTGGGGTTTTTTTTGGAAGGGGTCAATGGTTTGGGCACAGTATGAGCCCTTGATAAAGCCCCTTTTTGCTATTTGTAGCCGAGTACGGGGTTCTTGGTGGAGTCATCTGGAGAAGGATGATGCATGGAGCATGTGTGGGGGCATTTCCCAGCTCTTTGGAAACAGCCAGAGCCACTCCCTCACTCCAGCGACACTCTGAACACACAAGTGCTCGCAGGAGAGCCGGAGTGGGAGCCGTGGGCTCTCCGGCGTGGGAGCGAGCGGGCGGGCACGGGATGACCTCTGCACCCGCAAGGGCGGAGGCTCCGGGAGGCCGCACAGGTGAGCCGCGCTGCGGCGCTCGGAGGGCGCACAGGGTGCCGGCTCTGTGGGTGACTGTCACGCACAGCTGACAGGTGACAGGTGGCAGGGCCGTGTGGGTGCGGGAGCGCACGGAGCGCGGGTGTGCGGCCGCCCAGGGCTGCACAAGCGGCCGGTCCCGTAGGAGCGCAGGCAGCGGGTGCGCGGCTGCTCGCTGCCCGGTCAAGCACACGAGGGCGCTCCGGCCGGGTGGGTGCCCGGTCCCGCCTTCCCCGTGCCGTGGGTGCCCAGTGCACCTGCTGTTCGGGGCTGCGGTGCCGCGGGTCCCGGCTCACACGGATGCCTGGTCCCGGCGGTTCGGGGCGCGGTGCCGCGGGTCCCGGCGGTTCGGGGGCGCGGTGCCGCGGGTCCCGGCTCACACGGGTGCCCAGTCCCGGCGGTTCGGGGCGCGCTCTCTCGGCCAGGCTCTGCCCGGCGGAGCACGGACCCCGCGGCGCCCCGCGCGCACGTGCATCCCCTCCACCCCTCCCGTTCCCCTTAAAGGGCCCGCAGCGCCCCGCTCGCCGCGCGCTCGGGCCGCGCTCACCGCCGCCCGCTCCCTCCCCTCCTCGAGCGGTGGGTCCGCCCGCGGGGCACCCGTGCTCCCCCCCCGGCCGGCGTTGGTTCGCTCCGCGGGGCGGGGCGGGGCGGCGGCACCTCCCCCGACACGGGGCGCCGGTGGGAGCGGGGCGGGGAGCGGAGCGCGGGGGGAGATAAGCGGCGCCGAGCGGCCGGGCGGCGCTGGATGGAGGCTCCCGCCCGCCGGGACGCCCGCCCCAGCCTGGAATGTCCTGGCGAGCCGCCGCCGAGCGGCACCGGCACCAGGACCGGGACCAGGGAGGGGGCGCGGCGGAGAGGTAACGCGCGCGCTTCCCGCCGCCGGCGCGCGCTGAGGGGGGCGCGGGCGGGCGCGCGCCGGGAGGGGCGAGCGCGGCTGCTCCGTGAGGGGCGAGCGGGCCCGGGGCGGCCGCAGGTGGCGGCTGCTGTCACCCCGCAGGGCTCGCCCGCGCCGTCCGGCTCCGCTGTGTGCCCTCGGTGCGCGGGGCTGAGCCGGTGCACAGCGCTCCGGGGAGCGGGACGAGCCCTCCGCGCTGCGCGGCTCTGATTTATGGGCTCATTTCGCCGGGAACGCGCCTCCACTCCTCTCTATTTGTCATTTAAACGCTGCTCTGCTTGAAGGAGATGCCGTAGGGGATGGGTTTGGGGTCGCGTCCAGCCTCTTAACCGCCTTAAAATGGTTAATCTCAATGTTTTTAACCTGTAAGGTCACTTTTCTCTGCAATTAGAGCGGTGGAAAGTCAGTCCCTAAGGCAGGAGGTGGTGTGTGATGCCTGAGGTCTCTGGCTGTAAAGCATCCTGACATCTTATCTCTGTTATTATTATTTTTATTGCATTAAGCTGCCTACCTTCTTAAAGCCACGCGATTCTTGAATTTTAAATTACTTTCCCTTGCTTTATCTGTCTCTTTGCCAAAAACAAATATAAATTATATAGTTCCTGACTTCTAATGGAAGAACTTTCCAGCCGTCTGTCCCATGCTTCCAACACTGATGTTTTTTAAACCAAGAGGGATGTGTTTTTCAGCCGTGACACACTGTCGGGCAGAAAACAGGCAATGTTTATTTTGCTCCCGCCTCGTAACTGTGTAAAGGGTTGGTGAAAGGGTAAATGTGATGGCTTTATGTAGCTTTTTCTTTTTAATTATTATTTTACTGCTTTCCCCAACTGCCTTGCTGCCTCTGGGAAGGAGTAGTCGCGCCGAGTCTCTGGCTGTAAAGCTGTCAGCTCTGAAGGGCTGTTTACTCAGTGAGTTGTATCTTTCACACATGCACCAGAAATACAATTTACCAACCCAAACACCAGCCCCGGTCACCGAGGTTACGGGCGGCGTGGAGGCTTTGCTTCTCTGGGGTTTAGCCTTCGTGGCCCGGCGCTTTCCTTGAACAAAGCAGGTAATCCTGGGGTGCCGGCTGTCCCAGCCGAGCTGTGTGGAGCCCGTTTGCTTTTCTCCTCATCTCCCCCGACTCGGATGTTTTGACAGTTGCGATTTATGGGATGTACAGCCTGCCCGGAGCTGCTTTAAGGAGAAAAAGTGCTTTTGTGGTAGCGGTTGCTGCGGGTGACGGCCAGCTCCTTCTATATTCCAAAAATTCGCAGTGAACGTTTCCCGGCACAATTTCTTAACGCTTTTCTGTTGAACTTGATATTATTTGCCTTAATTACAGCCAGCATGCTTTTGTTCCACCAAATTAAAGTAGGTGTCGAGAGCATGAGTCAAACACATTGAAACCAAGCCCTGCTTTTTCGAAGCAGCTGCAAGCCTATCTTGTGGGGAGGACTTGGTAATGCTGTGATTAAAAAGAAATAAATATTTTTGACCTGTATTCGCCTTTCCATAAGAAGAGGGAAGCCTCTGACTGGCTTGGTCTCCATCCCAGAAAATCCTCAGGCTTGTGGGGAGACCCATGACTGTTGCTCAAAGCTGTTGAAAGCTGGACTCAGATAGAAGGTGGGATCCACTAAGTTACCTATCATATTAAAAGGTTTGGGGTTTTTTTCCTCCTCAAGGGGTAGGAAGTGAGATGGGAACTACTGCGGTGTGGAGGGATTAGTAACTCACCCGAGGATGAGCGGGATGTGGCTTTGTCGCCTGGATTAATGTGATTTACACCCTTAAGCTGCTCCAAGTGCTCGTAAACAGCCGTGCCCGTGTGTGCAAGGTGAAGTGTGGGCGGGCAGGCTCGGGTACACCGCGGGAAGTAGCTTGAGGGGCTGGTTTTTGCCGTTCTTCATGCAGTCTTGGTGATTTTTCATCCTTATTCTCTAGTTCTTTGCCCTCAAACCCTGGCATAGTGGCAGTGGGGTTTGGGCTGGTCCCCCTCTCTGCCCCCTCTGCTGGATCACTGGGCTGCTCTGGTGCTAAAATTCTTGGGTTTTACCCCAAAACTGAGGAGGGGGAGGATAAAAGCCTTGCAAGGAGAGGCCTGACTGCGGGGCAAGTCCCACCAGTGCTTTCATTATCTCAAGGTGTGCTGTAAGCCCATAAACGAGGCTCCTGCTTACTTTGGCTTGCTGGTGTGCCAGAGGAATAAGGCAGCTGTGCTCTGACTTCAGGTGATGTCACTTGAGGATTTTAACTGTCAGAGCTTAAAAATACCCTGGCTTGTTTAAAGACTGCTTCTGCAGATGTGGAAATGGGGAAGCAAAGCAATGGATTGTGAGTGCACAGCCACGTCAGGCTCCAGCATCTCATAAATCCCCCTCTGCCTGTCCCACAGCAGAACTGCTCTGCCTGACGAGGTCTCAGGTGTACCATGGCCAGGACATTAATTGGTGGGTGCTCAAGATGAGGCACTGCCATGAACTGCAAGACCAACAAAGTCTCAGTGCCAAAAAACTAGCAGGGAAACATGATAATTAAGTAGTTTTGTGAATAAAGCTGTTTTCTGATGCGATGGTACAGTGAGCAGCACTTTCTCCTACATGGGTGTTGGTGTGACTGGGTGTGTACAGGACCAGGTGCTGTGATTTCAGGTTGTTTGCAGGGCTGGGTGTGAGGAGCTGTGGGTCAGGGGCTGATCTCTGGGTGTTTGTATGTGCACAAAGAATGAGCTGTATTGAGAAGGTTCCCTGCTGGTCATATGAGCTGTTTCTAGTTCTGTGTGTAAAAAGGCATTGAGCTTCACCTGAATTTCCCATATCACCCACCAAACCCGCTCTTCACACCTTCTCCAAGAGCTCCTTTACCTCCTCTGTTTCTGCCAGGCCTTTGAGACTGTGGTGGAACACCTCCTGCTCTGCATCTCCCTTGTTCCCATGTCCACAGATGTGACTCTGGAGGGGTTTCATTGCAGTGCTGTGGTCTTGGCACACAATCCTATGCAAAATGACATGGGAGTGTGGTGAACCTGTTGGTGAGTTTCCACGAGGCTTCAAAACTTTTGGTTTTGTACCAGAAGCCCTGAGACTGAGTGGGCTTTGAACCACAAAGCTACTGGGATTGGGCATCCCAGGTAATGGTTTTTATGGAATCGCTTTAATCAGTGACTCGGAAATTGAACATCTTTTGTTAGGCAACATCTCTTTAGTATGAATTAATTGATGCTGTAAACTTGCCCTTTGTATGTAGAGTCAGGTTTTTGTCTCCTGCCTTGCTTATGAGCTGCTGACTAGTGAGTGGCTCCCTTGAGCTGAGTCCTGCCCCTGCCTCCTCACTGTGTTGATCTGCTGTCAGTTATCTATTTTTTGGTGTTTCAGTGGGCTGGGGAGCTTCAGAGCCACTTGCTATCTGCAGCTGGGGTGAGACTGAGCTAAAAACCTTTTTTCAAGTGGAACTGGTCAATTTCTTGGAAATTTCCTCCTTAAATGGGAATTTGCAGCTTGCCTTGCAATCCTGACTCTTAAAGCTGGTATTTGGGCACCAAACTGGTGTTCTCTGTCCACTATTTTTGCTATTTTGACATATTTTGTTAATTTGGACCTATTTTGTTGTTTGGACTGATACTTGGTTGGTTCTTCCAGGTGTTTTCCTTTTCCTACTCACTTTCTGCTCTCCTGGAGGCCTCCCTGAGCAAACCCTGCTATTGTGTGTCCCCTTGCATCATTTGCTCTGGGATGGTGTTTGTCTTTAGCAAAGTCAGCAAAAACCTCTTTGCTGTGTTACTTTGGCTAGTGCGAGGTCTCCAACTATGCTGGCCCAAGAATTTCTAGGCTAGATAGTTCCCTCTGTGTCTATCTGTGTATATGTTCACTTTTTTCAGTTGAGTGTTCTTCCAGTAATTTCCTTGGTAGATGGCTCAGTACAACTTCCAGGGCTGAGTGTGTCAGAGTTTTCCACTTGAGTTCCCTAGCTCATTTCTCCCTTTCTGCTGGGGATGATGATTCTCCAGTGACAGTCACCACTTTAGGGGAAATGCTTGTTCAGCCCAGTAAGGGATTGAGCCTTGTACATTCAGACCACCTGCCATTTCCATTAAGCCCATACTCATTCTTTCTGTGTGAGAAATATCTGCTGTCTTTCAACAGGAGGGAAAACAATCATGTAAGGTGGGTTGTTTTCCCATTTTCCATACCTATGAGATGTCTTGGAGCTCTTCTAGCCAGGTGGGACTCTATTTTTTTTTTCTTTTTCCCCCTTTTTTCCCCCTTCCCCAGCTCCTTGGGCGCAGTTTCACGTTACAGCTCCATCTGAGGACTCGCTGCTGCAGGAGGTGGCAGGTAAATTCCTGCCTCTTCCCTGCTGCAGGAATCCAGCACTGGAGCAGCTGCAGGGGAGTGACTCCAGCTAACCCTTCAAAAAAAAAAAAAAGTACCCAAGCCTCAAACTTTCCTGGATCTTGCCCCGCAGTTAGAGTTGCTAAATCTTCCACTTGGATGATTGGGAAGGCCCTGAGGGGCTGGTGGGGGGATGGCCCCTTTTGGCAGCACTGGCTTCTAAATTGGCTGTGCTGTCTCCTGATCCTGTGTGCTCGCTCTGCTGCTCAGCCAAGGGTGGGTGCCTTGCAGAAAGGGAGGGGATCTGGCCAGCTCCCTCCATCTCCTGCCTCTGGAAATGCCCAGTTCAGCGAGTCCAGAAAAGCTCAGAGTGAGCAATTCCCTAAAGCTCAGAGTGAGCAAGACCAGCTTGGCTGGGATACTGCCATCAGCGTGGCAGCAGGGGGGAGCTGAACGTGCCAGGGAAGGAGAAGGAGACCATCCCTTTGGCCATGGCTGAGCTGAGAGGTGAAACCACACCCCTGATCACGTCTTTGATTTATACCCTGGGTTCTGCTGTTTAGCTTTCCCCACAGACTCCAGCCATTGAATCTGATAATGAACCAAGTGGTTGAGTCTTATTTGTTTAATTCAAAGAGAAGTTTAATGCTTCCTTCCTCGCAGTGAATGGAGGCTCTGCCTTGCAGCCCATGGTTTTCTTTGCAGTGAACCTATAAAATACCAATACAAGGACTAAAAGGCTCGAGCTGTAAGCAGCTTGTCATTGAAACAGTCTTGGCAAAGAGGCTGAGCACCACAAATTTATATTTTTGGAGGGGTTCACAGGTGTTTTGTCTCTGCAAAGGTGTATGAGGGTTGGGTTGCCTGTCTAGTATTCCTTGCCAGCTCTCCTTCTGTGTGCTGGTGAGCCCTGGGCATCATGGGCTGCCAGCTCCAGCCAGAGGGGAGCTGTGAGGAGCTTCTTGGCCCCCCCTTAATCTTAGATGAAGAACAGCCAGATCCTGAATGTCTCTGTAATCGCTCTGTGGCATCTGCTGAAGCACCCAAGTACAGACATGCTGGTGATGTCCAGCCTCCTGGAATTGCTGTTATATTCTCTGTAGACACCTTCTGTCCAAGTGCAGCTTCTAGCTGGAGATGTTCCTGCAGGGGGATGGGATGGCACCAGAGGGTTTTGTTTCCCAGTCCCTAGTGAGTTAAAGAAACCATTTATCTGGGTAAAAGGCCTCACTCCAGAGAATCTTGCAATAAATTAATCTTTTTTCCATGCCAGTTTGGATGGTAAGGACGCAGGTGACTGGTCTTCTCCTGGGGAACAAAAACAAAGGAAGGGGACAGTTCATGTGGCCCCTTCTGAAACAAACAGTGATTGTTTGAAGTTGAAATCCCCAGCTTGCTTCCAGATCAATCCACTTGAAGTTACTGTAGACAGGTGGTATGTTTTCAGTTTTTAATTTCTTTTTTCTTTTTTTTTTTTTCTTGCTTGTTGTTAGTGGAGAGCTGATGGATCGGCCCAAATAAGGCCATGAGAAAGGCTGGCCATTTCCAGGAGGATCCACAGACAGTCAGTGCATGACTTGTTGCCTTTATCTCTGAGATCAGGAGATTCCTTTGCAGTGATGGATTAATCCACCCTTGAGTGAATAATATAACTGAGAACAAGTAGGAGCCAGCGCTCCAAACAGATGATTTGTTCAGTACGTGTGTGCCTCCCCTCCCCCTCTGAAAAGCATCTTTCTTCACCGTTTCATTCTGCCTGTTGAAACCTCACAGCAACCTGTGTCTGCACCAGCCCCCGGCCCGGCGAGGGCCAGGATGGGGCTGTGCCAAAGGCCTCTGCTCCCAGGTGCAGGAGAGGATAAACCAGGATGGAGAGAAGGTGTCTGTGGGCTGCTGGGGCTGTGATGTCACCTGTCTGCTCTGGCCATGACATCACCTGTCTGCACGTTCTGGCTGTAGGTGAGTGTTGGTGCTGGCACCTGCCCGGGGTGAGCTTGCACAGCTCCAGTCCCTCCCTGGCAGTGACTGTACCCCAGTGTGAGGCAGCAGGCTCTGCATCCAGAAATTGTGTAAAGGAGCTGGAATGCTGGGGTTGGGGGAGTGAACTCACTGGGCACAAGGGGATGGCAGTGGGTGGCTTTGAACAGAAAAAAGGTATTTAGGAAGATTGTTCTTCAGTTGTGCCAGGGCAGAGCTGTAACTCATCAGCAGAGCCATGGCTTCTGGAGCTGCTTGTCCTGGAGCTGGACACTGAAGGCTTCAGTGACATGTGGGCAGCCCTTGTTAGCACAGCCCCAGTAGGAGACAAGGCTGGAAGGGAGTTGTGCAGCTACAGCAGTGGAATTCATGTAGTGAGATCTGTTATCATCCCTGTGGATGCACTGGAATAATTCTTTGGCAGCTCGTATGCTGGGTCTTGTTGCTTTAACATCTTGGAATGCATCAGGAGCATGGTCTGCTCCTGTTGATAGGCTCAAAGAAGGTGTGAGATGCCTGGGGCTCCTCCTGCTCAGGGACCCCCTAGGCAGTCACAGTCTTACTGAGAAAAGCTTCGATAGCTCAAGGTCAAGTTGGTGGAAGTCCCCAGCTTTGGGGACTTTTCCCCAAAGCTTTCCTTGCTTTTCCCCACAAGCTTTCCTTGTGTCATGAGTGCCAGTAGCCTTGCCTTGATCCCATGCTCTTGGGGTGTGGGATTGGAAGCCTTGGTGGTAGCTTTCAGCTGCGTTTTGGAGAGTTTCTGTGCTCTGTGGGGTGAAGATAACATACTTGAAATGGCATTCTCCCTTTGGAGAATGGGCTCTGCTGCTGTTGGCTGTACATAATTTCTGGGAGCTGAGGAGTTTTGCTGTGTAATGTTCCAACTCCATGTAGATTAAATGTATTGCGGAGTCAAAATAAACAATAGCATGTGGTTTTCCTTTGTTCCCCCCCTCTTCCCCACAATAAGAGTTCACAAAAGTTCTTGAATTAGGGCTCTGCGTGCCATACGCTCAAGCGTAGGCTCAAATTTTCATAAAGCTTGCTGAGGGCTGTTACTGCTGGGGAGCACTTTCTCCTTTGGGATAGCTTTGGAAATCTCTGTTTCTCAGGAGCTTTTTCTGAAGGTGTGTTTTAGTGCAGCACTCGGATACTTGTTGCCTTAAATGCTTTGCAGTGACAATGTATTGCAGCTTGATGGAGATTTGAGACTCCTCTAATAAAATGCAAGAGAAGGAGGAAAACCCCGAGGGTTTTTTGGAACAGAAGATGTTTTCTGTTCCTGCCACTAATCTCTGTTGCAGAATGAAATAGGAATGTATACTTTAAATCTCTGTCAGGGTGTAGAAGGAAGCTGGCAACGGATGTAATCAAAAATGTTATTATCAAAACTCTCTAAGTATGTTGAAATTTCAAACTTAATGATATAATTTTAAATTCAGCTATTCAGACTGAGGCATGGTTTTGGGGTGCAGATTGCCCTTCCAAATTGTGCATCGAGATGGACCAGAGAGGAGTTAGGAGCAGACTGTGGGTGGTGGGTACTGCAGTGTTATGGCTGGAGTCATCAGCCCTGTGATTTCCAGTGACTGGGGTGGCAGCATTAAATTGAGGTGTGGTTTTCTAGATTAAGGACTTTGTGGCTGAGCACTTAAAAAAGGGTCCAGTTTCCAAGTTAGCATTTTTCCTCATTAGGCGTTTGCCATGGCTTGTACGTAACTAGCACATGTAGAAAGTGTACATGTTCAGAGTTTGTCTGAAACAGCTCTGGGCACAGTGAACATAAGGAAGCACACCAGATCTGATGTGCAGCAGCAAAGACTCTACCCAGTGCAAGAGGAGACTTGAAATAAGGGAACTGTGCAGCCTTAGACTTGGAATAAGGGAACTGTGAGTAACCTTCACCCTTGTGACCCTTCAGCCTTGAGTGGAGAGGCTACAGGTTGAGGATGCAGAAGAAGCTCAAGTCCTTCTCTGAGCCAAAGGTGTGAAGCTGTTTATTTTCACTGGGACAATGTATATATTGCAGGAGGCAGATGCTCGCCTGCTTAACCCAAGCACTCTCTGCTTATCTGGGCTCTGGCGAGTGTACAAGTGTTGTCCCTTCTAATCCCCCAACATTAAACAGTCCAGGCACCTTTCCCTGGCTGAGCCTGGGACTGCTTTAAAAAACACACAGAGAGAAGCCAACAAAAAAAGAAACATTTGCTTTCTTTGCCAAGTTCAAATGAAGACTAATGCCGTGGTGCTGCTTAATCTTGTTTTTCTTGCTATCTGATGGATGCTAACGTGGGATGGAATCAATCCCGGCAGCCGGTTATCTTTGCAGGGCCCCCATGTTGCTGAGCTCGGCATTAAAGTCTCGTGGGGGAGTTGATTTGCTACGAAGAGTCTGGAAATTTCTTCCTATGTGGTGAAGCTGTGGCTGTGGCATCCATCTTCCTTTGGGAAGGTGTCTCCAAGAACTGCCAGCCTGCTGTTGGATGTCCAAACAGAAATCCTGTTCGGCAGAGCAGGATATGTCTGAGCGAGTGAGAACAGGGCACAGTCAGGTGAACCTGGCGGAAATTTCTCCCTGGTCCCTGTGATGAAACTTAACTCCTTTCCTATCAGTTGCTCGTGTTTGAACTGGTTCTGCTGGGAACAGCTGCCATGGCCCCGATTTGCAGGAGGAGGTTTGGGCTCTGACTCGTGACCTGCCACTGTGAGGGTGCTGCCCCGAGTACCCCCAGCCCTGGGCAGGGGTCCCTGCTGCTGGCAGGACTGAGCTGGCAGCCTGGGCTTGGCTGCAGTGAGTGGAGCAGGAGGGCTGCAGGAGCCAAACCCTCAGGCCAGAGCTTCATGATGAGTGCTGCCTCCCTCCCTCGGATCAGCGCTCTCCTTCGCTCTGCTGGCATGAGGAAGGAGGCGGGAAGCTACACCGGTGCTGGGTTGTGCAACACCACTGAGCAAAGCCAACCCAAAGCCTCCCTCTCTTTCCCCTGTGTTCCACTACCCCTCTCCTTGCCTGGGAGCCAGGTTGGTTTCTTTTAGCAAACCTGGCCTGACCAACACAATTTTTTCATTTCTTTTGCTGCCGAGCTGCTGCTTTTATCTGGGCCTGAGGCAAAGGGGCTCCTTTTGCTAAGCAATATTGTCAGTTGTGTCAGGATTCCTTCCCTCGAGGTGAAGAAGTGCAGAAGTGTGTGTTTGCCAGAGAGCTCGGACTTCAATTTTGAAACCAGGTTTGGTCTTTTGAGCGTGGGGGAAGGGAGGGGAGGAGAGCAGTAAAACTGAATTACTGTAAGGCTGGAGGATGGATTGTGTGAAGGCTTGTTTTAATCGGGGGAGGAAAGGCCGGGGTCTTTCCTGCTCTCTCCCTCAGCTGTCCCTGGTTAGCTGGTTTGCTTTTTAATAAGCATTGTTCTGCCTGGAGCCTGGGTCCAGCAGCAGGGAGTGTTGGCATTGCCTGTGACAGCGTGTGGACAGCTGTAACAAGGGGGGAAGCAGTGACTTGGAGTGCAGGGCAGCACTTTTGTTTAGAAAGCAGAGCCCAGATGGGTCTGTTGCTCCAGTCTGAGCACAGTTCCAGCACAGTGAATTCTAAGGTGCCTAACGACTGGGCTGTAACACAGGCTCGGCTCTCCGCTTCCAGTGCACCTCCCATATCCTGCAGCCATGAGTTCACAGGCTCCTAATTGCCTATGATGTAAGACAGCAGTAGATGAGGTTGCTATAAATTCTGGCTGCAGGTGTGGATTTAATGGCTGTGCTTCCCTTTAAGGGCTCACGGATAGCATGGATCCCTGCAAGTTACAACAGAGCGAGTTGGACTCGGACTAGCACAGCTAAAAGAGCCCATTTGTCTGCGTTTTTTAGAGCTGTTGCTTGCTGGAGGCTACCAAAGGACGAGGTGTCAGTGTTCATCTGGAATTGCCTGAGGAATGAGCTCGCTATCCTCTAACAGAGCTCAGCCATGGTTCCAGTTCTTCCATCAATGTTCTCTCAGGGCTAAACCACACAGGTGAGAGAGTGCCACTGGAAGGGGACCTTTAGGCATCCTGTGTGGACACAAACACCTTTGTCTGAGAGTATGACAGCTTTTTCTGATGACCAGAGCAAGACTGTGGTTCTTCTAGTCCTTTTTGTTTTTCATTCATGCTGGATTCTGGTTTTAGAAACCACAGACAAATTATAATCATGGGTGATGGTCCTTGACATGCACAATGCAAACTTTTTGGAGGGAAAAAACCACCCCCTGAGGCAGTTACTCCAGCTTGATGTGGTGTGTGCACCTGTAGCTCAGATAATTAGGATGGTGAGTTCCCTAGTTCCCTTGAGAAAAGGGGCATGGCTCACTTGGAGTTTGGTTTTGTATATTTTTCTTCATTTTTGCACACATTCTTGCAGTCCAGGGTTTATTCAACATACCAGGGTGGTGCTTCATGAGTTGAGCTGAGGCCTCACGCTGTTCAAGTGCTAAGTTCCTGTTCTTGGATGTCCATTCCCAGCCCCTCCTTTGGGCTCGTGATCCAGGACTGCATGGGGAGCTGAAACTGCTCCCTCATCCAGGTGAAAACTGAACCTCATTTTTTCTCTGGCTGAGTTTTCAGCTGGATCTGCCAGCAGATCTGACTCACTTGCTGGCCTCAGGATCCCTGGTGCAGATAGGAGAATGCAAGCCAGGTCCTGAAGGAAGGTGTTGCTGCCCTCCTCGGCAGCAGCCCATCTTTAAATTGGCTGAAAAACTGGTTGCGAAATCTCATTCTTGCTAAAAACCAGAGCTGGAGAAGTAAAGCAGGCGCCTCTCTCCGAGGCTGAGGCCAGCCCTGAGGAAGGAGGGGAGGGGGTGTTGGCCCAAGGACCCTTGGAGAGACATGACTGAAGGCAGCAGAGCTGTCACAGGTGTCCCTTCAGTGGAGTGGCACAGGTGTTGAGCTAAATGTGGGGAAGAAAATGGAAATATGAGGCAAAGTAGTGCCGAAGCAGGAGAGATAAAGATGGGGGAGATCTGGAGGGGCCTGGAAGAGCAAAGGGTGAGAATTTTGTATGTATTTGGCCTACTGTGATGGAACTGTTAACTAATGATACCCTTAGCTCCCTTGGGGGCTGAAAGGCCTGATTTAGCCATTTAAGCATAATTGCAGCCCAGCAGAACTATGTATCAGGCTAATGCTCTGTTCTCTGGCTTCCCCGAGGCCAGAGGAGGCAGGAGCCATTCCCACTTCATTAGTGTGGCAGCAGGGGGACTGTCTCAGCTCCTTTGCAGAAGTTTATAATAAAATTAAACTAATTGTTATGCCTGTTTGTGGAGAAGAAAGTGTGGCTTCTGGGATGATTTATTTATTTTTCTCCTGATGCCTGTCTTGCTGTGACCAGTGTTGGAATGGCAGGATGGGAGCCCCAGCTCTCCCCCTGGGAGCACAGATGTGTCTCAGGAGCAGAGTCGTGATTTGGGAGTGTTTTCATCCGTGTGTGCTGAGGCACAGTACACAAACTGTTAAATTTCCTTCCCTCAGCTCCCAAATCCATTCCTCCAGTCCATGCCAAAGCATGCGTTCTTCTATCAAGACCATATGTACGCCAGGACCAAGGTTCTAAAGTCAAGGTGTTTTTGAAATATTGGAGTGTAAATTAAGTATCTGAGTAATCTTAACTGTCTTCTAAAAAAAAAAAAAAATCTCTATCAGCCTCGCATATAACTCAAAAGATTAATGGAAGGCTAAACTTTGATCCAAGTCCAACAGCTGATACCAACCATGAGACTTTCCAGGCCTGAAATCAAAATAGAAAAATCCAATAAAAAATACCTCCTTCTCCATCTTTCAGGCGCACAGCCTCTTGGCCATGGTTTGGGCTAATACTGCTATTCTTCCTCAGTTTTGCTTAACCTCTTCTTGTGTCACCTTTGTCCTGTGCCACTGGACCTCACCTAGAGCATTTTGAGTAAATTAATGACTATATTTAGGATTTTTTATAGCTTGGTAGGAAACACATCTGCCTGATTATTGAGAGACCAGCAGGCTGTGGGATCCCCTGTCTTCTCTGGGGCTCAGTCACTGTCTTGTTTGCTCAGCACTGTTTGTTTTTCCTGCCATCTGCCACCCGAGCAAACACTTGCTCTGTATTTTGACAAAAATATCAACTTTCAGGTCTTTAAGGTCCCTTCCAATTCAAGCCATTCTGTGAACAGTGATGTGCCATTAGAAATTGCTGCACAATTGATAAGGGACTTCAGCCCCAGAATTGTTCTTTGGATTCATCACTGATTCATGGGGGGTTAAATTGTGTGAAGCAAGAAAAAAGCTCCATGCAAGGCTGCTTATAAAAAGATATGTTACCTAAAAAGAGGTAAAAATACCAATTGAATCCTTAGGTGGGAATTGTCATAGGAAGCACTTGGATCTGGCCTAGCACTGGTGGATGTGGGTGCCAGGCATGGGTATGGGCAGAAGTGTGGAGGCATTACAGAAATCCAAGCTGAGGATTGCAAAGTTTGAACAACTGTAATTTCTCTCCTTTATTCAGGAGATCCTTATCCTTCTGATAAGGATCTGGAGAGTGCACTTTCATTTGTTTAAAATGCAGTAAATAAATATGAACAGAACATCAAAGGATGCTTTTTCTTGTTATTTTTGACTGCCTCTCCCCTCAGTGTTTCTGTGGATTCTTTGGTGTCCGTTTCATTGTGTTTTGACCCGTTTGTGTCTCTCATGCTTGGTTTATAGGGTTACTGTCAGCAAACTGATTTTTCTGGGGTTTTCCTTTTCACATGTTTTTTTTGGGCATTAAGAAAATCCCGGGTGTATGGGACTGTTTGGTAGAGTTCTGCGTGTTTCCTAAAAGCACATGCAAAATCCCTTTGAAAAATGTAATTTTATTGCTTACACTCACAAAATCCTTTCTTTGGTGATGCCATAATTCCAACACAAATGCTTAATTACGGTATTTTTTTACAAAATCCCCAACCCTCTGTAGCTGCCTGGCTCCTTATCTCCAGCACTCGGCTTCCTGTGATTTAGTAGCACACAAACTGCAGCTCCAGTGCTCGAGGTGGAGAAGGGTAAAACGGGAGCACTTGAATGTTTTCTGCCCAAGCTGTGATTACAGCCCGGCGTTTCCCGGCGCTCGAGCCTTCTCTTCGGAGTGTAATTAGGAACACATTGATTCTTATTGCAGCTGGCAGCTGCTCGCTATTGCCTTTTTCAGCTTCTGACCCCCATAGTCCCGCTGACCTTTCCTGGGGTTAGTCGTAGGCCCTTTTCATTGTGATGGGCTCGAAGTGGCTCATGTGGAGTTGATTATTTCCTTGCTTGTCTGGCCTTTTTGGTGCCATAACTCCAAGTCACTTCCATTTTTTTCCCCTGCTTTTGGCTGACCACAGTGAAAGGAAATGCTTTTGCTGGCGACAGGATCGGTTTGCACGCTTGACTGACTCGATTGAGACCCTGAAAGGGGGGGAGGGGGATGGTAATGAACACTGTAGGTGCTGCATTTGCTTTTTAAAGGTTGATGTTAATGATTGAGTGGTCATTAGGCATTCATAAAAATGAGGCTTCGGCCGGCTCCGTTGCCTTTTGGCACTCCGAGCCGCGCGGGTTGGCATTAGGAGCGCGTCTGTCGCATCCCGCGGGCAGCGGTGGCTTTGGGAGCGGCGCGGTGGGTGCGGAGCGCTCCGCTGTCCCCTGCGCTGTCCCAGCCCCGTCACCTGTGCGGCCCCAGCGGGCTGTCCCACCTCCGGAGCGCTCCGCTGTCACCTGCGCTGTCCCGGCCCTGTCACCTGTGCGGCCCCACCGGGCTGTCCCACCTCCGGAGCGCTCCGCTGTCACCTGTGCTGGCCCAGCCCCGTCACCTGTGCGGTCCCACCGGGCTGTCCCACCTCCGGAGCGCTCCGCTGTCACCTGCGCTGTCCCGGCCCCGTCACCTGTGCGGCCCCACCGGGCTGTCCCAGCCCCGTCACCTGTGCGGCCCCACCGGGCTGTCCCACCTCCGGAGCGCTCCGCTGTCACCTGCGCTGTCCCGGCCCCGTCACCTGTGCGGCCCCACCGGGCTGTCCCGGCCCTGTCACCTGTGCGGCCCCACCGGGCTGTCCCAGCCCCGTCACCTGTGCGGCCCCACCGGGCTGTCCCAGCCCTGTCACCTGTGCGGCCCCGCCGCGCTGTCCCAGCCCTGTCACCTGTGCGGCCCCACCGGGCTGTCCCAGCCCTGTCACCTGTGCGGCCCCACGGGGCTGTCCTGGCCCCGCAGTGCCGGGAATAATCCGGGCAGGTTCGCCCGTGAAGCCGCGGGCAGGCTGCCGGTGGCTGCCGGGCTGGAGCCCGCTCCTCCCAGCCCCGAAAGCTAATGAAGTCTATGTGCCAGCTGTTACACTCATTTTGCCAGACCCCAGGAGGACAGCATGAAGACAGTCAGTGATCAAAGGCTCTGGAGATCACTGAGGAGCCGAGCGGCAGGAATGTCTGATTGCTTTCTCTTGGAATGCCACAGGCTTCAATACCTCCTTTTTTTCTTTTTTTTTCTTTTTTTTTTTTTTAAGGTGTCTTGGTGTGAGATTTAATGATCTAACTCAGCTTGCTCACGCTGAAGCCAGAGTATTTTACTTAATTCAAGGGGTTTCATTTGCTCTAAATTTAGGTGGTTTGAAAATTCGTGGGGTTTGTTGTACTGATAGCAAGTTAAAATGAAATTTTATGTGGTAATTCTAATAAATGACCTAGGGGGGATAAAACCAATTTGCTGAGCTTTGGGTGTTAAATCATATATGACATTATAAAGTGAGGTGGGCTAAATCAATTTTGATTTGATGCTGTTTAGGAAAAATGGGAAATCTGTGTATCCAAAGCTGGTACACTCCAGAGGGCTGTCACAGTGCAGCTGGTGGGCAGTGCTGTCCCTGAGGCTCAGTCACTTTTTCCTTGGGCTTCTTAGCAAAGGCTGTCAGCTCCTGGAGGCGGAGTGGGCAACCTGAATAACTCCCTCTGTTCCCGAGCGTGCTGTTTCCTTCCTCCTCCTTCTGCTCTACCCAACATTTATAGTACCTGGAGCATTTGGGTAGTGCAGAAACCCTTCCTCATTTAGCTGTTCCTCGTGGAACAGCTCACTGAAGGTTGGGAGAGTGATGGAGTGGGAGAGCATCAACACATTGAGGTGGAGTGGTGGCTGTTGGGAAGGGAGGTCCTGGTGGTGTCCTGCCAGCTGGTCTGTGATGGCAGGAAGATGATTCAGGGAGCTAAACCAAAATGGGGATGAGATAATGCTCTTTTCATAGTGACTCTGCACTCAGCTGCAAGGGTGGAGAGGAGAAGTTTACAGTCCAGTAAATAAGTGGGGCAGGATCTCAGCTGTGATTGGAAGAACATGGGAGCTTGACACCATGGGAATGCATGGAAAATAGCATTTTGTCATCTTTTAGAGTGTGAAACCTTATTTGGGGGCAAACTTGGGTAGGAGTGAGTTAATTTGGAGGTGAGGGTTAAGTTACGGTGCCAGGACTGGGCCTGTGGGGCTGTACATTGAAGACCACTGGTTTCTGGAGAAGCAGTGACAAACATGAAGCTTTGGGAAGGGACTGGAGGAGGGTCACTGCCAGGGCTGCAGAAATCCCGGCTGCTCTGGTGCCTGTGCCTCCCCATCTTGGCTCAGTAGGGTGCTTCACTGAGCCCATGGGTTGCTCTCTGGTCCAGGGTGACCCATGTCCATCCTGCTGAGGTCTCCAGGCCACCCCAGTTGTTTGCCAGCTGCCCTGCAGCATCCTGTGTGCCAGGCTGATGTGCCATTCTGGTGTTGGGGACAGCCCTGCTCCCATGCTGGGAAAACACTGTTGAACTGTGCCTTCCCCTCTGTTTGCTGCTGTTAGAGGTGATGGTTTATTTTCTTGCCTGTGCAAAGCATTCCAGAGGTTGTGGGGCTAAAACTGGGAGCTGCTGGACTCCTGTGCCCACAGCTCTGTGCTGAGGGGTTCCTTTCATAAAAGGTCTGTGAGAAACGAGGCACACAGCTAGAGTTGTGTCATGTGCAGAAATACTCCATCTTACTAATTAAGTCCAGAAGTAGCAGGCACACGTTTCTGGGTGCCTCTGTGTGTGCAGCATGCTTCCCAGGGGCAGGCATCCACTGAAATGGTCAGGATGACCCCTCCCCCTGACACAGGTCTGTTATCTTCCTTGTTTCCCTTGATCCATGAGCAATAACCTACTTTAGAGCTGACAAGGAGGTCAAGTGCTGCATGAAGATAACTGGAGGATGACTTTAGGTGAAGAGGTCTGGGTGGAAGTAGGAGAAATGTGGCCTTTGCCATGCTGTACCTTTCTGCTGGGCTGGAGGGATGGCTAGTGAAAGTGAAACGTACATTTTCCTGATCCACAAAAACTATGTCTAACTCTATTCAACCTTGAATATTATTTATATGAACAACTCCTCTTTTAGTTTAAAATGCTCAGACAGTGACACCTCTTACTAGACAGTGACACCTCTTCTATTTGATCCACAAGTGATGGAGGTACATCCTTCAAATCTAGGAACAGTGGACAGTGGGCAGAGTTGTTCTGAGTAGAGTTCATCTTGGAGTCTAGGGCACTAAAATGGAGTCACACCTAACTGAGATGCTCCTCTTTCAGGTCCCAACAGGACCCCAGTGACTGGTATTTGCTGTCAAAATGTCCCAAATTTGCTGTCAAAATAACCTCACAGGGTTATTGAAAAGATGGCAAAGGGGAAGAGTCATGTTTTTCCATCCCTAGGGCTTTTTTAATACAATATTAAAGAGGCAGAGTTTCTCCATGGGATTTCTAAAGACCAAAAGCTATGAGCTGTGATCTTGCCCTCTTCTCTGTATTTAACAAGGGGCTTCTGTGGTGTCACCATCTGCAGAAGAAAAAGAAAGAAGCATTTTTGGGTTATGTTGTGTTGCTGGATCTTATCTTCCCCTGTGTTCCCAGATCCATCAGTGAGCAAGATGTTTTTGCCATCCCTTCAGAAGCAGAAGTTGAGAAGCTTCATTCAGATGCCCGAGTGTTGTTGCTGAACAATCCTACTCCAGTTAAAGACAATATTTTTCCTTTTTTTCCCCCCAGTCAGGGAACTTTGGTCTTTGTGGCTCGCTCTGTGTACTCACTGCTTTGCAGTTATCTTACCACTCCACAAGACTGCAAAAGCCAAACTGGTAGGTCAGAAGAGGAGTAGCTGTTGACACTGGCAGTGAGGAACATGTAAGGAGAAAGATAAACAGAGGGAAATCAGAGCCTGGATAAAGTAGATCTCCAAAGATAAAGTTTGGTTAAAGATAATGAGCTGGCCTTGTTTAAAAAGACAGCTGCAAAATAACCCAGTAGCTCCATGTGCTGGGGTTAAAGTTGACCCAGAATATACGTTTCATTGCTTTTGATAAATAAATAGTGGAGGGAAGATTTGGCAAAAAGCAACATTGCCCCCAGCCCTCTTCAGCAAAGTGTTTGATGTTAACAAGTTCTCTGGGTGTTTACTTTGTCCTCTGCGTGCGCTGGTGGAGCAGCGCTCCTGCCCTTGAACCGAGGGAGAATTCAAATAAACCAACCCCTTCAGCACAGCTGGGCTCTTCTGCCATCTGTGGCTTCCCAGAACAGCCCTGGCTCGCCTTGGGAGCCAGCCTGGGCCACGGGATTGCTGGGTCTTCCCAACAGCTGAAATAAATTTGCTGGATCAGATAAAACTGCCCAGAAATGGGAGCAGAACTCGACAGCATTTCTTGCCACTCTCTCAAGCTGTCAGTGTAACCCAGAGTGCAGTTTGTGGGCAGAAGTGGCAGTGAGCAAACGGCTCCATAAAATCCAGAGTGATTATTTAATTATGATTGGAGGCTTTTCCTGATGCTTCATTTGCATATATACTTTACAGTGATGCTGTGATGATAAAATATGGTTATTCTTAAATAAACCACAGGAATAATTTTGCTGTTGTTATCTGGATCCAGCTTCTTGGAAAGCAACTGGCTCTATGAACACTCAATAAACTGGGACTTATTCCTACCAAGCATGTGTATTGCTGCACTTGTTTCTGTGCTGAAGTAAACTCCCAGTTATTGTGTGTGTGTTGGATGCATGTTTATATACACAGATGATAGATGAGATGTTTAAAGTCTATGTGGAGTGTTATCAGCAGTGGAATTGTATGGCCAGGCTGATAAATGAAGTAACTGTGCTAAATGAGCTCAGATCTTATCCATCATAGCATTACGCAAGGCCAGTTGGACATTTACATGAATGACAGCTGTGGATTTATTGTTTTCTTGGAGAAACCAGTGTTTGATTGAGACTCAGAGTGTCAGAAACACCATTCCTGAGACTCACCTGGGGCAAGTTCTGTTGCTGGTTCCATGATTTAGTTTGTATCTTGCTGGTTTAACAATTTATTGTAGAGTCATTTAGTTTGGAAACGACCTCTGGGATCATATTTAGTGTTTTGCTGGTTTAATGATGTAGCTTTTATTTTTGATGATGAAAGTGAGATCTCACATAGCTGAATGGTCATGTGTAATGTGCCAGGGAAAGGACTGCTCTCTCTAGAAGCAGCTACGGAGATAAAAGTGGATATAATGCATGTCACAAAAGGATATAGGAGAAAGCGCTATTTTTGGGGGAATATAAATGAGAACAAGACTAATATTGGTGTTTTTTCATTGCTATGTTTGTCTGTAAAGCCCAGCAGAAGGAGCCAGCAGATGACAGGTCTGAGTGAGCAGGTTTAGAGCAACAGAGAGAGGTAGCGACATCCCGGCAGTAGATTCATAGAAACTTGTAAAACAAGTGCGGCCTGATGATAGATGGTCAAATAATTATTGTTTGCAAACAATATTATCTCCAATAGATAAGCTGTTTACTTTGGACTCCAGCTCCTCTGGGTGGAACGGAGTCTAATTTATCAAGGCAGAGCGGTTCAATGCGGATGCCTCATGCCCCAGCTGTGGAAAAACTCTTACATTAAGAATAGTACTTGGAACCACAGTGAAGTTCAGCTCTAACTCACTTTTACAGATGGTTTCTATATTGCAAAGAATATTAGCTGTTTCCTGGTTGTGCCTTATTTTTTTCTTTAAACCCCAAACACTTTGTTGTAAGAGAGTTAAAAGACAAACTCCTGAAACTCACAATAGATATGTGCCTGTTTGTTTTGTAGCTGTTTCCGTGCCTCATCTTAGTCTGGAGCTTTGGGCTTTCAATTTGGATAATCTGGCGCTATGCATCCAGCCCCTGGGCGCTTCCAGGCACTGCTCCTCATCGCTGCCACCGGCCTTGTCACTGTCACCAGCACAGGTAAGGCCTTGCCCAAGCTGGGGACTTGAAAGGTTTTGGGGTTGAGCTCAGACTTTGGAACAAACAACGCTTGGGAGTGCATTTCAAAGTAGCCAGCTTTAATGGATATTGTCAATAAGCTGCTTTTAAGGAAGCGTGGAGCACTGAGACACAGCCTTACACTCAATATGACTTTGCTTGTGAAAACTTGGCTCAGGAAAAGCGCCAGAACATGGAAGACTCTGGGATACGTGGGTTTGTTCCTTGGGATCTCCATGGATTCAGCTGGACGCCGGTTCTGCTGCATGCAGTGCATCTTGTGTTCCCAGGGGTTGGGAGGGGTTTGGATTTTCAGGGGGAGAGGGGAATCAGCCCTTTGAAATCCGAAAGCTGATGCGTGGCTGCAGTTGGAACAGCTCTGGTGTTAAAAAAAAGAAGAGGGATGGTTTTAATTGACACATCTGCTCTGTGTAGTCAGCTTGTCTTAACGTAACCACACAAAAAAGAAGCTTTTACTACTTTTAGCACTTCATAGCCAATCGTTATGAGCAAATGGGATAAATTTTATTTTTCAAGCAGTCATAGGAGATAAATTCCAGCTGCAGGGTCACTGCTACCAATTTTGCCTTTTACGCGAAGTGCAGTGCTGGTGTCAGAAGTGAGGGCAGGGGCAAAGATGAAAGTAGCAGTATGATTTCATAGCAATTGGTGGCAAGCAAACTGAAAGGTCAGTGCTTCCTTCTTATCCCTGGAAATTCAAACTGAAGTCATAGAAAAAACAGTTTTCTAATTAAAAGCTAAAAATGGACATCTGGAGTCCTGCGAAATGCTTGGATACCATTTTTATGGATTTCATCTTTTTTTGTTAAGTGAAGCCACACTTTAATTTCCAGTTTTATTTTATGTTTATGCAGATAGTTTATGGTTCAGTTAAAAATGTGCAGTTTCTCATCTGAAACTCATAACCAGAGCTGGGATGGACTGACTTGAGAAGAAAAGCATGAACCCAGGGCCCCACCTATAAGAAAACTGTCTCTGACTTGGATGTCATTTAATATCATCTTGACCCGTACTATCTGGAATTCCTTAGATCCTTTACAAAATGGAAGTTGTTTTTCCCTGCCAATGTGTCTATTTTGAATTTAGTTTTTTCTCCTAATTTATATTACTAACCAATTAAATATTACTGGTGTTAATTGCCTTTTGCTTGCTTCCTTCATGCAAAATCTTTAGTGGAGAATTCAATAGAAAACAAATGGAAATACTTCCCAGTGTTTCATTGGCCAGAATAGGAAAAAATCTTTTCCAACAAGCAGGAATTTTCTTTTGGCAAATAAATGGATTCTCATAACCGAGTTCTGTGGAATTGAACCTTTTATTTATTAGCAGCTCTTCCTGTTTCTGTTCATCTTTACTCAGTAAAGATAATGGATGCTCAATTCATCATCCTTGTCCTGATGAAGTCCATGTATTTGGAATTAGCAAGAGCCTTTGCTGTTCGTCCAGCTTTTTTTTATCCGGCTATTTTTAATTAGTTCTGCAGACTCAGAGACGGTTCTGTGTAAATACCTGGCAGGCTCCTGCCATTTCTAGCATTTTACAAGTCACGTCCGGGCCTGCTTCATATGGGACAGATCAGCTACAGCTGCGTGTTCCTGTGCTCCATCTCTTCAGGTGACGGCTGCTGTTTTCCTCTGGATAAATCCAGTGGGATTGCAATTTTTGCTGGCCCTGGCAAGCGTGACGCCTGTGCCTTGTGCACACTTGGGGATGTGCCTCCCCCTTACTGCACCTACCTCCATTTAGTTGTTGTTACCCCCTTTGTGGGGTTTGAATCTTGACGTTTTCCCAGTGTTTGAGAACGAGCAGGAATCTCTCCTGAGTTCCTCTTGCCAAGGAAAAGACAACACTTGCTTGTGTATCACTCAGAGTTTAGAGTCCCTTTATATGGTGAGTCTTTCCTGCCATTCAACACATTGTTAACCTCCTCACCTGTGTCCATGCAAAATTCTGGTCTCTAACTCAATATATGTATATTTTTCCTTTCAGATATAACTCCCCATTTTATTTCTGAACCCTCATCTACTGTCCAGAAGTCTGGTGAGCCCGTCCAACTCCGCTGCTCTGCCGAGCCCTCCACAGCTCACATTTCCTGGCTGTTTAATGGGGAGCCTCTGAGCAGCAGGGTGGGAGAGGTGGAGATGCAGGCAGGATCTTTGACAATCGTGTCCCTGAGCCCGGCGGCGTGCGGGCGCTATCAGTGTGTGGCGAGCAGTGGCGTGGGCGCCGTGCTGAGCCAGCCGGCCACCGTGTCCATGGGCAGTAAGTTCATCTGCATTTCTGTTCTTTGCTCCTTGCCAGTTCTCAGCTGGCTTGTATGGTTTGTTCTTCTTTGACTTCATGAAAATGTTCTGGGTATTTTTCCTCAGCCAGTACATACAATATGATGGATTGTACGCTTCTTGCCTTTTTTCTTAATTACATCATCTGAGACCTGTCAGGTGATGCAGCCCTGGAACAGATTCCCCAGAAAGCTTGTGGGTCCCCATCCTTGGAGGCTTTTAAAGCCTTAGCTACACCAAACCATACCTGATGGATTCAGTTTTGGTGTTAGCCTCATTTCGAGTTGAAGGACCTCAAGGGTCTCCTTCAGCAAAAACAAATGTTACTCAATGAAATAATACTCATTTCCATGAATTGGCCTGAAAATACAAGATTCCCAAATGCTTCCCTTCACAAAGTATGTTCAAGGAGCAGCTGAGCTGCCACACCATTGTAGAAGTGTGCTTGAGAGCTGAGGAGAAATCTGTGGGAATTGTTGACTGGGAAATAAGTGGGAGCTGCAGATCTTCATTTTCATTTGATCTGATCAAGCCAGCGTTGATGTTCTTCAGGTGAGGACAGTCTTCTCACCTCTTAGGGACAGCTTCCCTTCTCTTAGCTGCACTGGCTCTTCTGATCAGTCTTTGCCTTGATGCTTCATCTGTAAATTGTGTGACCTCCAGGGATTTGGAAGAGGAAGGACAATGTCTTCCGCATGGAAAGGAAAGTGCAGTGCTGAGAATGGGAGTACAATATTCCTGCATGAGCGTGGTTTGTCTGCTTGGGATCTGTGGGCTCTCTGAATCAGGTCTTTGTCAAGCAGAGTTTGAGTGATTTCTCTGGAAGGGTACCTCATCTATGGAGCATGTCCAAAATCCCCTTGGGAGGAAAATCTCTTATAAGTGTTTTGGTAAAGTACTGACCCATGGCCAGTCCCTCTCAAGAGAGCTCCAAGGGTGGCCAACATAAGAAAACTTCACAGCCTTGAAGAAGTTGGAACATGGAGGGAGTAGAAGAGCAGCTTTCACACTTCCATCCTCCCTTGCAGGTTTTGGCAGCAGCACACAGGAAGGTGCTGGGAGCTCTCTGCCTGCCTCATTATCATCCCAGAATGACAATTCCATGTTTTTATGGACAGGCTTCCTGCTGTCAGTGTGAATTGTCTTCTGTAGTGCCCGCAGAGTGTGTGAGGAGTCCTGCAGCCTTTCCAGTGTCTCTGCTGGCTTTTCTGGGAGCAGTTGAGGGGATGTAGGATTTTTTTTTTTTCCTCACTGTTCCCAGGTAAAAGCTTTTTGTAGTAAGGAAGTGGATAAGGAGGGTTTATGGTGTTATATGGGCTGCAGGATAGACCAGGCTTGTTGATGTGAATGTCCAAAAGCTTCAGCAGAGAAGATACTCAGCATGAAACCAACTGTATTCTAAACACAAGCACTGAGCTTACTGTCCTTCCCCTCTCCCAAGCTGTGGCTGCTCTTACCCTGTTCCCAACTCTCTCCAGGTTTAGGTGACTTTGATGCCTTGGGGACAGCTGCTGTTGCAGCAGAGGAAGGAGGCACAGCTCTCATCAGGTGCAAGGTGCCAGAAAGTCACCCCAAAGCACAGGTTCGCTTCCAAGTGCGGGGGAAATGGCTGGAACAATCAACAGGTGAGGTGTTTTGTGCAATATAAATATCCAACAAAAGCTTGTCTAGAGTTTTTTCTTTGAACCTAAAGGAAAAAAAACTCCTCTGGAAAGTTGCAGAACTTCCTGTACAAATTACTTTATCTAAACCTACCCTGGGAAGTAAGTCCCCTTTGCATGGTGATTTCTTTTTGATTCTATATTTAGAATAAAGAGGTATAGCTGACAAATTAATTTTAAAAATTACAAAAAAGGAAGACATCTTTTGAAACAAAATTAAATTTAATCCTCTTTTCACCTCCCCCCTTGTTCAGACAACTACCTAATTCTTCCATCTGGAAACCTGCAAATTTTGAATGTATCTTTAGAAGACAAAGGATCCTACAAGTGTGCAGCATACAACCCAGTTACTCACGACCTCAGAGTAGAACTCACTGCACGGAAGCTCACAGTCACACGTGAGTATTCAGTTCAGCTTTCCAGAATTAATATAGCTCAAACAGAATAAATAACATCCCTTTTCCAGCAAGGGCCTATCAGTGCCTCCAGCACCATGGTATGTAAGATCTCTCCTGCATTCTTTGCACATTCAGTTCTTATTTCCCCTCACTGTGGAGGAGCAGCATGACTGCTTTTCAAATCCCAAGCAGTCACCTTTGGAAAGGGAATACTGCTAATACTTCTGTCCCCAAATCTCTTTTGGAGCAGGACTTCTGGAAGTGTTACAACATTGTGCTCAGTCCCAAGTGCAGTGTTTGAAAGACGTGGAGGGGGACAGGGAATGGGATGGGAGGGTGTGGTTTAAAAGCTTGGTTGGTTTCTCCTGCAAGAAAAAGCTAAGAGAATTGGGATAGTTCAGCCTGTAAAACAGATGGTTTAGGGGTGACCTAATTGTGACCTTCCAGTACCTGAAGAGAGCCTACAAGAAAAATGAAGGTAGAGCGCCTGGAGTGACAGAACGGGGGGGAATGGCACTGATAGAGAGTAGGTTTAGATTAGATATTGGGTCCCTGTGAGGGTGGTGAGACTCTGTGAGTCTCTCTGCCAAGAGAAGCTGTGGCTGTCCCATCCCTGGAAGTGTTCAAGGCCAGGATGGACAGGGCTTGGAACAACCCAGTCTAGTGGAAGGTGACCAGAAGCCTAAACCATTCTGTGATTCTATTCCACGATTCACCTCCTTTTCTCCAGGCCCTTCTTCAGGTGGCTCCCACATCCTTCACCCGCTGGCTCCCCAGAGCCTGGCAGTGCCCCGGCACAGCGCCCTGACCCTGGAGTGTGTGGTCAGCGGGGCAGCTCCAGCCCCCATCCGCTGGGTGAAAGACGGCCGCGACGTGCCAAGGACAGGCAGGTGGAGGCTCCTGCACTCCCACCTGGTCACAGACAGGCTGGAGCCATCAGATGCTGGGAATTACTCCTGCTTGGTGGGAAGTGACTCTGGAGCAGTGAAATATGTTAACTATTCACTTACTGTACTTGGTAAGAATTAAAGACGTTTTCACATCCAGGCAACAAACATACCCTTCATATACCTGCTGGTTTTGGCATCTGCTTCCAAACAGCCTTGCATTCTTTCTCAGCCTTAAGCATATTAAAATAAAGAATACAGATCTGTTTATAATGACCATATCCCATCATTTCTCCCAAGTTAAAATCCGTAATTATTTATCTCTTCAAACCATTTGCAGTCTGAAATAATGAAATAGTGAAGGATAACAAACTCCAAGGGAAGAACTGATCCATTTATTTTCCTACAGAGTGCCAGTTTCAGTAATGTGCCAGGGACCAGATTTGCTTCTTTTGAGGTCGGATGTGAACAAAAGCTGGTGAGGGAAGGTGATATGTTTGGATGAGAGCATCAACAAAAGCAAAAGAAACATAATCATATATTTGGCCTCTTTTGTTTGGCTGCTAGTTGTTCCTCACCTCCCCTTTCCATTGTAGCAGATTTTCCTGGTATTTGTGTTTTTCTCCATTCGTGACAGATTTTGTTTGGGTTTTAAAATGTGTGTGTTTGAGTTACTCAGAAAACAGGGTGTTGATGCGCAGCACACCTCTTTTTGGGGGGTGTTGCTAATTAATTGTTTTGAAAGTAGAAGTCTTTTTATTTACAAGATTAATGCAAATATGTGGCTGTTGAAATAAAAGGGAGAAACCATTCAAATAAGCCCTTGTGTGGGAAAACCACCTTTGGGCTGTGCAGCCTGTGGTACTTGTTCAGCCTTTGGATGTGATAAGGCTGTGTAATGTTTCAGAGCAGTTTTTTCAGGACTTAGTCTAAGTCATTTATGTAGAATCATTTCCCTTTGCAGAACCTCCCTCACTCTCCAGGGGGCTGCAGGACAAAACCGTGGCCGCGGGGGCAAGCGTCCATTTCTGGTGCGAGGCTGGTGGCAGCCCTGCTCCCAGCCTCACCTGGCTCCACAACGCGGCTCCTCTCCGGCCCTCCCCACGGCATCTCCTCACAGGAAACCACCTGCGGATCTGTGGGGTCACCCTGGGGGACTCTGGCTTGTACCAGTGTGTGGGAAGCAATGGAATTGGGTTTGTGCAGTCCACGGGGACACTCCGTGTCCAGCCAGGTAGGAGCACTTGCAGCCCTCGAGAACTCACATTAAGCATTTATACTTTAAGCTTTATTCTCTTGTGGTATTTTTTCCCCCTAGATTATGTATTAATTTGTTTCTGACCACTAATGTTACAAAGAAGGTGCTTTCAGCTGGATTTTAAGAGATGCAGGGATTTCTGGGGCAGTGTGGCTACTTGATACTTAAAACCTGGATTATCCGCTGCAATCAAATCAGCTTATGATTTGGACTTGATGGGATTTATTCTTAAATGGAATCAGGATCCTGTTGTGCTGGGTGAGCTGGTACTCCTAGTAGTATTGGCTGCTGAGTAGTTAAGCCTTTTCCATAATCAAGTTTACACAACAATCATCAGGTTTGGGGTTAATGCACACTTCCCCTCTATCAGATTGGCAGGATCAGGTTCCAGCAGTCTTTTTGATCTCCTTTGTCTCTAAGATACCTTCTAATACCCAGAGAAGTTGATTTCTGCTGGCACAAGGATGCTGGAAAGATTGTCGCTGTCCCCGTTCTGTCCCTGTCATGTGTAGCCGAAGATTTGAACCTTCTCTGGACCTGTTATGGTTGGTGTGAGCTGTGCAGAGCCTGGCTGAGCAGAGATTTCGTGGCCTCTGTGTGTGTGGAGTGGACTAAGCCAGTCTTGCCTGTGCTGCGTTCCTCACTGACAGTCAAGTCTTTGTCATTTAGAGAATTTAGAGTGCAGTTTGAGTGTAGGTTTTTACCAGCCTTCTCTAAGGTGAAGTCTGTGCTGATCTCTTCAGTCTGGATGGGAAGTCTAGAGATGCTGTGTAGAGAAGAAATAGTTGTTAAAATGGTTAGAAAGATCCACATGTGATGTTTTAAATTGTATTGACTTGTTCTGGCATTAAGTGTTGAATTCCCTTCGTTGAATTCATTCTTTGGTTGTGTTTCCCCCCAGGCAAAGACTCTGTCCCCATCATCATCTCTTCCCCAGCCAACACCACTGTGGTGGCTGGTGGGGATGTGACCCTGTCCTGCAATGCCACCGGCCTGCCCGCTCCTCTGATCCGCTGGTACGACAGCAGAGGCCTCGTGATCAGCCCCCCCAGCCAGGGGCTTCCCCCCAAAGCACAGAGCCCTCCCCCAGCAGGACCAGAGCCCTGGTGCCCCTCGGTGCCCCGGGCGGGCTGGGGCTCCCTGCGCCTGCGGAACGTGACCCCGGAGCAGGCGGGGCAGCTCCGCTGCGAGGCCAGCAACGAGCACGGCTCTGCCCTGGCCACAGCCTTCCTGGCAGTCGGTAAGTTGAAGCCCCTGCCTTCCCTCTCTCTTGGCTCCCTGAGTTAGGTGAGAAATGCCTCCAAGTAAGAAATGCGTGGCAAGCGGGTGGGGCGGAGTCTCATGGGAGGGAAGCAGAGGAGTCTTAGAACTTCACGGAGCAGATCCTCCAACCCACCTTAGGCAAAGGAGGAATGCTTTGTGCCCTTCAAAATGTGCAATGCCCTTCAAAATGTGCATTGCATGGGCTTAGCATCTTCTGTGTGAAAAAAACTATCTGAGGATGTGTCAGATTAAGCCCTTTTCTGACTCAGAGATGGGGCAATTGAGGACAAAATGCCTTTCATGACTTAAAGCCAATCATCTAAAACTACCCCTTGTAGGTTCTAATACAATGCATCTTTCATAGTTCTGTCTCCAAAGTATCTAGTCTTTTTTACAAAACCATCCTTTAAAACTTGTTTCTATTTCCATTTCTCTCTCAGCAATATCTGTCCTATTCCATGGCATTTCTAAGTCAGTATTTCTTGTCTCAATGTTTACACACAAATACATATTATGTGAGTCTTATGTCAGGTTTTGAGAATTTTCTACAAATCCATTTCCCACAAGGGTGGTATTTTTTATTTATTTCTTGAAATTGCTACTAGGAAAAGACAGTACTTACATTAAAGCAAAATGGGAAAGAGCCTTTCCTCACATTGGAATATTATGTGACATTAATAACAGGTTTGAGCTCCCCCAAGTTCCCTTCACAAGAACCAAGATACAGATTTTTAGTTACATGAAGTTACTTAAGTTTCTCAGCTCTTTCAGCACCTTGCCTCAGTTAATTTAGCTGAATGCCAGGGAGATTTCAGGTTAGTGGGATTTAATATGTGGCCCCATATTTAAAGTTCTTTGGTTAGAGTTTAAAACTCCTGTAAATAACATAAAAAGATGCTTAAAGGTTCACTTAGGGGAAAAAAAGAAAGAAGAAACCTCAAGAAAGTGATCCCATCATGTAGTTTTATAAATCAGTTATTTTTGGACCTTGCTGAGTGGAAAAACGAAACTAAATATCATCCCAGAATTCAGCCTGTGTTAAAGAGAAAAATCCCAGTGCTTTGCCTCAGAATTTTATGGCAGTGAGTTCAATTTTCATGCTTTGTTTATTAACTTTTATCGGTTTCTAATACGTTGTACTGGCTGCTGATTATGGTACAGAGGGTGGTTAAGGCATTTGGTTTTGATATAAAAGTCTCTGAGGACTTTCTGGGAGCTGTTAGGGGTTTAGAACAGCTCCCAGCCATGCCAAAGACATGCTCAGACACTCAGCTGTTTAATGAAGAATTCCTGCCAGGTAACACTTCCGAAGCACCTGAATGACTTCAGCTGGGATTCCATTGCTTCAGTAGAAGGATCACCATAACCACCTCTCAGCTTCAGTACCTGGTCCTGTAATTTGCCTTGTTCCAGCACACAGTAAGAGAGCCCATTTGGCTGAAAAATATATCCTTTTTTTCCCCTTCTGCTGGATCTATTCCAGGCTGTGATTCATTGCATGGTCTTACAGTGGGCAGGACAACTTCAGCTGCCATCATAGTGAGAAACCACCAAAATGTAAAATGCCTCAGGATCCTGTACCCACGGCCCTCCCTTTTTTGGGTCTTTTTTAGACAGTTGCAAGAGCTTCCCAGAGCTACTGAACACTAAGTTAAATCTCCAAAATAACTTCATCTGATGGAAATTAAGGAGAAAAATGCACTGCAGGCAGTCTGAGTTGCAGGAGAGGGAGTGAAAAACACAAGGAGCATTTAGTCTATGGAGGTGGGTGTTTCAGGGGCAAACAGGCTGAAGTTGCTCCTACAGAAACCTTAGAGAAGCTCTGAGAAGTCCTAATGTGATTTGAAACGCGAGCCAGGTGTGGGTGACCTCACTGATGTGCTGTGTTCAGGTTTTCAGAGGGCTTCCCCAGCCTGTGCTGAGGTATTTGGAGAGCTTGGAAAGAGGGAGGATCCTGTGGCTGGTAAAGGAGCAGGGAGGAGGTGCCTGGGAATGTGACCTGTTTGCACAGCAGAGAAAAAACCCAGAGCTGCTGGCTCTGCCTGTGGCTGTACCCTGGTCAGCAGCGGAGCAGGAGAACAAGCGAAGGTGCTGTGAAACACAGCAGGTGGGGAAGGGTTTCTGCAGGAGGAGAGGGTGGAAAAGCGAGGGCTCTTCCCTTCAAAATGGGGCGGCTGAAGGGGAGAAACAACAGCGGGTGGTTGACTACTGGGTATTGTGGAATGTGTGAGTTGGAGCCAGGCTGGGAGAGTTGGGATTGTTCATCCTGGAGAAGAGAAGGATCTGGGGAGATCCTAGACCCCCTTCCCATGCCTAAGAGAGCTGGAGAGGGTTTTTGTACAAGGGCCTGGAGTGACAGAACAAGGGGGAATGGCTTCACACTGCCAGAGGGCAGGGTTAGATGGGATATTGGGAAGAAATTCCTCCCTGTGAGGGTGGTGAGGCCACAGAGCAGCTGTGGCTGCCCCATCCCTGAGAGTGTCCAAGGCCAGGTTGGACAGTGCTTGGAGCAACTTGGGATAGTGGAAGGTGTCTCTGCCCATGGCAGTGGGGTGGAACTGAATGGCTTTTAAGGACCCTTCCAACCCAAACCATTCTAAGATTCTATGAATACATTATTTTAATGCCCAAATTTGGGTCATTCAGTCCTTCTCTGGTTACTGGTGGGATCAGGATTTTGGGTGTGTGTGGCCTTTGGCCTGACTCAGCTCAGTGCTGCTGGTGTTCCTGGTGGGGTTGGGAAGCTGAGGAAGAAAAAATCTCCATGGCTAAGGGGGAAGGGATGGCACTGAGAGCAACAGCCAAAAAAAGTTGCATAATGACACAGCAGCAGAGAGAAGGCTGATGTGCTGGGTTATATGGGTAGTAATTATACCAGAAACTTTGCAAAAAGAGCTTTGATCTGAATTACTCAATGGGAATTGTTACCCGGGGCTTGTTTTCCAAAGCAAAAATACAACAGCCCAGCAGTTGTTGACGACTCCCCTCCTGCAGCAATAAACACAGCGCTGGCTGTGGGTCTGCTGTCACCAGCTGAAACCACAACTCATCCTCCACTCAAAGAGTCCATGTCCCCAGTGCCAGCAGGCACCAAACCATGCCCACCCACGTCCTCGAGGTCCAGTACAGTGCTGAGGGCCTTCCACCTCCTCCCATTTGTTTCCAATATCACGCCCTTCACACTGCTCCACTGACAGCAGAGATAGCCTTTCGCTCAGGGATTGTTCTGGGAGTGTCTGGCATTTTAGGACCATCTGGGCTTTGGGGACATCCTCCTCATGTTGTTGCCTTCTTCCTGTCTCTGAATTTTGTGGCATTGCTAAATAAATGAGAAGAAACAAACAAGGAATGCTTGCCGAGAGCATGTCTTCAATTTGAAAAGAGAACTTTCCTTCCCAGCTTTTTAAAAAGTGGCCAAAAATAGCAGCCACACGTGCTGCTGGTATTTTAATGGAGGTTTGAAGGAATCTGAGTCAGCCAGGCTAACACTGCCTAGGCTTTACATTACCAAGGAATTTGTTTGTTTTGTAAACCAAGTTCCCTTCATTCCCTTCCCCTTCCAGACCCCAGCACGTAACATAAACCTACACAAATCTGAAAGGACGGACAGGGCTCTGAACATCTGGCTGTCCCACGGCTGCCGTGTGCAGCCTTGAGGAGCTGTGCTGCTTCCCAAACCTTCTTGCTTTAAGTACTGATGTTTTCTTGTCCTGGATAATCTCACATGTCCAACCTGCCACCCTTTTTCTGCCTGGAATTCTGACAAGCCCAGCATCAGCCAAACAGGGCTTTTTTTTTTTTTTTTTTTGTCTTGTGGCCTCTTTTAGACTACTGATACTATATAGATTTCTTTTTCATACCAGCAAAAGTAAATAGGATGGAGGAGGCTGGAGAAGGATTTCTAGAAATGCATTGGTATTAAATTGCATGTAGATCTTCCTGTAAACTGAGTTTATTCTCAGCATAAATTTTCAAATGAAGTAGTTGAGTTGTACAGCTTTCAAAGCATCTCTAAATTACAGCTAAAACCTCAGAAACTGGGGTAGGAGAATGTCCTCTTGTGTGCATGCCAGTGCAGGCCATGAAAAGTTCCTTGTACAACGACATACAAATTACTCGGTTTGTCTCACAAATTTAGCTAATACTTATTTATTTCTTTTAACATGCATTGCCGTGACTTAATTTAGTGGAGATACAGTCAAACTGTGCCTGTAGACCTTGAGTTTCAGGTTTTCTCTCTTGCTACTGTGAGAAAAACACCAAACCAAACAAAACAAACCGAACCCCACTGCTGTGCCCTGAAAAAACACCCAGGCCGCAGCTTGGCACCAGGCTCAGATCTGTGTGGGCACCTCTGGACCTGGCGTTTTGCAGCAGGGCTTGTTTGGAAATGTCACTCTGAAATGATTTAGTGTCCCCTCAGCGCGGGGCGAACGTACGTCATCGTGGGGATGTAACCAGACCCTCCCTTTGCAGTTCCTTCAGCAACTGGCACGAGAGCAGGAGAAACAGCTCCTCTGGAGCTTGCCCAGAGCGACGAGAGCGGCGGAGATTTTGGTGCAGAAATGGCACTTTCAAGCTCGCTTCCAACAAAATCTCCTCTGGACGCGGCCGCGATGGAAAAAGCGTCGAGCGCCGCCGCGCCGCCCGAGGCGCCCATCATCCTGAGCCCCCCGCAGACGCCGAAGCCGGACACGTACAGCCTGGTGTGGCGGCCGGGCCGCGCCGGGGGCCTGCCCATCAACGCCTACTTTGTCAAATACCGCAAGGTACCGTCCCCAGCCCTGCCCAGCCCGCGGGACACAGAGCGGGTCTGGGGGTCTCCCAAGGAACAGCAGTGCTGGTGGTTGTGACCGCCAGTCAGGGGTCTGATGGCTCGACCCGGATGCTGCAGCCTTCCCAGAGAGAGCTCCCGTAGGAGACAACTTTTAGGGGTCTCAGGAAGTCCTTCAGCCGCAGGGTAACCTCAGCAAGGGGCAGGCACCTCATCTCTTAGCAGTGATTTCAGCTTTTAGCAGTCATTTCAGCTCTTAGCAAGGATTTCAGCTCCCAGTGACTCCAGCTCTGCCTTGCGAGGTGTCCCCAGGCTGACACAGGGACAGAGACAGCAGCTCCGTGTAGCAGTTCCACAGAGTTCCTTTATCCCAGCAACCCTGCAGAGGAGGCCAGTGATGACAGCTCCCTCCTGAACAGGGCACAAACTGGGGTTTTTATGGGGAAAAGCGAGGTGGTACAAAGGAGGAAAAACCAATGGGTTATAAAGAATCTACATGGGACTCCAAAGCATGCTGAGAACTCACCATGACCAAGGAGGGTTCCTCAATCCAGGAGGGTTGGGATGATCTTATCACAGCCCACTCAAGGGCCATCTCTCCTAGGGAGAGGTTTGGCATGCTTATCTGTCTCCACAGTGGTGTGAACCAGGACATGGATTCAGGCCAGGCAGAACACAGTGTCTGAAGCACAGTGTTCTTGTGCCCGCACAGCTTATTTGAGGGATGGCTGACATTGTCACTAATACCCTGCCCTGTCTGGTTTTAAGTGAGATTTATCCAAACTTTTTGGTTCTTTACGGTGTCATTATGGAGAATGAGGCTCCAGGGCATGTTGTGTGCAGAATCAGTGGGGTTAAAAATGCATTTAAATGTGAGCCAGCTTGAATCTGCGTGTGAGAGCAGAAGGGAAGCTGAAGTTTACCTTAGTGCATCACTGAGTTTGCTGGTCTGGGTCCCAAAAGGACTCAATGAAACTGAAGTTGAAAACGAAGTTAAAATACTGAAGTTAAAATATGAACTGAAGTTAAAATATGAAAGTGAACTGAAATTTGCAGGGCAGTAGCTACTGTGGCATTAAAAATGGTGTGACAACACCAAGCTCTTTTGCTTAACACTTGGTGGGATTCCTGGGGTCTCTTATGCAGAACCAGGAGTTGGACTCCATGATCCTTGTGGGCCACTTTCAACTCAGGAGGTTCTGGGATTCTAAAATCAGAACCAAGCAATGCCTGTGTCTGTTCTTCCAAGCAAACCAGTTTTCTGCGTGGCAAAGCTGTTTGATTTATTTTTCATAAGCTTTTTAATCCTCTACATCCTGATCTTGTCTTAGCCTGGAGGGAATGCTTAGATTTTTGACCTGTTGGTTCCTGAAAACCAAGTGCCAGAGTTTGTTGGTGATAATTTCTCTTCCAAAGGCGGTTGGTTCACATAAGCCCTGGAAGCTCTGAATGCTTTTTTGACCTTTTTGACGCTCTCCCTTCTCTCACACCAATCCTTTCCACATTAAATGTGCTCACTCATGCATTTCTCAGCACTGAATTTATCCTGGTTTTTAGGGTGGTGCTCTCTTTGTGTCATTAAATTATTTTATTGATTTCCCTCTTTTAATAGAGGGGGGAAAAAAAAAAAAAAGGCAGGGGAATAAAAGCCCTGGAGTGGCTGCTGCTGAAGAAAATAGTTGAACAAAGACCTCTGGCATAACCTTTGATAATCCACAGCGTTTAGATCTGCCTCCAATGTTTTATTAAAGTCTTATATTGTTTAGTAGTTTATTTTTGGTGGAATCTTTGTCTTTTCCTTTGGGATTTGGGGTAATGTTTTCCAGCAAAGGTCAAGTATTAAGAGACTACCCAGAATGTCTTTCTTTTCTTTAATAGAGCTGGTTATTTCACTGCTAAGTTTAAAAGTGGTTTTGTTTTTAAAAAAAGGAAACGTGCATTTGTAAACCCAAATCTTTGGTCTCGCTGCTGACTTTTTTGCCACCCTTAAGGAGTTACTAAGACATACTTTTTGTTGCCCATTTTAGCCAATAAATATTTTTAAATGCTGAAGTACAGGGAAAATGGGCTAGTACAGGGAAAGTGTCTCATTAGGGTATTGGGTCCAGCCCTTTAGTAGCACACAGCTGAAGGCTGACTGAAGGCTTGAAAATCATTTGGGGTCTTGTAGATTTAGCTATAAAAGAAAACAAAAAGAAAAAACCCAGTCAAAACCAACTGTGTGTATATGTGTGGAGAGGGAAAATAAGTTTATCCAAGGAGTGCTGTGGTGCTTATTCCAAGGAGTGAAAGTGGGTGCAAAGCTGCTGATTTGTAGTAGAAGCACTTGGAGACAAACTGTAGGAAAATGTAGGAAAGCAGTTTTGAGGAGCAGAGGTGCTTCGGGGTGTAGTGCGGGGTGTGAGCAGTCCCCAGTTCTGAGCATGCCATGCTGATGGTTTCTCTTGTGTGCAACTGGAGACAAATCATAGGTGAATGTAGGAAGGCAGTTTTGGCAGGGAGCAGAGGCGCTTTGGGGCGCAGTGCGGCGTGGGAGCAGTCCCCAGTTCCAGCATGCTGTGACAGTTTCTCTCGTGTGCAGCTGGAGACAAACCATAGGTGAATGCAGGAGAACAGCAGGAGGAGCAGAGGCGCTTTGGGGCGCAGTGTGGGGTGTGAGCAGTCCCCAGTTCTGAGCACACCATGCTGACAGTTTGTCTTGTGTGCAGCTGGAGACAAGCCATAGGTGAATGCAGGAGAGCAGCAGGAGGAGCAGAGGTGCTTTGGGGTGCAGTGTGGGGTGGGAGCAGTCCCCAGTTCCAACATGCTGTGACAGTTTCTCTCGTGTGCAGCTGGAGACAAGCCATAGGTGAATGCAGGAGAACAGCAGGAGGAGCGGAGGTGCTTTGGGGCGCAGTGCAGGGTGTGAGCAGTCCCCAGTTCTGAGCATGCTGTGACAGTTTCTCTCGTGTGCAGCTGGAGACAAACCATAGGTGAATGCAGGAGAACAGCAGGAGGAGCAGAGGTGCTTTGGGACGCGTGCGGGGTGGGAGCAGTCCCCAGTTCTGAGCACACCATGCTGACAGTTTCTCTCGTGTGCAGCTGGAGACAAGCCATAGGTGAATGCAGGAGAACAGCAGGAGGAGCAGAGGCGCTTTGGGGCGCAGTGTGGGGTGGGAGCAGTCCCCAGTTCTGAGCACACCATGCTGACAGTTTCTCTCGTGTGCAGCTGGAGGACGGCGTGAGCGCGGCGGGCGGCTGGCACACGGTGCGGGTGCCGGGCAGTGAGAACGAGCTGCGCCTCACCGAGCTGGAGCCCTCCAGCCTCTACGAGGTGCTGATGGTGGCCAGGAGCGCTGCCGGCGAGGGCCAGCCGGCCATGCTGACGTTCCGCACCAGCAAGGGTAGGTGCAGCACAATGTGCCCTGTGTCCTGGCCTTCCAGAGACATTTATTTAATGACATCAGTCATTTAATGGCATCTGCTAAGCCATATGTGAAATATTCTGCAATTTATTTGCTAAAGAACGGCCTCTAATAGCTAAAATTGCTGGAGGGCAAACTTCCTTGAGTGTGAGGCTGTTGGTAAGTAGAAGCTATTAAAAGCTTGATAATATTATTTTTGGGGTGATTGTTAAGGTTTGTACTGTGAGGTCTCTCTTGCTTTAAGGAGCAAAGTCAGGAGCAGTCTGTCCTTGTTGAGGTTTTTAATCACAGAAGAAACTCTGCACCATTGAGTTTTCATGTGTCAACAAAGCTGTTCCTGGTTTGCTTTGCAGACACCTCAGTGACAATCTCTGCTGACCACAAGCCAGCTGTTCTGATAGTTGTGTGCAGACAGCAACAAGCACAACATTCCTAATCAGAGTGTTTTTTCTTTCAAGTTTGGACTCTGGTGCCTGTGCTCTTTAGCATGCAAACAAGTAGATATTTTTTGTACTACTGTCCAAGAATGGCTTTTAAGTGACAGAAGGCAGGATTAGATGGGATATTTGGAATAAATTCTTCCTTGGGAGGGTGGTGAGGCCCTGGCACAGGGTGCCCATAGAAGCTGTGGCTGCCCCCTCCCTGGAAGTGTCCAAAGCCAGGCTGGATGGGGCATGGAGCAACTTGGGATAGTTTAAGGCGTCCCTGCCCAGGGGAGGGTGTGGATCAAGATGAGCTTAAAGGTTCCTTCTGGCTCAAATCCTTCTGGAATTCTAGATGGACAGGATAGCTTAAAATTTTTTAAAAGAATTGAATACCTTCATTACATTTGTGAAACATACGTAGATCTTTTACCCTATCCTTATCATCATTCTGTCAATGAACAGGTACAAAACTGATGGTCCTCATCCTCTGAAAATCTCTCCCCTGCTAAAAGAAGCCAACAACTCCCTAATTGTGACCTACCCACCCCCCAGCACATCTCTGCCTGATGAAACTTTGGGTTCTTCCCAGGCATCTGCCTAACAACTCCAATCCTGGCTGAGCTACTACTTGCTCTCCACAGCCCAGCAGACACAGCCCCAGCCTGCACCACCCTTGGCCAGACATACAGAAATGTTCAGTATGGCTGACTGGTTCCTCACCTGCTCCAGAGGGAGCCTCATTCTTCATCTGCATCCATCAGCACGCTAGATGAGGAATCTATGGCTCCTGCTTACACAAAGAAACCTCTAACACAGGAGTCCTTCTCCTGTTCTCCCTTCATGGGCTGTGTGCTACCATGAGACCAAACACCATTTTGAGAGGCCACAGTCATCCATCCTCAGCCTCTTCTCAGCCATCCCCTCCCTTGCACAGACCCTCAGAGGATGAGTCTGAGGAGGATTCTCTGTAGAACACCCCACACTTACCTGATTTTTTGCACTACACCTCCTCCCTTTATCATCACAGGTGCACATTCCTCACCCCACCTTCCTCCACGAGTCAGGTTCAAACAGCCCCCAGGGTATTGTACCAAACTGTGGCAAAATCCCATTCCAGCCATACTTTTCTGTAAAAGACATCCTCGTGTTCATACTCACGTTCCTCCTCTTACAAACCCTCCCAGCTTACTGGGGGGGCTGAGAAACTTCACACCAGCAAAGCCACTTGTCACAGCCCATCATATTAAACCCAGGTGATGCTTCCTCTTCACTGTCCTGTGGTCAATCCCTGGCAAACTCGGGGGAGTCAGTCCTGCACCCCACCCTGCTCCAGTATCCCGCAGCCCCTTCTGCCACAGGTCAAAAGCCCTTTTAGCCTAGTGTACTGGGTCCAGCTGCTTCCACAGCATTTTAACTCCTTCTCTAGACACTTATTTCAGTGTGTAATTTTCCCCATCTGGTGATGTTGTGATGAGTGGGCTTGGCAGCACAGGTGGGAGCTGGCAGCATCACCACTAAGCACTGTGGATGTCAGTACTGCAGATGGACAGTCACCCACCCACAGCCTGGGTGGGAAATCTCTCTAGCTCTCCCAGAGAAACTCCCTGATTGCTATCCTGACTGTCCAGCTTGGGATTTGAAGCCAGGGCAGCACGTTAGCAAGTGACCTTGTAGACTGAGCATTGACAAACAGCATTTCCTTATGCAGGCCCTACACTGATGTACTGTCTGTCATATCTTCTTAGAAAGAACATCATCCTCGAAAAACACACAGGCTCCATCTCCACCTGTAGGAATTCCCAAACATCCCATTGTTCACGAAGGCACAAATAACTTTGGTGTCATCCTTCCGGACCTGTCTCGCCACAGCGGAGGTAGGAGTGTGGATCGTTTGTGATTTGGGCACTAAAAGTTGTGTTGCAAGGAGCTGTATCTGAATTAACCTGTGTTTATTACTGCTCCAGGTGCTTGTATTGCCTCCTCTATTTCCTTTTTACTCTGAGGTTACTCTGTTGCATAGGATATTTCCTAGGGTGCTGCTGCCTGCATGTGTGGCTCTCAAAAAACAAGAGAATTTTTGCTTGCAACCCATATTCTTACTGCTCATTTTTAAACCTGTGGTATCTTTTTGCTGAATACTCTGGTTTTCTCTTTCCTTGCACCGAGAAAGAGCCAGAGGAAGAGGAAATGGGAAATGGCTGTGTCTGAGCTTTAAGTTCTCAAAGTGTGTGATATCTGTTCTGAATGTTTTCCTGTGGCTTCCCATGGACAGGCTTATTTCTGATGGTGAGGAGATATAAGCACTTCCAGTAGATGTGACTTTTGGCCTGGTTTCCAGTGAAAAGAGCACGTTTATAGTCCTTTTTCTCATCCCCCCTTCCCCCAGCCTTTGAACTCCTTGGCCTGGTTCAGGCAGATTTACTTAGGGGCTGAGATCTCAAAGGTATCTAAAATTTGGGGTAAAGCCAGAGGTGAGTGGAGAGGTTTAATAACACAGGCAAGGAGCTGAGCTTGTGGCAGCACTGAATGACAGAGGAGCCACACAAGGGCCTTACTTGTGCCTGGCTGCAAATGCTCAGCTGCTTCATGCCCCAGAGCTGCCAGCCTGCTGCTCCTTACTCCACTCCTCTCCTCAGCACCAGCTCCATGTTCAAGAATCCAGGCGGGTTTAGTAAAGCCTCACAGCTCTTACAACCAGATTTACTAACACCTCTCTTTCCCTTCTCTCTGTCCCACTGCTGCCTGTAACTTCAGTGAGTTCCGTAAGTACATCCTGGTGCATGCTTTGTTCTCTCTTCCTCCTCGTTTCTGCAGCACTCGATAGCGCAGATGGGTTGAAGTCACATTGGGTCTGGGGGGATTTTGGGGACTTGAAAATAATAACCATGTTTTTCTTGTTCACCTAGTGTATGTGTCTATTTTCATGTAGAAATGGTTGGAATAGTGCAATACCATATATTTTTTAAATATTATATTGGTAAGATAATCCGTTCCTCTTGAATTGCTCATCATCCGTTCTTTTCAGCAGAGTAAGGGCAGTGGTTTCAGGAGGATTAAAGATTCTCCTTGTTAATATGTGAAATCCAACACAATTGTCAGCAACAATTCTAATCAGTTGTTAGTGAAAATGAAGTTTCAGCTGACTCTAATCCTCTTGTACCTGAATTTCCCCGTTCAGTTCCAGAAGCTCCTGACCGACCCACGATATCCACGGCCTCGGAATCATCTGTCTACGTCACGTGGATCCCCCGTGCCAACGGGGGCTCCCCCATCACTGCCTTCAAAGTGGAGTACAAACGTCTGGGTCGCAACAGCGACTGGCTCGTCGCAGCTGGAAACATCTCTCCCTCCAAGCTGTCTGTAGAAGTTAGGAACTTGGAGCCAGGTATCAGAAATTATCTTTCATTACTGCAGCTCTTCGGGTTTTTTCGTTTTAACTTCTGCTTGGATTACCCCATTTCTGCTCGATTAGGTTTGGGTTTTGTGTATGGCCTAGGAGCTCATTACATGAATTCAAGTTGATTTCTGGCTTTCCAAGTGGAAAAAAAACCCACCATAATTTAATACTTGTTCATGTGGAGAGGAGGGTTGTGTATCACTGCTATTTTTAACTTAATTGTCCTTCTAGTGAACACTCAGAATGTAGAGAAAAATGCATTAATGGAAAAATGTCTGTCCTGACTTCTTCCAGTGTCTAGCCCTGAAAACTCAGGCAAAAAACACAAGAGAAGATGGAGTGGATAGTGATAGGGATCCTTTGAAGCATCTTCTCAGTGCCCAGCAGTTTAGGGATTTCCTGGGCTGATGGAGGTATCTCCAATAGCCTTTGGATTTTCCTTGAGTGACTTCTAGAAGCTGTCTATATCTCCACATCAGCCTGTGGCGAGGACTCCTCTCCTTTTCTAACTGGATGCTATGCAAAAAGTACTTCCTAATCTGTTTAGTCTCTCCTTGAATCCTCTTTCCAGCACTTGTTTTGCTACAAGGGCTTCTTTCTTTTCCCTCTTTCCCTTAAAAGGAGAAATGTACAGGTTCCGAGTGATCGCGGTGAACAACTACGGGGAGAGCCCGCGGAGCGCGGCGTCGCGCCCCTACCAGGTGGCCGGGTTCAGCGGCCGCTTCTCCAGCCGGCCCATCGCCGGCCCGCACATCGCCTACACCGAGGCCATCAGCGACACCCAGATCATGCTGAAATGGACGGTGGGTGCAGTTCTGCCTCGTCTTACCACAGTTTGTACTGCAAAGTTGAGGATTAAGAGCTGTTGGCGAAGTGGTGAGCGGGGGTTTTTCTCCCTGCGAGACCGGGAGATGATCGTGTTCCTGGGACAGGGCTGAGGCACTTCATGGCTGTGCGGTAGAACTGGGGGACTTAATGGGACTTGTGCCTCTCGAGCCCTTTGCCCCCATTTCCAGACACTTTTTCCCGCTCTGAGGCAGCCCTGTCAGTTGTCTGTTGTCTTTTGCACCACCTTCCAGCTTCCCTCCGCCCCACTCCCCTTCCAGCTCCCCAGGGACCCCGCACACCCCTCCTCGAGTTACACCAGATGTGCCCAACTGGCAACTCCAGTGAGAGGCTGCAGCCGACCCAGTCCACCTGCTCTGGCACAGACATCTCAGAGGCACCAGTGGGCTTAACTCTGTCCCAAGCCCTGTTCATGCCATGAGTTGTGAGTGAGTTGGCTCCGTTTCCTGCAATTCCTGCTGCTTTTGTCAATCCCGGCTGGGGTGGCTGGGAGAGTGTTTCAAACCCGCCGTCTTCCCTCACATCCAGTGGAGGTTTCATGTTAGAGAAACATTTTCCTTTCCCCTGTTACCTCGTCTATTGTAAACAAGTACTTTAAAGTCCTTATTGAAACCCACAGAAATTCTTTGCTCTTGTTTTGAAATCTAACCCCCTGGTATACTTTGGAGGATTTAATGTGTAGAGTTCCCAGTGTTAGTTTGCTCTGCTAGCTCAGCCTTAAGAGATGTTAAGGATAATAAACTTAAAATAACCTCTGGTTCCTCAGGAGGCTGCATAACTTAAAGATTCTTGAGCTGGTTTTTAGAGTGATCTTAACTCTTTCTGAAGAGTTTTATGGTTTTAACTTTTCCATTTCCATTAATCATGCAGATTTTCGGTCTGTGCATGGTCAAACCCTAACTGAGGGTTTGGGAAGTGATGTGGGAGGAAAGAGTCGGCCCAAACTCAATCTCTTGTACCCATCCAACTCTCTGTCTACTCAGGGGAATTCAGTCACTTTTCCTTACACAACCTTATTAAAAATACTCATATTTGCAGAGCATCAGCAACTCGGGGACAACAGCACAGCAGGACTCAGTTAAAACTTTTCTTCTCTCATGCAGTCTCTTAAAATTCTTTTGCAGTACATCACGTCGAGCAACAACAACACGCCCATCCAGGGATTCTACATCTATTACCGGCCCACGGACAGCGACAACGACAGCGACTACAAGCGCGACATCGTGGACGGTACGGTGCCGGGCACGCCTGCTTGGAGAAGGGGAAGGACACCCTGTAGCCATGTTGGCTGTGTTTATATGAAATCCAAACTGCTTTTCCCAAGCAGTCTTTATAATATATCTCACAGAAGGAGCTATCTCAACTCTCTAACGTCAGGTTTTGCCCACACGTGAGCTGGTTTCTTCCTTCTGAAGCCTCTTTGACATGGAGGCTTGAGAGCTAAATACTGGGTTTAGGTTTGGCTTGTTATACAGCTGCAAAGCCTTAATGAAAGTCTATTTAAACTGGTGTAGCTTCAAGTTGTATAAAGAGAAAGCAGTGTAAATGAGGTTTAACCCAGGATAAAAACATCTGGGTTACAGACTGTACTAACAACTAGCTGGCTTTTACAATTATTTACCTCAGCTTGGACTCTCTAAGCTGGTAGTATCTTGTGTGTAATTGCCCTTCTCTCCTCTTACCTCGCCTAATCACTTCTCCTACTATAAGGAAGTTGCTTTTAGCCTCAAGTGCTGTAGCACTCTGCAAATGCAGCTATGTTTGTGCTTCATTTGCCTTTTAATCAAGTTATTTTTTTCCCCTGTGCATATTAGATCATCATTTTCCTGGAAGAAGTTATTAGATAATGTCTATATTATTCCAGAAGTGGAAAACCCTTTAAAAAATATTTTATTTAATGTCCTTATTGCTCAGGCTGAGCAAACGCAGTGATCTCATTCTGGCCCAATGACGTTAATTATTTTTTTCCCCCTCATTTATTCAGTTACAAGAGGAATGGACCTTTATTTTGAAAATTTTCCCCTGCCAGACAATACTGCACATAGTACTTTGATGCATGACATAAGCTTTTGCACACTATAAAGCTATTAAAGATCCAGAGTTTGAGCTCAGAGGCTTTAAAGAACCTTATGCAGGCTTCACCTTCATCTGCAAATGTATTTTAGCCTTTGCTAGACAGAACTTGTGTGTTTATAAATCTTATACACCGAGCAGTTAGTTGTTTAAGTGGGCTCCACTGTGCTGTGAAATTAGCTTGTTTCAGGTTTTTTTCCGAGCGTGTGTGTATTGAACTCTTTGTGGCAGTCTGAAACCATTAGCAGCTGCTCTGCTCTGCCAGAGCCTGCAACAGAAATCACTTGGTGGAAAGATTTAAACTTCAACTTTTCTTTACTGTGCTCCCCTAAATTAGCTTTTCAGGAGGGGAAAAAAAAAAAAGAGAGAGAACTATTTTCAATTAAGTTGTGATTGGAAGCACTTGATGTGAAATATGTAGAGGAACATGTGACTTAAGGTATTTTTGCCATAAATCACTTGTTCTTTGCTTTTTTTTTTCCCTCTGTTACCTTTGAATTAATCTGCTTTATGACAGGGAATTTTATCTTGAAATGACTGCATGAGTTGTGGAAAAAGTGTTGTGATGCCTGTGCTAGCTAAGTGCTTGCCGCAGGCTTTCCTCACCGCTTCCTGTTAAGTCTTGTCTTTCGAGACATTCAAAACTCTGCAGAAACCTTTTTTTTTTCCTTATAAATGCCGCTGCAGGCAAAATCAGATTTTATTTGAAGGAAAAAAACACAAGCAAAAAGCTCTGATGGCTCCTCGGTATCTCTCAGCCGCTTTAGGCAATAGCAAAAAAAATCACCCCTGTCCTGCAGCGATGGTCGGCATTTCTCCGTTTCTGGTCTGAATTTCTCTGTTTCGAGAATCCTGGAGATTGAATTTTAAATGTAAATGCAGTCTGATGTCAGTTGTTTAAATGTTTTCCCTTGCTAATGGTGCACGAAGAGGACAGTTAAAGTGCCTGTACTGATTCCAGTTCCACTAATGGTTTGAAGCGGAAACCTAAAACCTGGTGTAGTAATTACCGAAAGGAATGCTTGGGGGTGGGGGCGCCGGGAAAACCGAGGCTGAATCTTGGGAAAACGTGCGATTTAGGGAAAGGCAGCTCCAGCCTCAGCCAGGGCTTGTCCGCCCTCACTGGGATGTGGACACGGACCGTGCTGGGCAGCCCCTGGTGCAGAGGGGCCCTCCTGGGTACCCCTGCCCTGCTGGGGCCGGGCAGAGGGTCCGGACCTGGGCTGGGGTCCCGGAGGAGTTTGAGCAGCATCACGGTGACAGCCCCTGCCCGCCGAGCACGCCCGAGCCTTTTTATTAATGCTTGAATCAGTAGGTGGTAGACAGTTCCTTAGAAACAGTGGAAACAGTTCAAGGTGGTATTTTCCAAGAGGGATTAAGAGCACTCAAACAGTTAATTAAACTCCCTAAAAAAAAAAAAAAAAAAAAAAAAAAAAAAAAAGATCGCTGTTTAGTAAAATTTGTCACAAGCCAGTGAAAGTAAAAACTGGGAGTGATTTATCCTGAAGTGCTCAGTACTTCAGGAGGGTGTCTAAATGCAAAGCTGGCTGGGGGCCAGAGATGACAAAACCATCCTATTAGAGAAGATTGCTTGGCTGGGGCTGGGGCTTGGGCTCTGCAGGGGCAGTGGCACCAGGACAGCCTTGCTGCGTTCCCAGGATGGTTCATAAAATGCATGTTCAGTTATTTGGGGTTTCGGCCAAATTGAGCAACCCAGATGTGTCCTTTCTGTGTGACACCAATGGCTGCAGCGGTACCTTGCACCTCTGCTCACAGTCACGTTCTTCCTTGTCCCAAGCTCTCTGTGCCAGTTTTCCTTGTCATTTGCCCAGGTTACTGTAAATAGTCAGCATAATCCACCCTAAACCCATCCCTCTGACAGTTCCATGTCTAGGGTGCACAGGGCTGCTGTTGAACTTAAATGCACATGTGTGGGCACTTGGATGACTGGGTTTTGAGTTTAGTGAGTTTTGGCTTTTGTAGAGAATGACCTTCTTTAAAAGAAAATACTGAAAAAAACCTCAGTTTAATTCATCAAAAGGTCCTTCTAATAATCAATTTCACACGATAACACAAGTCTTAGAGTGGAATAATTTGGGTTGAAAGGGACCTTCAGGATCATCTAGTTCCTACCCTCTGTCATGAGCAGAGATGCCACTTGTGGGCCATGGTTTCAGCTAACTCCATAAACTACTGCTGAAGATTTTTGTGCTAACAAGACAAGCTGCAGTGCCCCTGCATTTGGTAGAAACGGTCCCTGCAATGCACTCAACCATAATTCTGGCTCCTATGGGTAAATTAATTGCAATTTACTTTTTGTCTCCCCCACAGGTACAAAGCAGTGGCACCTGATAAATCACCTGCAGCCTGAAACTTCTTATGACATTAAGATGCAGTGTTACAACGAGGGAGGGGAGAGTGAGTACAGCAACGTGATGATCTGCGAGACCAAAGGTGAGGCTGCAGGGCCCAGCCGAGGTGACCTTTGGGACGGGAAAGATCCACTGGGGGAATCTTTGTGCAGCACAAAAGTCAGCTGCGATGATGACCATAATTTTCTGGAATGTTTCGGAGGATTGTTTTGTCTTCCGAAGCTGGGATTGTTTTGAACATATGGAAAGTGATCCGTTACACTCCTGAGGCTCTCAGCAGAGCTCTGCAGCTTTGCCTGCCCTCAGAGATAGCGCTGCTGCCTCTGCTCTGCTGATGGCCTCTCCTTAGGAGACAACCATGCGCCTGAAGATGACAGAATTGATTTGTACATCTGTTTTATGTCTTCAGGGCTCTGTGACACGTTGTATAAGTGCAGACCACAGCAATTGATGGCTGTGTTGGCTGCCTCCATCCCTAATCCTGCATGCCTCTGGCACAAAGTTTGTACTGTTCTCGGGAAGTGTCAGATATGGCAGTCACATTTATTTTGCGAAGAATTCCTGTCTCCTTTAATCTCTAAAACCAAGTAAGGCTGTAAAGGGAAAATGCAGACAGTAAACTTCAAATGCAGTGCTATGAAAAAATGTTTGAGAAAAAAAAAGAAAAAAGCCCTCTGGGAGCGGAAGCATCAAAATTCAGTGAAGTGAGTAGTGAAACCTTTGAAGGAAGGAGTGGGAGCTGCAGGGCTTCAAGGCTGTGCACACAGTTAGTCTCCCTCCTGCAAGGAATATAACGTTCTTCTCTAATTTTAAAATGGGCAAGATGTAATCTGTCATTCACACTGCCTTTTCCTTAAAATTCATCTCCCCAAGGCTTATAAGGGTGATCCAGCTTATCCAGCATCCATGCATGAAGGTGCTTGTCTCTCTGACCAGCTTCACTCCTAAGCCAGGCACCTCTTTTAGTGTTTTAGTGTCAAATGAAATAAATCTGAATTGTGGTGTACTGGAAACTAATGTAAATGCAATCCCTAGGTTAAAGCAGCATCTCATTTTCAGTGATTTTCTGTTCATCTCTTGGTTGATCTTCAACTGTGTGGTTTGGAAAGGGGGTTAGCTGGGTTCACATCAGATAAGGGTAGGTCATCTGGCAGAGCCTGGGCGAGAAAAATGAGTGTTGTGGTTTTTCC